>NW_020536999.1:70988652-71070926 GCF_003426905.1 Ctenocephalides felis | reverse complement strand
GTAAGGCATGCAAATTCTCATCATATGACATATGCACAAGTTATGAGATCACAACAATTTCATCAACAGCTAATGAAACCAGTGAAAACTCTGCTGGAAATTTAACAATTTTCTTAAATGAATTCAAAAATATGTTCCAACAATTGATGAATCAAAACAACATGATCATAAACATGTTATCAGCTTTCATAATAAAACAAAGTAAACCCATGGCGAGGTTTATAAGGATTGCGTTATGGATGCAAATGGGCTCTTGAAGCATAAACATGAGATTCAGTTTTTTCTTTTCGAGAATAAAATAGATATACTCCTTGTTAGTGAAACACATTTTACGCATTACTCAAATATGTACGTCCCGAACTATAAATTGTACACACACCTCATCCGGATGGAACAGCCCACGGGGGCACGGCAATTCTAATAAAATCTGATATTGTTCACTATGAGCTGCAAAATTTTTGTAAAGAACAAATCAAGCAACTTCTGTCAAAACAAAACTGATGATTACGAATTAGTAATTTCAGCCGTATACTGTCCACCTCGACATATTATTAACAGTTCCCAATTTTACGAATATTTCTCAATGCTTGGTTCAAAGTTCATAGCTGGCGGTGACTTTAACAGTAAGCATTCTCTCTGGGGCTCAAGGATATCAAATCCAAAAGTAAACAACTGTATGAGATGATCCTTCGACATGTTTCTCTCCACCTTTTCAACGGGCACACCCACCTACTGGCCAGCCGATCCTAAGAGAAACCCGATCTGTTAGACTTTTTTGTCGCTAATGGTCTAAGTTTCAAATGTGTTGAAATACAACCTAGTTACGACCTCTCATCAGACCATTCCCCCGTGATAGCAACTATTTCTCTACGGCTGTGAACCTGCAAAGAATTCCAAAACCTCATTCTGCTAAAACTAATTGGGAACTATATCGCCAAATTACTGAGAAAAATACTAATTTAAAATGAAACTCAAAACATGTCGGGAAATAGAAGATGGTATTGCAACATTCAACAAAACTCTGCTGGAAGCTGTTAAGGCTGCTACACCTATAGATCAACAAAATCAAAAACATTCTATTCCACTTGAAATAAAAAACTTTTAAGTGAAAACGTAAAGCTAGGCGCAAATGGCAACATACACATTTACCGTCTGACAAAAACATTCTTAACAACTTGACTAATAAGCTTAAATCTCGGCTTAAAGAACTAAATGAGGAAAATTTTAATAATTATGTACAAGCTTAAATCGATATGATAACTCTATCTGGAAACCGATTAGGAACAGGCTAAAACCGGCTCTCAGGAATCCGCCTTTACGCCGTAACGATATAACAGGAGCAGTAGGTGATGATCTATCATGGGCAAGGAGCGATGGAGAAAAAGCTGAATTATTCGCCCAACATCTATCCTCAGTTTTTAAAAACCAAATCCTGTTCGTATCTCTTCAAATGATCTGGATTTAAACCCGTTTGCACCAGTGAATAAGGGCAGCAACTGTCTTAAATTCTTTTCATTGAATATGGTATTCAAAGAAATAGCTAAACTAAAAACTAATAAATCCGCTGGTTTTGACTCAATTACACCGGAACTGTTGAAGGAAATGCCCAAAAAGGGATTTATCCTACTAACATACCTATTCAACGCTATAATTAGGCTAAATTATTGGCCAGTACATTATAAAACTTCAATAGTTAAAATGATTCACAAAAACGGTAAAGACCCATATAATTTGTCATCCTACCGACCTATTAGTCTCCTACCAGTGGCATCAAAAGTATTTGAAAAACTTTTGCTTAAACATATACAAAACAATACTAATGTAATTCCAGACCATCAGTTTGGTTTTCGAAGACAACACTCGACGATTCAACAATGCCATAGAATTGTGAACATCATCCACAACACCCTAGAAACAAACAATTCTGCTCATCAGTTTTCCTTGATGTAAATCAAGCTTTTGATAAAGTATGGCACAAAGGATTAGTGTATAAGATAAAATCATCTCTCCCAATTGAGTATCATAAATTGCTGGAATCGTATCTTCAAAATAGACGGTTTAAAGTTAAAGTGAATATGGAAACTTCATCAGCCTGCTTGGTTGAAGCAGGAGTCCCTCAAGGAAGTGTACTGGGTCCATATCTATACCTGCTCTATACTAGCGATTTTCCTACAGATGAAAATTTAACAACTGCAACATTTGCCGATGATATTGCTATTCTATCTTCCGATCCTGATCCAGTTGTTGCATCGAGAAGGCTCCAGAGTCATCTAAGAGTCATTGAAAAATGGACTAGCAAATGGCGTATAAAAATTAATGATAATAAATCAACTCATGTAATATTCACACTCAACAAATCTTCTTGCCCAGCAGTTCAATTTCATGATAAGACAATTCCAGTTAAACACTCAACAAAATATCTCGGGATGATATTAGATAGCAAACTAACCTGGAAGCAACATATAGTATCAAAAATAGCTCTAGTGAAAAATAGAGCTAAGGAACTCTATTGGCTCATAGGTAACAAATCAAAATTGCCTATTGAAAACAAACTACTAATATATAAAACAATAATAAAGCCGATATGGACCTATGGTGTGGAATTATGGGGATGTGCAAGAAAATCCCACATTGATTCAATCCAACGAGCACAATCAAAAATTCTGAGGCAGATCGTGAACGCTCCATGGTATGTCAGTAATAAAACCATTCATGATGACTTGAACATACCATTTGTGAAAGATGTTATTACCAGTACCAGTCATCGCCATTTTGAGAAGTTGGAATCCCATCCCAATGACATAGTTAAACATCTTCTTCAAGAACCCCGATCTAGGAGGCTCAAAAGAAAAGTCCCAATTGATTTGAAGATTGAGCAATAAAGACCAGACTTAGCCATTATTTACCTCAGCCAGATTAGCTGACCACTCGATGGAGTGGCAGCTATTGAAACTTTTAAAATTCAGCCAATTTATTATGTGTGTGTGTATTACTGTGTGTGAGTATGTTTACTGTGTGAGTGTGTTTAAACATAAGCATAATAGCTCATAGAATTTTGTAAATTCTGATTGCTATTAAATAAAGTATAAAAAAAAAAAAAAAAAAAAAAAAAAAAAAAATTATGTGTACTGAATGCCCTCGGAATACTTTTAATCACTCATATATTAATTTTTTTATATTGATTAAGTCAATTATTTACATATATCGAGGAGTTCATGTAACTTGCCTCAAGGCTAAATACCAATACCAACTAGTTTATAATTTTCACTATATATATAATGGTTGACTATCTACTAATAAACGTATTACTAATAAACATTATTTAAAATCGTTATATGATGTGTTAATTTTTACGTAAATGCCATTTCGTACAATAGCAAAAAAGTTTTACTTCAATCGCGTGTGAACCTTACCGTAAGCTTCTGCTCAAGATTTCCCTCCACATTTAAGAGGATTGTTTTAAGTTTGTTATAATTTACCAGTCGTTAACAATGTTATTAAATGATAAAAATAAAAAGGATTCTAATAATATTTACATCAAGTATTCCATATTCGTAACTTATAAGCATCGGGTACAGCTGGTGGTGGAATCTGGGAGCGTCGACGGCCTGCTTGATTGTTTGACCAAACCAGAGATGTCTTAACATAACCTGCAAATAAACAGTAAAGAATTAGAAATATAAAATATATTGCAGGGTAAACTACCTTAAAATCGAGAATAAAATTACAGTAAGTGTTCTAGTCGAAGGCAAGTGTTCGCTATAATTTCAAATATATGTAGATCTATAAATATTACTTCTTTCAGACTTTATATTATTTATTTGGGTATGCAAATGAAATTGACATTATACTAATTTTCAATATCGATAGATATCCGGAGCATTAGATTGAACTATATATATACTAGATGACCCGACAGACATTGTCCTGTACCCACGTCTACAATTTTTCAATATTCTATACTAATATTTACCGCTTATCTAAAAATAATAATTATTGTTTTTTAATTTTCTCTTCCCACCAAAATGCATATACATGCAAACTGCTTTGTAAGATGATGAGTCTCAATTCCCACACTATATTAAAAATTGAAGTCTTTTAAACGGTTAACAAATTCAGAAAAAAATATAGTATTGGCGGTAAAAGTACAATATTACTTTGCATTTTTTCACCCAAAATAATTGTTTCAATAATGATTTTTATAATCTCGTATTATATTTTAACTGGTTTTTAGTAACTATAATATCTAAATTACAATTTTCTTAGTAATAATTTAATATACATTATTACCGGAGACGCTATTCTTGAGGTTTTCAGCGCCCGCATGCCATTTTTTTTCTAGGGCCCCACTCCCCCTATTATTTTACCTGTTTTTATAGTTTGTTATTAAAATTATTACCAATTGATATATTGCTTCTGAAACATTTTACTTATTTATTTTGAGCATGTGATTTATTATTTATTTAATTATACACCAATCCTCTTCATAGAGTAATATAATATAGTTTTCTAATTCATAACTTGTATATTCATATCTATATATATATATATATATATATATATATATATATATATATATATATATATATATGCTCCTTTTGCTCCTTTTCGGCAATAATAATGTAGACATTATATTTTTCTTATTCATAATCATGAATTTATTATACATTGAAATTTTTTGCAGATGACAGTTTTCATTTTTTTTAATGCCAAACAATGTATCAAATATTTTCAATGTCATTGACATGTCGTTTTTTGCATTTTTTCCGATTTTTTCTACAATATTACTATGTACATTTTGACAATCACATATATCCTAAAAAAATCCTTTAACAAACTTCAGAAAGATTTATTAAAATTTGAATAATTGTTTAGGAGGAGTATATTTACATACATCATTACAGAAGAATTTTTTATATAAGAGTATATGATTTTTAAGATCTTGTTTTGACTGAATTTGAATTTACTTTTCGAAGGACCATATGTAAAACACTTAATTGATAACTGTATATATTTATTTTGTATTAATAACAAGTTATAAGTGTATTTACAATAATTTAAATACTGTTTTTGATTACGATCTGATTGATTGATTTATTTGTATAATTTTTTGATAGATGATTTTTTGTTTATATATCAATATAGCCGCATGCTTTGATTGGCGCGAACATTCTCCCGGCCTTGAAATATAGATTTCAAAATAATTGGTAATCTTCATTAGTGTGAATTAATTAAGTAAATGTTAGTGGTTTTGGTAACACTCATATTCCATGAACTGCAATTCTTGATTCTTATTAGAAATCATAGTTTTTTTTTTTTTTAATTATAAGACAAATTAGTAATAATCAGTTCAATATTTTCTAAATTATCTTATTGGAGCACCGTAGCATTGTCTCCTTGAACTGGTTATGGTGTTTGTATCTGCATACGAGAAAAGTCTACAACTGACTCCATATTCCACACGCTCTTGTTGCACACATTTTGAAGTTGCTAATGAGCTAGCGTGTTTTCGAAAATATCAAGCATTGACCCATAGCAAGTTGAGGTTTAAGATTTTTGAATATGGAAGTGATCAGGATCTTTTGTTTGGATCTTAAGCAACATTCAACTATGTTCCGATCTGTGTCTGAATTCTTCCGAAGTGTGAATAATTTGAGGTTTGAAATATAAGCCATGATTGAATATGATTCCACGATATAGTTTCTTTTTCCATGTTATTCGTAATCTTGTTTTAGTTCGATTTATTTTCAAAAGTTTATAACATTTCATAGCAAATCTTATTGTTTTGTTTTATGAATAAATTTTGCAAGATTTATGCATCAACCATTTTGTCGCTAAATCAGATATTAGTTCGAATATAATACTATATTCATTATATCTTGTGTTTAAGAGACATGCGATAAAATAACATAGAAAAGCCTCCATTTTTTCATTTAATCTTGTTAACAAATATAAGTAGTAAAGATATAATATTTAAATACACATGTGTAGGTATGGTATCGATAATTGATAGATGAATGGATTTTTGGACAGCGCTATGGGGTGACATTTGTAATAAGTTAAAGTTTTAGGTTTGAGTTTTGATTTGAACCCCAACGTGCAAAATTCCATTATGATTTTTAAGATCTTGTTTTGACTGAATTTGAATTTACTTTTCGAAGGACCATATGTAAAACACTTAATTGATAACTGTATATATTTAATTTATATTAATAACAAGTTATAAGTGTATTTACAATAATTTTAATATTGTTTTTTGATTACGTATTGATTGAATTGATTTTGGTTTTTATATCAATATAGCCGCATGCTTTGATTGGCGCGAACAGTATATATATATATATATATATATATATATATATATATGTGTGTGTGTGTGTATATATATAATGAACTATATCACAACACATTTTAGTTCTAAATTCTGAATCGATTTTAAAAAATCAAAGTTTGAAAGATATTGGTTGGGAATGATACTGATGAGTTTTTAGTAAAAATCTACCAAGCCGTTTTCATGAAATTAACTGATAAAAATTTTTTTGCCGATTTTTATGAAAGTTTTTTTCATGATAAATATCACTGTCTTGTAGAACACACTGAAATATTACGGCCCTGCGATAAGTAGTAAATTTTGTAAATTTTATCAAAGTTTGAAAAAATATTACAGTCAAAATTTGTGTCAAGAGTTGCTTTTGTGATGTTCAAGTCAAACATCGTCAATTCATTGAAACTTTGATCAATAAATTTCAATTTCCGTACATTTAAGCACTTTATTTTCCAAATAAACAGTTGAAAATTTTATCTAAATATCTGAAACTCAAGTTAGGTTGATTAAGTCAAATATAACACTTTTCGGGAAGTTCATGCAACTTGCCTTTGGGCTAAATGCCACTTTCAACTAGTTTAATGATTCATTTCACCATCAAATTTTCGGCGCTCCGATGGGTACCACAATATCTTTATTATAATAAAAGCGTATGGATTTTACAATAAATTTTTAAGGAAGTGTATAATAATAATATATTATGTAATATAATATCCTGAAATAAGGTAAGGTGACCATATGTCCTGGTTTGGCCGGAACAGTCCCGGAATTTCACCTTGTATACCGGTACTTTTTGTGCAATAAAACATATGAATAAAAAAATATATGACCTCATACAAATACAAGAAACTCATAAGTAAAATAAGAGTATATATAGAATATATAATATAATCAAATAGCAAAGTTCTTACTAGAAGTCTGTAATTCTTATTTAAAATCTAATTAATTCAATAAAAAAAACTTAAAATGTATTTTTGTTTTTTTAACATAATATTTGAGTTTTCGTAATTATATGAAATACGATAATGTAATGGTATTTAGCAGACTCCCGCCCTACCGTTCCGGATCAGCATGACAACTAGGTGAAAGTAGCAGTTAGCCTTAAGGCAAGCTGCATGCCCGAAATGTGTGAGAATTGACTTAATCAATCGAAATTGAAATTTAGATATTTAGATAAAATTTTTAACTGTTTATTTCAAAAATAAATTTATTGCTTTCAATTAAATCTAAACATTGCGACTTCAAAAAAAAATTCTCAAACACATTTAAATTAACTGTAATTATGTTAATTATAGGCACGTGCTTGTATGCCCTAAAATTATAACTTATTATTTTAAATTTTAATGATTTGACAATGTTTGACTCATCACATCACATGAGCAACTTTTGACACAAATTCTGACTATAATATTTTCTCAAACTTTGATGAATTTTTAACATTAAACTATTTGTTCTATGGCCGCAACATTTCAGTATGTTTTATAAGATCATAATATATATTTCCAAAAAAGGTTCATAAAAATCGGCAAAATTTTTTTTTCAACAGTTAATTTCAAGAAAACGGCTCTGTACATTTTCACCTAAAACTAATTAGTATTATTCCCAACCAACATATTTTGAACAGAGTTTAATTTTTTAAAATCGATTCAGAATTGAGAGCTAAAACGTAGACGATTTTTAGTCACTTTTCTGCTATTTACAAAGAAATGGCCCAGCCGATCGTCGCACAAAACTGAGAAAAGATAATCCACTTCGAAATACATCGATTAAATCTTTGAAGTCGGTTTGAGGAAACATCGATGAAAGTTCTAATTTTGACAAATGCCAAAAAAACGATAATATTTTTTTCAAATTTGACGAATTTTTAAAATTAAACGACTTGTCGTAGGGCCGTAATATTTTAGTATGATCTCTAAGACTATAGTATCTACCGCAAAAAAAATCATAAAAATTGTCGAAATTTTTTTTTAACACTTCATTACAAGAAAACGGCGCGGCCGATCTTCACCAAAAACTAATCAGCATGATTCCTAACTAATATCTTTCGAACGGTTTTTGAATTTTTCAAAATCGATACAGTATTGCTAAAACGTGGACAAAAAATTTTTCACTTTTCTGCTATTTACGAAGAAACGGCTTGGCTGATCGTCGCGCAAAATACGCGATATTGATAAACACTAGTCGTCATCGAGATACATCGAATGGCTTTTAAATTTTTGAAATCGATTTAGCTGTTTTTGAGAAAACGTCGATTTCCGGCAAAAAATCCGTCTACACAAATTTGGTGTCATTCAATTCAGAATGGCTTGAAATGCCAAAAAACATAAAATTAGGGATTCAAGTTTTTTGATGAAAACAAACTCCTTCGGGAAGTAAAAATATAGACACCTTAAATTATGTCAGCAATTATATTGTTACAACCAAACCTATTACATCACAACAAGTAACACCTATCAAACAAACAAATATCTGAATGTAATCAGTGAAATTATCAGCTAATTCATCATTGTAGAAATTAGGGTTTGTCGGTTTTCAAAAACCGGTTTTTTGACGAAAATCATGGAATTCGAAAACCGATTTTTCAATAAAAAAAAGTCAGTTTTCACTGTATAAATGGAAAATGACAAATACAGCCAAATGTAAAAGATAGCAGCAAGCGTTTAGATTCTTGAAATCATATCGGTTCAATAGCATTTGGAATCTTATCAGTCTGCTATGGTTCCTAGCCAATATAGTTCCCTCGCTCTGGATTTGATGAATTTAATTTTTGTTGTGATGTCATATTTCCGAGCAAGTTGTCGATCAAGATGTACTCCAAAATATTTCACTACATTTGATGTTGGAATTGACATGTTGTTTAAGTGAACTACAGGGCAAGTTTGTTTATTCAAAGTAAAAGTAATATGCAGTAATTTGCTCTCATTAATGCTGATGCGCCATTTATTTGTCTATTCATGAATTAAGTTAAGATATTGTTGTAACTTATTAGAAACTATGTGTGTGTATATGTCACAGTATGTAATTGAAATGTCGTCAGCAAACGCAACAGTAGTAGTAATTAGAGTCGTCGAGAAATCCGAGGTATATAAATTGTACAAAAAAGGCCCAGTACACTACTTTGCGGCACTCCTGAGTTAATTGGTAGTATTTCGAAATTGTGTTGATTTACTCGAGTCATTATTTTCCTATTACTTAGGTATGATGTCAGAATATGATGATACTCGGGAGGTAGAAGCATGGAATTTTTTGCAATAAGGCTTTCGTGCCTCACTTTGTCAATTGTGGCTTGTTTGACGTTTGACGATGCACCATTCTGAGGCATTGTTGAGTGGTCGAATGCTGCTTTCTAAAGCCAAACTGATGACTTGGCAATAAGTTGGATGCAAGCAGAAGCATTTCGAAAATTTTAATTTAGTATAGGAAGTAGACCGATATGCCGATATGATGTAACAAAGCTCGGATCTTTGCCATTTTTTAGTATTATCTTCAAAGTCAGAGGACATTTTGTATTGATTTAGCTAGTATTTTGTTCTTAAAAGAGCGTTAAAGATGTAAGTAATAACAATTAATCTTTTTTGGCAGTTCCTTGCATCTTGGGCGTAATTAAATCGCACCATGAATGTTTGAATTTTCTTGATCTTGTTTGATATACTTTTGAGCATGAAAAATTTGCTTCTGCATTCTGACTGGTCGATATTCAAATTATAAACAGAATCTTTAGTGTTATGATGAAGATCGTTTGGTTGAAATACAACTCCAACTGAAGTCCAAAAAGATGACATTTTTCTTTATCACTCTTAGTCCAATCTGATTGATAGTCGAGCCTCAATGAAGGGTTTTTAATACAAAGTTTAAGTTTAGTCCTAATCGGCTTCTAAATTGAGTGTTCATATCGATTAAGATTAGACACGTAATTTTTAAAGTTGTTGTCGTCTGATTCTCTTAATTTGGCTTTTAATTTATTAATTAAAATATTAAGAATATTTTTCTCAGTAAGTAAATGAGTGCGTTGCCACCTACGGCTAGCTTTTCTTTTTGCTGAAATCAATTTTTTAATTTCTGTAGTTACGGCTTGACTGAATGTCCTCATAATAGTAGGTGTAGCAGATTTAGCAGCGTCCTGTAAAACTGTATTAGAAGAGTTAATTGCTGAGTCGATTTCTTCTGGCTGCTTCAAGTTTACTTTAATATTTATTCTGTCTTCGATGTGGTTTCTATAGTGATACCAATTTGTCTTGATGTTATGTAGACTTGTAGATTGTGATTTGAGTACAAAACATGAGTAGAAGCCTGCAATTATTGGTGAATAATCTGAGAAAAGGTCATAGTTCGGATGTACTTCAAATATCGGGTTTAACTTATTTATAATAAAAAAAATCCAGCAGTCGGGTTGTTTTGTACAATCGCTTGCCCAATATAAGTGCCAGTGGAGATTGGTTCACAATTGTTGCTTCGAAGACAGTCGTATAGTTGCCTGTCCTTTGGATTTATCAAACGAGAACCACAGGTAGAGTGTTTACTATTGAAGTCTCTTCCAATAATAAACCTTCCGCCCAATGATTTAAAAAATTCCTCAAATTGATGACTAGAAATACTGTGCCGAGGAGGACAATACTCTGCTGATACATTGGTATTGCAAGTGCGAAGTTCTACAACTACTGTTGTTGCCTGTAAAAAAATTGTTTTGTATTTGACTGATTCATAGTGACAAAAACTGTTTTTAATTATGATTGCAGTACCCCCCTGTGGTTTAGGATGTGCTGTAAAATAAAATTTGTAACCAGGAAAATAAATGGTAGAATAAATTGTGCAGCGTGCCTCACTCACTAGTAAGATGTCAATATTATTGAGTTTTAAAATTACGTTGCCTTCGTGCTTATGTTGTAATAGTCCATTTCAATTCCACTAACCTATGTTTACAATGCTAGCCATTACTTAATTTTATTAACTATTGTTGAAAGAATGTTTATTATCATTGTGTTCTGTTGCATCAATTGAGCGGACATATTTTTGAATTCTTATAAGGGAAAACTTCTTGTAAAGGAAAAATGCAACTATGTATTTTTCACTATTTATATATCGATATCATTTTTCATATATAATTGCCAAAAGATTTTCTTAATGTCTATGTAGGACAGTTAGACTATATATTGTTGAATAAAAAAAATTGAATTCAGTTAGAAAATCATTAAGGAGATTATTGTTAACTTGATCCAAATTTGAATTATTTGGTTGTTGAGATTTGATTGCTTGCGCGTACGACATTGAGAGAATTAACGAATCTATTTATCTGATAATTAGTAGCAGCAGGTTTTGTAACTGGATTTAGATTGTTATCTGACATCAAAATATTATCAGTTGCATTATTATTTCTGTAGTTTAAGTTGAATTCACAGTATTTAAAATTTGCACTGTGAGATTCTAGACAATGATAGCAGGTAGCCGGAGATTCAGGAAGTTTCTTGCATAATTTACTCTCATAATCAGAGCCGCATTTTACACAGACATATGGTCTGTTGCAAAAATTTTGAGTGTGTCCATGCATTTGACACCTTGAGAATTCGAAATAATCATGACTACTCCTTACACAACCACCTCCATGTTTTCCTAACAAATTACAACCGTCATCTCTTAACAACCGCTTGAACTACAAACAGCACACACAAACAAATGATACAAAACTCATTTTACGTCCATAAACATCATCAACGGCGTCCTCCTCCTCAATAAAAACAATTATTTAAAAAAATCATTCCCAATTGTTTATCTCATTGTCACCACCGTCATCTGCCTTCAATATGGGTTATTCTATATAAGTTAAGTGAAGGTTCGAAATGTATAATTTGGTTCAAAATTTTATTTATTCTAAAAATTGTTTGATTATTGTCATTTGGCTCCAAGTCTACGTAGAATATGTTCATGTTTTTTTTTGTTGCGTAATGAATAATATTGGTGACGTTTCTGACTCGATGACCTTGCGATTCTATAGCTCTTTGTATTTTGTTTGTATCAGTTGAGTATACACGTTCTTTTTTAATTTGATATGTTTGAAAGACTTTCCTTTCACGCGGAAAATTGACGAGTTTCCGATAATTTTCGATGTTATTGATATTAATTTCAGTACTTGCATTAACGAGAGATTTTGTTGTAAATCATTCTCTGCTTAAGATTGTACTTATGACACGAATCATACCAAGATAGTCAGTAACACCGTAAATAAATATGGGTGGTGGAAATATGGTTAGTGTTGTTTGTTGAATTTTCAGTATTGTTTAAATTTTCACTGTTAGAAAGAGTTTTATATCTGTTAGTCAATTGGATTGGGACATTAACGCAATTCTACGTACGTAACATTCACATTACTGGAATTCAATTACAAGTACCAATCTCAGTCTACCTGCAACCGCTGAGGCGATAACATGTCTAAAGGTCAACAAATAGTTTTACCTACAAACCGGTTATTTATACAGTTGTTATTGTGAAGAACACAAGTGTGTTAATGTACTATTGATTTTGTATTTCATATTAATTTAATACTGTGAAAAATAAAAACATTTGTTATAGTGTAGTGTCAATACGTGTAGTAATTCATTCCCTTCGGGGAAATGAATAACATCCCGCCGATACTAGAATCACAAAATGTGCTTCAAGATACTTTTATGACTGATGCTGATTACGTTAAAAAATTTCTAATTAATAATGCAAATAACATAACTCCACAACCTAGTATTTCTCAAGATTCAGAAATGAACGAAGATAGTGACTATAATCCGGGTCATCCATGGCAGCTGGCTCCAAACCCAAAGAAACGAAAAATACACGGAACAATTTCTCCGTACTCAATTAATTTACAAAACAGGTACGAACCTCTAAAAACAATTAAAGAAGTTCAGAAAAGTACCGGTAGCAATTCTCAAGAAAACACACCTAACCAAACAATCCAAAAGCCGCCACCTTTATTTACTTATGACGTTGATGACATGAACAAAATGATTCATGAACTAAACACAATTATCGACCCAAAACAATACACATTGCGCGCTGTCAACAATAACACAATCAAAATATTATGTGAGAATTCTGAAGTGTTTCGTACGCTTACAAAACACTTTAGGAACACTAAAGTAACACACCATACATACCAATTGAAAGAGGACAGGGCGTATCGGGTAGTCATTAGGTACCTGCACCATACAACGGACGTAAGTCAAATTGTCAACGCACTTGCTTCATTGGGTCACAAAGTCAGAAATATTACAAATATTATTAGCAGAGTAACCAAATCACCGCTCAATCTTTTTTACGTAGGTTTAGAACCGAATAAAAATAATAAAGATGTCTACTTGGTAACAAAAATTTTAAATCACATTATTCGTGTAGAACCCCCTAATAATAATAAAACAGTAATACAATGTAAACGTTGCTTATTATTTGGTCACACGAAAAAATATTGCAACAAACCCCACGTTTGTGCCAGATGTTCTGATAACCATAATACTGCCGACTGTAAAAAATCGAACGAAGCACCGAACCGCTGCTATCACTGCTCTATGGAGCACAGTGCTCATTACCGTGGGTGCCCAATTTATCAAAAACTATACAATCAAAAATTCAAAAATAATCCAACAACATTACATAATCGTATCACATCAAATAATGGAAACGCCACTTCTCGCTCCGACAACACAATAACGAATTCACATCAAGATCATAACCGAACCTACTCCCAGGTACTAAACAATAACAACAGTACTGAAAATATAACAAGTTCAGGGCCGAACTTCACAGCTTTTCTTCTAGAATTTAAAAATATGTTTAATCAACTGATTCAACAGAACACTATGGTGCTCAGTATGCTTACAACCTTAGTAAATAAAAGACAACACTAATGGCTAAATTTTTAAGAATTGCACTGTGGAACGCTAACGGAATCATTCAACATAGATTGGAAGTAATTACATTTTTAAAAATTAACCAAATAGACATTTTATTAATTAGTGAAACGCATTTCACAAATTTTTCATATTTTAAAATACCTGGATATACGATGCAACACTGCAATCATCCTGACGGTACAGCTCATGGTGGAACAGCTATATTAATTAAAAATACAATTGACCACTATCCTTTACCAGATTATCAATATGATCTCCTGCAGGCAACCTCAATAAAAGTCAAGTTACAGTCGTATAACATAACATTGTCAGCGGGTTACTGTCCGCCACGACATAAAATTAAACAGATTGATTTCGAAAATTTTCTTTCACAACTAGGCCCAAAATTTATTGTAGGAGGAGATTACAATTGCAAACATACAAGATGGGGTTCTCGATTAATTACATCTAGAGGCAAGGAATTATTAAATGCAATAGATAAAAACAATCTCTCTTACATATCAACTGGAAGCCCAACATACTGGCCGAGCGATACTAATAAAATACCGGATCTGCTCGATTTTTTCATTACAAAGGATATTGACGAAAAATACATGGAAATAAGACCATCTTTTGATTTATCATCCGACCATTCTCCAATCATTCTAACAATAGGAGTTGCACCAATTCCTATAAAAAACAACAGAATGCTTTATAATAAATTCACAAATTGGGAAACATTTCGCAACACACTAAATGAACGAACAAATCTTAAAATGCGATTAAAAAATGAAGAAGATATTGATAAATCAATAAACGACTTAATTCTTAACATTCAGGAGTCAGTGGTACAAGCAACTCCAGAATTACATTTTCGTGAAGTACAAGATATCCCGCTGGAAATAAAAAATCTAATACAGGAGAAAAGGAGGGCAAGAGCAAAATGGCAACGTTATCACAGGCCAGAAGACAAAACTCAATTTAATAAATTATGCCGATTGCTCAAAGCAAAATTAAAACTAGCCACTTCCAAAAATTTTGAACACTATATGTATTCTAAGCCTGTCTAGAACGGACAATACTACCTGGCAGCCAATTCGGAATATTAAAAAACCAAAAATTCCAGCACCACCAGTTAGAGAAGATATAAATGAACCTTGGGCAAGAAGTGATCTCGAAAAGGCACTGCTTTTTGCCAAACATTTAACTTCAGTATTTCAGCCTTTTGACAATTCTATGAATACTGAAATAGCAGAAGAACTACATAAATCAATAGAAATGGTGGAAGCTATAACCCCTGTTAAACCAAAGGAAGTCAGCTATGAAATAAATAATCTAAAAGCAAAAAAGTCTCCGGGCTATGATTTAATAAGTGGTAAAGTCATTAAAGAAATTCCAAGGAAAACAATTATTGCAATTACATATATATTCAACGCTATACTCAGGATTGGTTACTGGCCAAACCACTTTAAGAGGGCACAAATTATAATGATACTCAAACCAGGTAAAAATCCAACGGATGTTTCGTCATACAGACCTATCAGCTTGCTTCCTATAATTTCCAAAATACTGGAAAAAATAATATATAAAAAAATTAATCATGATTTGGATGCCGTCACATCAGTTCGGGTTCAGACATAAGCACTCAACGACTCAACAAATCCATAGGATTGTTGAAAATATTAATAAAACATTTGAACATAAGGAATATTGCAGTGGCATTTTCTTGGGCGTTTGTCAGGCCTTTGATAAGGTCTGGCATCATGGGCTGTTATATAAAATTAAAAAACACTTTCCAGTTAAATACTTCAAGTTATTAAAATCATATTTAGAAAACAGATTTTTCCAGATTAGAGTGAACGCTGAACTGTCAGATTTCTGTAAAATAGGGTCAGGTGTCCCACAGGGCAGCATCCTGGGACCATTATTATATGTATTATTTACATTAGATACACCAATACCTCCTAACTCTATTATAGCTACATTTGCAGACGACACTGCTATCTTATTCAGAAATCAAAATCCTCTATTAGCATCTCAACTGACTCAAAATTATATCTGCACATTAGAGAAATGGCTAAACAAATGGCACATACGGATTAACTAATCAAAATCTGCGCACATAACATTCACGTTGTGTCAAAAAACTTGTCCTCCTGTATACTTAAACAACATCATGATCCCACAAGTACAAGTAGTAAAATATCTGGGACTTCATCTAGATACAAGACTCACGTGAAAAGAACATATAAAAAAGAAAAAGGAACAAATTCTACTAAAAATGAAGGAGATGAACAGTCCAAACTATCCGTCGAAAACAAACTACTGCTATACAAGGCCATCATTAAGCCAATATGGACCTACGGTCTAGAGCTATGGGGATGCACCTCTAAATCTAATCTGGAAATTATGCAGAGAACACAAACTAAAATCTTAAGAGCCATCCTCAACTCACCCTGGTATGTCACTAACAAAACTGTCATGGCGACCTAAAAATGCTGACTGTGCACGAGACATATAAAGAACTATCATCTAAATACCGTAACAGATTGGAGATGCACCCAAATGAATCGATAAAGGATTTACTGCGCCCTCAACAAAACTCAAGATTGAAGAGAAAGTGGCCTCTACATAGTATTTAAGTACAATCATTAGTTATATATATAAATATATTAAGTAACATAATATAGGATAGATCAGTGGATCCTATCTTATTTTAACACCCACATAATTTGCAATTTAGCTTATAGAAAAATTTGTAATTTTCTGATTGCTAAATATAACTATTACAAAAAAAAAAAATGGATTGGGGAATGTTTTGGAGAATTATTAGTGAGCATTCTTTTGGATTCAGTCACGACTCGCTACAGATTCATGTTTTCAGGAATGTCGTTATCTGTTGAGGAAGTCGAAGGGTTGGAATGAGTAATTATAGGATTTTGGTTTTTTTCAGGGGTGTCAGTTTCCATAGCAAAAGTGGGAAGGTTGGATTGATGACTCGCGGATTTTGGATGTTTTTCTTGTCGTAATAGTTGTAATTTTTTCTTAGACATTTCAGAACTAAACTTTCTAGTATTTAGTTGTCCTGATATGTATTGTGCACTAGTAGTGGAGTCGTCATTTAAAATATTGTCAGATTCAACTATAAATGAATTTGATGGTTTATTCATAATGCTCCCATAAAGGGCGCATTGTTTTTAGTGAATTAATGATTTTAAACCACTTGTTATTACTATATTGTACACTTGCTCACTAGTAACTAGACACTGATTGAATAACTAACTGGTTATATAATATTATATTTTTTTTGCTTTGAGTAAGGTGTTGATAGTACGAACGTCTGAACTCGAATGATTACATAACGTATACGTAAAAATTATATTAAGGTCTTGTGAATTAAGCGACAGTGCTCACAGCCAAAACAAATAACGAAAGAAAATACTATTGTTATCGATTTTCGAGCATTGCCGTTTGTCTCCCGATAGCGAAGTCGTAAGGATAAAGGTACATTTCATACTCTCTACTTTTAAATATTATTGTTGAACAATGCTTAATTTTACTGGTCTTTGAGATATCGATGGTAGAACTTTTTGACCCTGGACCTCCATATATTATCTTCGATAAATTCATAGCAACCTTTAACAGTTTATTAAAATTATTGGAAAATAACAATTAATGAATTATATTTAATATTGCATTACCCAATAGTTTAATTTAATACAAACTGCCAGCGCTGATGTTTTTATCTTTTTCAATTTGTAGAGTAATTTAATGAAACATGAACGATGCTTGGCTGTGTCTATAATGCTTACATTTTAACTTATCGTATGAAAAAAATTCCTTGAGAATTGTAGAACATTTGTCAAGTCCTAAAAATATAAACATTGTGAATCATTTTTCTGCGTTTAATAAAAATTAGCCAATTTTACGAGAGTTGTTAAGTGAAATAAAGGATTAATAAAATACTTCAATTCAAAAAAAAAAAAACAAAATAAGATTCTAGCTCTAAAAGTAGAAAATGCAGTCATAAATGGAATAGTTTGCTACAGACTAAAAAGTTTAACGAAAACATCTATATTAAATTGCAAATCAGATAAAGATGATGAAAAAATGAAGCTGTTTCACTCAAAGATATCGGAATTTACAATTTAATTATGTTACTACCTTTCCATTGTAATATCTTATCCACTATTGATGCAGCAAAATTCTTTGCTAAATCGCCTTCTGTTTATTATTAACTAGAAATATATACAAGCTACTAAAGTAACCAGAAAAACAATATCACCCAACCAGAGCTCAGCATGTCATTAATTGTTTCACATTAATTTTAAAATATCTAAACAATATAAATTTATAATAACAAATTACCAGCGCAACTGCTGTAGTTATTTTGGTCCCGCCAGAAGCACCGACGACCATTCTCACTTCTCCTTCACTGTCGACTATTATACTAGGGCTCATACTCGACAGGGGGCGCTTTCCGGGTGCAATGAAATTGGCTGGCGACGGTGGTACTCCGAAATAATTTACTAAGCCTGGAGTGGAAAAGTCGTCCATACAATTGTTTAAGATAATTCCGGTTCGTTTAGAAGCTAGGCCGGATCCAAAGCTGAAAGACAATTAAACAAGATTCAAATAAATAAGAGCATTATGTAAAATAAAAAATGCTTATGAATAAATAAATGATTAATAAGACTCATCAATTACTTGAGTTTCTAATAAATTAAAATTAATTTAGATCCTTATAAATTTCGGATGTAATATATAAACTACGTACTCGATTTTTATAGCATTTAGAAGCGATATTACGTCTTCTGTAAAATTAAATCATTCAAGCGCATTTGAGAGAAAAGGTTCATTCGCAAGTTTCTTTTATTTTACTAAACTTGGGTGATCAATTTTGAATGTACTTAAAACATACGCAAGTTTAATTTGTTTGTTGGGCACTTATAGGTAAGCTAGAGGCTATCTGTAACAGGGAAATCTTTAACGTGAATAAAATACATCTTTGTCTCGATTGGGTATACAAAAACATTCCCCCGCATCACGTTGTTATAGTTATTATCCTAGAGATCATCGCAGTAAACAGACATTAGTGCTTACAATACCAGTTTTATTAGAAAAATACCGGTATTATTAGAAAAATACCGGTATTTTGTAACTCCAATATTTTTTATAAATTGAACTTACTCAATATGTTTTACACATACCGAGCCGAGTATAACGCATGGACAAGCGGCGGTGTCGGCAAGATAAAGCAATTGTTTATATATTTTATTAACAGCCTAATGAAAGCATCTATTTATAAAAATTATTATGCGTTCACATGCATCGCGTCATATCTAATTCGTTATCAATAATTTTTAAACATGATATACAATCGACGCGATATTATCTACATATATATAAAAATAAGTTGGGCTTTCCTTCCTGACGATATAACTGCAGAACGCACGAACCGATTTCGCAACGAATTTTGAATTCGTTGAAAAGGTCTCGGGCTCCGCAAGGTTTATAGCTAAGAAAATTAGTGGTGCATGGCATCCTGCCTTAATGCAAATTGCTGGAACTTCACGCATCGTATTTAAAAATTCGAGTAATGACAATAGTGATAATTATCAGAATTATGCTTGGTTCAGTCAACGAGCAATTTTTGCCGCAAAGAATAATGATGTACAGGCATTGAATTTCACCATTCAATAAAAAATTGCTGGCGATTTGGTGACATACCAATGATTCCGACTGGTCTTCCGTTTGACTTCAAACGATTGCAATTTCCAGTTCGCCTTGCGTTCGCAATGACAATTAACAAATCGCAAGGCCAATCGCTTAGTGTATGCGAGATAAATTTCAAATAGATTATTTAGATAATCATTGTCTTTCACATGGGCAGTTATACGTTGCTTGTTCACGAGTTGGAAAATCGTCCGCTTTGTTTGTGTTAACGTCAGACCAAAAAACAAAAAATGTGGTTTACCAAAGAGCACTTCAATGAAACGGATAATTTGCCGATTCACTTTCATTTACTTAGAGAAGTTCAACTAAAAACACTTCAGTTTTGTAGTCGAAATAAATTCATTACTGTTGTGTAATAAAATCATTTTTTTTCTTTTCAAATATAAAACAAACAAAAAATTTCTTCATCTTTCTCACGAAACCATCTGGTGGCGAAACGGAGTTCGTCGGGTTTGCTAGTTTGTTAAAATTGTTTGTATTCTATATGTTCTGTTGTATTATTTTATTATAATGTATAAACACATATCCAAACATGCTTTCTTTAAAAAAAGTACAAAACGACTCACACATCAGATACAGAAGATATGGAAGAAGCTGAGCGAGAAACATCTTTTCCAATGTCTTCCCAAATTAGCAATGAAACAATATTCAAATCTGGCAAGGTAAACGCATTGGAGAAAATCTGTGAGCAGCAATGTGATTGTTTATGTTTTTAAGAGTACATTATAATAAACAAAACATAAGTTATTAATTAACTTCCTGTAGGGTAAGTTATTGTAATCGTTCGAAAAACAAAATTTAAAATTTTTGCGTATCTTCACGTTTTGAAGGTTTCTGTGTGTGTATGTATGCATGGACACAATTTTTTGTTCATGTTTTTGGGTGCAAGGTTTAACCGATTTGAATGGTTCAATAAACATTCCATTGATAGGGAGATGTGCTGATTAGTTTTTGGTAAAAGTCAGTCCAGCCATTTTGAAGTTACGGAGCAAAGAGTGCTGAAAATTGAAATCGATTTTTTGAGAGAACGGAGCATCGTTTCAAAAAACATTTTCGTAATAATGTGGAAAAGTAGTGATTAGTTTTTGGGAAAGATAGGTCCAGGTCATTCCCAAGATACAGGGCTAAATGTGCAAAAAATGGCAGTTTTTAAGAGATTAAGCATCAGATTTGAATATTCAAAAAAGCTTATTACGGGAAGTTCTTTGAAAGCAGAAGCACAAAATGCCATTTTTCACATTTACCTCGGTATCACCAGAGCGGCTGGATCTGCCACTGCCAAAAACTAATCACCACTTTTCGCCGTCATTACAAATTGAACATTTTTTTAATCATTGAAATCGCTTAATTTGTTCGGTTATCTATCGGTTAATTCTATTTTCTGCACTCTTTACTCCGAATCTCTGAAACAGCTGGACCTACCTATGAATAGGAATTGAATGTTAATTTGTCGGTTAATTTGTTCGCCCGAAAACGTGGAAGAAATTTGTATCCATACATACATACACACACACCAACACACACATATTGTTTGGGCGAAAACGAAAATGCTGAGCATGTGTTCTTTGTGTGCCAAAGAATTACTCCAGATACTGTTGTTGAAGTGATGCTGACAACTGAAGCTGCTTGGAACGGAATAGAGAGATTCGCCACAGATGACCTGCGTTCTATGCAAAGAGAAAGGGCAAATGGGATTTCGCCCATTTAAAAGATGAGTATAAAATCAAGTTAAGAATTATATCATTCTAAATCGTCCCCCCACGAAGTAATGCCTAATGGCGGTTTTCGTGGGGACCAGAGGCAAGGGCAAAGCGGAGGTTTTAGTCGGTATTATACCAAGGCGGTATTGAGTCCCAGACAAAACATCAGCCTGGGATGCATAAAAGCATTTCCTTTGCTATACAAAAAACACCCCGACACACACATCATTTTTTTCTGTGATATTCCAAAATTTTCAGAAAACTTCAAAACGTGAATAAATGTAGAAATTTTCAATTTTGATTTTTGAACGATTACAATAAGTTACGCTACGTAACTAGAAGTTAATAGCTAGTGGTATATGGCATCGTATCTTAAGGCAGATCCGGCGATTGAGGACTCTCAATATAAATGAGTTAAAAAAATGCCATTTAGCGGTCAAAAATTGGACGTATGCCCATCAAATTGTCAGACATTTTATCGAGATTTTAATAATATGTACACATTAAGTGCCAATTTTTTTGAGTGTGCATTAATTTTGATGGTTCAAGCAAATGTCCTCGACACATTTGATCGTATGGAATTACCGATTTGTGTCATTAAAAAATCATCCGATTCGTGCTCGATCGGGACGCATTTTTGCAAAAGGCAATTTTGCCGATTAAATTAATTAATTCAAAAAACATTTTACTTAAGTACGATGTGATGTGAATGAAAATGCTTTTACAGAAAATTGCGTACATTTCTAACAAAAAAAATCAAATGTTCTACAGAGGCATTGAGTAAATCTTTTGGCAATTATATATAAAAATGGCATTGATATATAAATAGTGAAAAATAAACAGCTGCATTTTTCCTTTATAGGAAGTAATGTAATATGACACAAGTAACTACAAGCTACATAAGTCGCTAAATATTTATCTTTTGAGTCTTCATGTCGTGGATAGCAATGCGTTGGCAAACTCGTTTGGGTGTTCTTCGAGGCTGTCTTTGTGTTTAAGAGCGAATGTTTTATGTTCCTCGGGTATAGTGCGCATATTTGTGTCATCATAAACCAGCCAGCTAAGAGTATATCTTGGGGCGCCTACAGCAATCTTAAAAATTTTGTTCTGAAACCTTTGAATTATGTTAGCATTACTTTTAGATGTGGTGCCGCAAAGTGCTATGCCATATGTCCAAATCGGTTTAAGTACAACCTTGTATACCAGCAGTTTGTTGCGGGAAGAAAGATGGGATTTACAACCCATTAACCAATAGAATTTTTTCTCAAGCAGTTGCCTTTATTTCTTATGTGAATTTTCTAATTCAGTTTGCGGTCCAGGTGCATGCACAGATGCTTTACGTGCTCGACCTGAAGGACTTCTATTACATGCACAGTTACAAGTGGATATGTCTCGTGTTTGAGTGTAAAAGTGATGTGAGATGATTTCTGGCCATTGACCTCTAGCAGCCACAGTTTGTACCATTTTTCCAAAGATGTTAAGTGACAATGAAGTTGCTCTGAAGAAGTTGTGGAATTTTCATGTTTTGAAAGAATGCAGATATCGTCAGCAAATGATACTATGTCTGTGTCAGGTGAGATAGAAATGTGAGCTGTAAAAATTAAAAAAAAATCGGGCCGAGAACTTTGAGGAACATCTGATTTTAATATTTTAATAGGCGAGTTCATGTTGAGAATGTTTATGAAGAAGCTTCGGTTTAATAAGTATGATTTTAGAAATAGAAATAGAAATAGTCCCGTGCCAAATTTTGTCAAATGCTTGTGTAGTGTCTAATAATAAAGCTGAGCAATAATTCTTTTGTTGTAGAGTTTCGTTAATCTTATGCACCAATCTGTGGGTTTGCTCAATCGTTGTATGCATTTTTCAAAAACCGAACTGATGACAAGGAATTGTATTATTATTGTCCAATGTGACAAGAATTCTTTTAAACAGCAATCTTTCGAGTATTTTTGAAAGAATCGGTAAAACAACTTATTTATTAGCCAGATTTTCTTTAGTCTTCTTTTTATTGCAATATGCCGTTTTACTGAAGTTGGATAATTAAATAAAACGTTGTTTTCGATCGATGGAGTGGAGTTTTGAGCGGCGATATAGGGTGAGTTATTAAAAAAGTTACCTGCAAAATCAATATCACTTTTGGCTTTTAGTGGTAAGTTGTATTCCAAATTAATGTCCAGAATTTTCCAAATTTGCTTCAATTGGTATACTTATTTGTAAGGTGAAAGTTAAGGTTGCTGATTGATTCAGCATTGCTAAAAGATACAATTACTGGCGAGTGATCCGAAGACAAGTACAAGTTTCATTAATTTCTTTTTGGAATACATTTGCAAATGAAGAAATCTAGTAACTCGAATTTTTTACACATGTCTACTTGGGCAGTAGTTAGGTTCACCTGTCCATATTGGTATTAAGTTATTGGAGGTAATTAAGTTGTAGAGTTCTCGTCCTCTGGGATTTCATAGTCTTGAACCCCACTGAGAATGTTTGGCATTATAGCCTCTGCTATTAATATTTATTTCCGAGAGCATTTGAAAAATGTTTCAAAGTCTCGTTTCAGTATCTTGTGTTTAGGAGGACTGTAGATTGATGCAATTGTAATATTACTTTGGAGGAATTCGATAGAAATGATGCTTGCTTACAAGAAATTGTTACAGATAGGGTCCATTAGATAAGGTTTGATTTTTGATTTTATTAAAATGGCTGATCCTTCGTGTGCTCTATTGTCAGGATGCCTGGTGCTGTAAGTGGTTTAGAATGAGTTTCTGAAATAAGCATTATATCAATGTCGTTGCCTAGAACAAATTGTACGAGCTCTTGGTGATGTTGAGCTAGACAGTTACCGTTCCACGAGCACAATTTATATTCAAAAGGCATTATTTTTTATTCACCAAAAAACTTATGATTAGATCGAGCATGGTGTTTTCATCATATTTTTTAATTTACGTTTGCCATTATGTTAACTAGCCTTCTGATGGTAACATTGTTATCTATTTTTTGTGAGTTTCTTCCTATTTTTGAGAGGGAGACGTTTGCACGTACGAAGGAGTGGCTTGTATTAACGGGGTTTTAGAGTGGAGTCTGACCCCTTCTTAATGATGAAAATTTACAAAGTTTTTCATGTTTATAAATTGCACATCCTTTATAGCTTGGAGGGGTTATTTCCTCCACAAAGCGCGCATTTTACATTTCTGTTGACAGGTTCTCTCCAAGAACAGACTTCAGTAAAGTGATCTCCAGTGATTTTACACAACGCTCTGTGAGTGGACAGTAATTCTTTGTGTGCCCTAAACTCTGGCATCTTGTACATTGTAGCACTTCTCGAGAATGTCTGTTTGCTTCTAAAGACATCTTAGTTCTGTAAAAAAATGTCATTGGAGTAAATATTTCTCTTATTTTTCTATTGTTCCAATTCCACCACAAAGATATTTATTGGGAATCCTGTGTATCCATGTTCTAAGTTGTAAATTCTTAGAACATTGTGACATTTTTCACTAATTCTTTTTTAGTATGTCTATATCTGTGCTATGATGTTCATTTTTTATCACAACTTAGAACAATCGCTGTGATTTTGTTTGATATTAATGTAGTTCAGTTACCTTTTCTTTCAAATGTTTTAGTACGATGTTATACGTCTGTGAATCCTTTGGGTTCATTTTGAATTGCTGCAGTCCAGTTGTTTTGTAATAATGTGTGTCCTTGGCGTGTAATTCTATTAATTCGATTGATGTCGTCAATAGCGTAGGCAAAGATTAAGGGTGGATTAAGTGTTCATTCCAATGGTTCAACACTAGAATGCATTTTCACTGTTGCTTCGTTGCAGTAATTATCCTATCTTCTTTTGTTTGTAACGGTTGTCCATCCCTGGTATTGATTAACAACTTTCATGATTCTATTGATTGGTTTGGGAGTTGTGGGTACTTCGGTGTTTTCATTGTCGTTCTTGTTAATGTGTTGGTACGTCGTGCAATCCGTACTGGTGGTATATATGAGCTGGGTCACTGACATTTTTAATTGCTTTTATGTTAATTCTTTCACTTGAGTAGTCACTTAGGACCATTTCACTATCAGTATTGTCATATTCCTTTTAAATCACAGTATTCATTGCTTACGCAATTGATTTGCGCAATTGTTAGCTGAACAGCTAACCGAACTTACGTCTGGTGGTCGGCCTTTAGGTTGTGCAATCTTTCTTGATTGCATGGCTCACTTTAACATGTAACGCACCTATTTTGACATGACTGATATCACCAATACTTGTTAAAATAAAGATATAAGTAGTGGTGTGTATGGCATCGTGCCTTAAGGCAAATTGCTGGAACTTCGCGCACCGTAAAGAAATGTTTGAGGAATATTGAATGTTTTCAAATAGATTATTATAAATAAATACTGTAACATTGTCTAATATTTATAAGAATTATATAAACTGAATTGCAAAGTTGAAAATATTTGGTTAAAGTATATTATAACTTAAGTCAGAATTGCAATTAAAATCTGAATTATTTTTGATATACAAAAAAAAAATTTTTGAAAAAAAAATTGAAACAATTTTTTTTAAAAAAAGCAATTATTTTGTTAAAACAAGCAGAAAGTTGTTATTTCAAATATCGTTTTAATTAAGGATTATGCATAATAGTATAGCAGTTCATAACAATTATTATGAGTACTTATAGGTAGAGATATTCTATTCAATATATTTTCATATATAATTTAATTAAAAAAACAAACTTCAAGATATTATTTAATATATTTTATGACTAACTTAGTATACTTGCATTCCTATACACTGCTGTAGCATGAATAAATATCATAAACCGATGTACCATTATTATGTATAATTTTTATCAATTTGTTTTTTTATTTAGTGATAATTGTATGAAATATCAATCATATAATAAACTTGTGCAATATATAAATAAAGCCCGGTGCACACGACGCCAGTTTTCATGCTGGACAGTTTTTGTTTGTTTTTTACCCTAGGAACGACATGATAAACCATAATTTACGATCTTGCGCGACATAATTTGCGATCTGGCCTGCTAGATTTCACGCATTCATAACGGCGGTATACTCATCATTATTTCTAAGTAAAACCGTTGCCTTAACAACGTCGAAATTTGATTTCATAACAACTTCAGTCCTTGCAAATTCCTGCCGTATTTTACGAATGGAGCATGTCCTATGTCGGCGATAGATGAACGATCTCGTGGCCGATACCTTCAGTGTCCAATAGGAAAGCTGTATTTTGACACGAAAATATCAATGCGTACTTGATTCATTTACTTCGATTTTGGAAGCGCTTAGTTTTTATTTTGTAAATAGCTATTGTATATATATAGCGGAGTGAATAAATGATTAGTTTAGGAAAGGCAGTTCAGTAATTTTAAAATATTCAAATTTCCGAAAAAATTTAAATATGCATATTTTTTCAAATTTTCGTAATTTTATCTGAAATATCAAAAAAATTCAAAATTTCCAAAAAATTACAAAGAAATTCAAATCGTTTTATTTCAAAAATTTCGAAATTTGCAAAAATACTCAAAATTAAAAAAAAATTAGTTGGGTGTATGGCATCGTGCCTTAAAGCAAATTGCTGGAACTTCCCGTACCGTAACGAAATGATCGAGGAATATTAAATGTTTTAAAATAGATTATTATAAATATTGTAACATTGTCTAATATTTATAAGAATTATATAAACTGAATTGGAAAGTTGAAATTATTTGTTTAAAGTATATTAGAACAGAATTAAAATAAAAATCTGAATTATTTTCAATATACAAAAAAAAAAATTTTTTTTCAAAAAAAAAAAAATTTGAAACAAGAATTTTTTTTCCAAAATTAATTGTTTCGCTAAAACAAGCAGAAAGTTCTTTGAATCATTTGAATCGGACGCTTAGTTCTCTTAAAAACTGCCATTTTTTGGGCTGGGCCTGCCTTTGCCAAAAACTAATTACCACTTCTCCCAATCATTACTAGTTGAATGTTTTTAGATCATTCAAATCGGATGCTCCGTTCTCTCAAAAACTCGATTTAAATTTTCTGCACTCATTGCTCTTTATCTCCGTAATTGCTGGACCTGCCTTTGCCAAAAACTAATCAGCACATCTCAAAATTTTTGAAGGAAAAAACTAAATATCTTTTAAGTTATCGTCGATCTCCAACGGCACAAAAAAAGGCCTTTCACTGCTGCAGTGATTCCGGCCTTCTACGTGGATCAAATCCAAAAAAAAAATCGTTAAACTAGATAATGTTGTCTGTAAAATGAACTATGATAAAACAGAAATCAAAAAATGATTAAATGGCGGCGTTTTTTATAAAAAAGATTTTGGACTGCCAAAATTCGATTTTTGATCCTATCAAAAAATCGATAGTTTATTTTACGAGAACTATATATAAAGCATGTACAAAAAAATTGATAGTGATCGGATCATTTGTTTTTGAGTAATCGCTGCAGCAAATTCGAAAAATGCTGTTTCGAGAAAAACGCGTTTAAAGATAAAATGATCGTTATACTATATACTATATATATACTCTTTAAATGGCTGTGACTCAAAAACTATTTAAGATATCGATTTGAAATTATGGTATGTTATTTTTAAAGGTATAACCTATCGAAATATGAAAAAATATGAAAATTCGACTACAGTTTGAAAATTTCACACTAGTTGTGCCCCTTAAACTGAAGCATTTTATTATCTTTTAATTATTATTATTTCACTTAATTCTAATCAGATGCGATACGTACATGTTTTTGTTTACAATTCATACAATTCTCTGTTTGTACACTTATAAGCATTAGTGTATTTTAGACCTATAAAATATAAATTGTGAAATTCACAGTATATATTTATAATAATCTATTTGAAAATGTACGAAATTAATATTAATCATAAAATAAGTGAAAATCTGGCGCAAAATTCTTGCTCGCTAGAAATCCTGTTACGATAGAAATCATATTACAAGGCATACTGGCGTCGTGTGCACCGGGCTTAAGATATATTTAATCATATATAAATACAATCATTGTTATACACTTATATATGAATATATAACTATTCAAAATATAAATGTATACCTATATCTTGTGTTTTATTAAAAATTTATCAAGACGCGCGGCGAGCTGTGCTGTTGACGACTTACATGGATGTTATATGAGCGAGAGCTTGTACTTGCTCAGGTTTATTCTACTTTTGAACGTGTTCTACCACATGTAATAAAACAAAATTTTGGACAGTAAAAGAAAATTGAATAGCCTATCTAATGATGCTAATTAAAAATTAGTCCAAACAAACGCACTACCCGAAAATTTTAAACAAAAAATTATTTTCACTTTTTCATGCACTAAAAAATAATTATTAAACAATATTGTAATTAATAATATAGTACACGCCGATATGAATAGAATTATTTGTTTTTTGATATCTTTTACGGTTGCGTCAAAAAACGACTTTGAAAAAAGGGGCCACTTTCACATATTTTTAATTTTTCTTTACCTTTTTAATATTTTTATAACAATATCAACTATCCAATAAAGATACTGATTTGAAAAATTAATAATTGTTATGTTAAACTGCATCATTTTATTATATTTTCATCAATATTATTTCATTTGAATGAAATATGAATTCATCTTAATCGGATACGATACTTATATACTTATTGTTTACATTTCTGTTTGTACATATGTTAGTTCATTAGTGCATATGTTAGGCCTATAAAATATGAATTGTGATATTCACAGTATATATTTCTAATAATCTCTTGAAGATGCATAAAATTATTATTAATCATAAAATAAGTGAAAATCTGGCGCCAAATTCTTGCTCATCTTACCAGAAAACTTGACAGAAATCCTGTATGAAAAAATACTGGCGTCGTGTGCACCGAGCTTTAGATATATATAAAATTTTGTGTTAAGATAAAACTTTGTGTTGCAGCATATTACTTAGAAGAAAAAGACGTTTCAAAACTACCGCTGAATAATTTATTTGTTTATTATTGTACTTGTGCATTAATTATGAATTGTATTATTACTGATCGTTAAAGTAATCAAAAAGTGTTAGTTTTTGCCTAGCAATAAAATATTTTGATGATTTGCTCACTGGAGGCGCGCCCTTATTTATTGCAATCCACGAAAGTGTCAATATAAGCAAAGAGTGGTCTTAGATTTTTATCCATTTACAGATTTACTTACTAAAAGTTGATGGTGCTGGTGACACTAACGGCATCTCCATTGGGTGCCACAACCGAAATATGTGCAGTGCCGTGGTCGTCTTTTGAGTAGAATGAGGCTCCGTAATCTTTGGCTTCCTGTGACGTCTCATCATCTCTGATCATAGATCGAATCGTGTCGGCATATTTCATTGATGTGAGTTCTTCCATCAGCTATATTTTTTCAACAAAAATTTTATATCAATATGTATGTAGTATCTTGCATGATAAATAAGACAGAACATTGTATGTATATTAATTTAACTTTTCAAAGTAGAATGGGACAGATTTAAATAATTCAACTGATTTAAGCATATTTGTTGGGAATCGTGCTTATTAGTTTTTGGTAAAGATCTGCCGGGCGGTTTTTTTATAAATGTCAATTTTTTGGCGTTTTTAACTAAATTTACACGATAAAATATTATAATCCTACAAACTGTGGTTGAATTATAAAAATTCATGGCACACACATTTGCTAGGGATGATGCCTCTACGGGGGCTTAAGTTTCGGAAGCTAAGTAAGAACCGAAGTAAGACGTATTGAAATGTAATAATAGATGCGAAGGTGCAAAACGCATTGTAATATAAAAGTTAAAAATAAAGTGAATTGTTGTGAAGTGAAGGACGAGGCCTTATGAATGCACATCATGGACACGGCAAATACATACCGATGATCGTACAGATAAGACTAGGTTTAGTTTTATATGACGTTTAGATTGAAAAATATTTAGAATAAGGTTATAAGTATGTGTGAATATGAAATGTTTAATTACCTGAAAAGGACAAGAAATACATGACACAACCATACTCCAAAATGTGTCACAACCGTACCCAAAATACTCTTTTGAGTATTAACTAATATAAATGAGCTACATTATCTAAGCAAAAACTAATTGCTGATAACTACTAATAATTTACTAGTAACTAATAATTTACTAGTAACTACTAATGTTTAATTTATACTTGTTTATCTGCGTGTTCAACTTATAGCAAAATAACAAACCAAGTGATCTATCTGCATGCAAATAACAGTCATGATTAAAAGAATTCAAACATGATAGCTTACTTTTGACTTTTCAAAAGCAATGCAGTTCATCCCTATTATAAAACCCTATCTCAAAATCAGTATAGCTTAGCTCTTATGACGAATGTCACTACCATACCCTAGAAAATCCCTGTCCAGTCCCTATACTTAGTACGAATAAAGGTACACGTAGGATAGGGCGGGGCACAAAGGTCCAATTTGACTTTGAACAATTATTCGGTGCAAACAGACCAATTACGTGACAAAAAATAACATATATTAAACAAACAATAATCATACTATGTTGCGTTAACACCTAGCATAATTATAAAAAAAAATCATTTGCTCTTTTTACCCATAGGCATAAAAAGGGACAGACAGTGCGCAAAAAGATCTTCAAATAAAATTTAAATTTTGAAATATTTTATGATATTATAGCTAAACTGTTTAATCAATTCGATGCAGCTTAATTAGGTCGAACAACAAAATTAAAATTAATAATTTAAATATACTATATTATTAAATAAAATGAACAGAAATAGTTATAAACTTTCACTATTATCATAAATTTTCTTAGATTAAAATTTTGTTTTTGTTTAATTTATCATCATAAATCCATTTTTTCTTGAAACACATTTACTACAAACTGTATACAATTTATATATACAACTTCTATTTGCTATACATTTCATAGACACATTTCTTACAAAAATCGCACCATACAAGCTTCGTATATATTGCTAAAATTTTACCTCAATCGGTGCACAACTCTAAGTCTTTTAAATAATTGAAAACAAACATAATCTATATTTAGTTAATTGTAATATTTCTAAAGTCTTTACAAGTTATTCTGAATCAGGCTTTTGAACCAAAATTGGAAAGAGTATGTGAATGTATATTCAAACCAAATTTGACTTTTATCCACGATTTCCTAGAAACAATTGCACTGATTTAAAAATTTAAAAGTAATTTGATAACACTGAAATAATTCTCATTTATTAGTTTTCCGATATGGTTAACTAAATATTTTTTTAATTAGCAAAGAAATTCAAAATTGTTCTCCAATGATTTTGAATAAGTCAGTTGGAAATTATGTTAATTAGGTTTTAGTGAAGAACGATTGGATCGTCTCTTCGTAATTATTGAAATTTCTGTTGTAGATATTTATCAAACTTTGGCCCACGTAATTTGGTTTATTTATTCAAATACGTTCAAGTTAGTTTTTTCCTGTCATTTTGTCTTGTTTTTAACTTCCCGTAGAGTAGGTTATTGTAAACGGACAAAAATCGAAATTGAAAATTTTCACCATATTTTCACGTTTTGAAGGTTTCTGAACATTTTGGTATACCTTAGAAAAAATAGATCTGTATTTGTGTATGTGAGTGTGTGTGTGTTTTGTGTGTGCGCAATTTTTGACGACGTTTTCGGACACACGGATCAACCGATTCGAATAGTTAAAAAAACATTCGATTCCTATTGATAGAAAGATGTGCCGATTAGTTTTTGGCAAAGGCAGGTCCAGCCGTTTTGTAGATACCGTGCAAAGACACATACGTACACATACATCAATTTTTTTTAAGGTGTGACAAAATGTTCAAAAACCCTCAAAACGTGAAGATATGCAGAAATACCTACTTACTCTACGGGAAGGAAAATTTACTGACGAGCGATACGAAACTCGACGTGCGGAAGAAACTGATAAGGTGCTACATTTGGAATATGTCAGATCAGAAACACGAGGAAAAGCTGATAAAAACTACATTGTGAGATTTGAAACGAGATGCTGAAGAATTATAGAAATAATAATAAAACTAGTGGGGTGCATGGCATCGTGCCTTAAGGGAAATTACTGGAACTTCCCGTACCGTAATTAAAAATTCGAATAATAAAAATAAGCAATAAGTGTTTTAAATAATTTCAAATAGATTATTTATGATAAATACATACTGTAAATTAATAAGTGCTTATTATACTGGACGACAACCGTGTTCTACAAACAACTTATGTGTATGTCTACAAGTTCGTTAATTTTTTTTAATTTGATTTTTTAAATTATTTTGAAAATTTTGAAAGTTTTGAATTTTTTATAAGACCGTCTACACAAGCAAAATGTTTTTTGAATTATTCAAATCGGACGCTTCGTTCTCTCAAAAACTGAATTTCCATTTTTGGCTCTATTTGTCCCATATCTTCAAAACGGCTATACCTGCCTATGCCTAAAAACAAAACTAGCACGTCTTCTCATCAATACGATTTGAATGTATTCTAAATTATTAAAATCGGTTATTTCATACTGTCGAAAATGTCGAGGAGATTTGTTTGAACCATATACTTGAATATTAAAATTAAAAATCTTGGTACGGAATCCAAAAAATTCACACAAAATGTATACACATTATTAAAATCTCTATAAAGTATATAATAATTTGATATGCATATGTCCAATAAACATTATTGAGACTCCACAACCGCTGAACCTGCCTACCCAAAAATTTGAACAGTCCTTCGTTTAGTCAATATAAAGACAATGTTTTTTGAATTATTCAAATCGGACGATTCGTTCTATAAAAACTGAATCACCATTTTTGGTTCTTTGTGCCCCGTATCTACGAAACTAGACCTGCCTATGCCAAAATCTAATCAGCACGTCTCCTTGTCTATACAAATCGAATGATTTTTAACTTCCCGTAGGGTAAATTATAGTAATCGTTCAGAAAGCAAAATTTTTTTTTTACATTTCTTCACGTTTTGAAGGATTCTGAACATTTTGGCATCCTCAGAAAAAATGGATGTGTGTGTGTGTGTATGTATTTATGGATACAATATTTCCTCCACGTTTTCGTACGCACGGATCAACCGATTTGAATGGTTCAAAAAACATTCGATCCTTATTGATAGGGAGATGTGCTGATTAGTTTTTGGCAAAGGAAGGTCCAGCCGGTTCGGAGATACGGAGCAAAGAGATTTTTGAGTGATCGGAGCATCCGATTTGAATGATGCAAAAATCATTCAATTCGTAATGAAGGGGAGAAGTAGTGATTAGTTTTTGGAAAAGGCAGGTCCAGCGGTTTCGGAGATACAAAACTAAATGTGCACAAAATGGCAGTTTTTGAGTGGACTAAGCGTCCGATTTGAACGATTCAAAGAACTTTCTGCTTGTTTAAACAAAATAATTGCTTTTGCAAAAAAAAAATTGTTTCATTTTTTTTTCAATTTTTTTTTCAATTTTTTTTTCTGTATATCGAAAATAATTCAGATTTTTATTGTAATTGTGACTTAAGTTATAATATACTTTAAACAAATATTTTCAACTTTGCAATTCAGTTTATATAATTCTTATAAATATTAGACAATGTTACAGTATTTATAACAATCTATATGAAAACATTTAATATTTCTCAAACATATTTCGTTACGGTACTGGAAGTTTCAGCAATTTGCCTTAAGGCACAATGCCATACACACCATTAGTTAAATTTTTCAAATCGGTTGATCCGTGTTATCGAAATCGTCGACAAAAATTTGTACCGCACACACATACATCAATTTTTTCTAAAGTAAGCCAAAATATTCAGAAACCTTTATATGAAAATTCTCATTTTCGTTTTTTTGCGATTACTATAACTTACCCTACAGGAAGTTAATAAAACGACAAGATGATAATTAATAAAACATTACAACTACTAGGATAGAAAGACAAAACAGAAGTTATCTCATTTACTTCTCTGATGTCCACAAAATCGCTATCTCCCAGTTGGCTTCTTTTGGCATATGCGTGCTTGAAGGTTTCCACAATTCTATGCATCGTCAATATTCTAGAAGGAGTGTCCTTAACATCAGATTCGTCCATATCATATCCTCGCAAAATGTTGAAAATAAATCCAAGCAGGACTCCACTTCCTGGCGGAGGAACTTGGAAAAAAATATTGTTGAATAAATTATTATATAAAACACAATCTGAAAATCAATTTAATTTACAATAAGAACAAAAGTCAAACACATACTCGTATATTAAATAACAAATCTATGTGAATTTCGATGTAAAAACTAAAGATTTAAATGTGCCTAGATTAAGTTAGAGCAAGATTTGTCTATACTTCTGACCTGGATAAGATTTGTTAGATAATATATGTTTTTATCATTGCTCTTAATATTATATATTGCAAATTGGTATTGGTAAAAGTATATCATATATGACATTAAATTTTAACCAGGGCAGGCGGGAATGTCATTCCTTTGTATAGCTTCACAGATCTATATTATTTACAATAACTATTTTGGAATATCTTATCATTTTATTTATTTATAATTATCAATTAACTTCAAGATAAGATGAAGAGTTTAAATTGGTTTGACCCAGTAACTATATTCTAAATTAAATATTGATACATTTACTCATTTTTAGACTAATTGACCTATTCTTGGTAAAACTTATATCTTTATTATTATGTAGCACAGGCATCGGCAACCTACGGCACGCGTGCCAGGCTTGGCACGCGATGGGGTTTTGGATGGCACTCTATAAAGTAATGAGGAAAACCGGAAATATCGAGTGATTTTTAAATAAGAGAAAATGTTTAATTATAATTAATTTTCTAACGTAGCTCGCTTTGAAGCTTATGTGCCTATATTTTCCTTCCTCATAAAACCAGATTTAATAGATCCTTTAATAATACCGTTTGATTTGTTGACTTTCGAATGGATTAATGTTGATAATTTTGAAATGGAAATTATCGAACTAATATCTTCAGAATTATGAAAAACAAAATTGAAGGAATTACAAAAAAAAAACTGAAAGATGACTCTATGGAAAAATCGACAGCCATATTATATTGTTAAATGACATTGCCGGAAAAGATTTAATTGTTTAAAGAAAATTGTATGCGCTCTCCTTTCAGCTTTTGGTTCTACATATCTCTGTGAACAAATTTTTTCTCACATGAAACATATTTTGAGTTCACAAAGAAATCGTTTAACAACTAAACATTCAAAATTTTGTGTGAAATTAAAAGTTACAAATTATACCCCGGATCTTGAAATGTTAAGGAAAAGGCACAAGGTTCGCATTAAAGTTGTTTAGTTTATATTCAGTGGCGGATTAAGCTTTCTGCCGCCCTAGGCCCTATCTGATTTTTTTAATAAACAATTTTTTACTTTTTTTTCATAAACTATAATTTTATTCTAAATTACTTAAATACAACTTTTAACTTTCCGTAAAGTACTCGTAAATTATAGCAATCGCAAAAGATCGAAAATAATTTTTTTTGCATATTTTTACGTTTCAGACATTTCTGAACATTTTGGCATACCTTAAAAAAATTGATGTGTGTGTATGTATGTATGTTTCATTCTCATAGATAAGAAAGTTCTGATTAGTTTTTGGATAAGACGGGTTTAGCCGTTTGGAAAATACAGAACAAAAGTGCAAAAATTGCAATTCAGTTTTTGAAAGAACCGAGAGGCTGGTTTCCGAATAATTCAAAAAAAATTTACTTGTACTGAAGGAATGAATAATTACCTAAATTTTTGGGAAGCAGGTTTAACGGTCGACCAATCTTTTTTTTGTAATTAGTAAAAGAGAGAAAAAATTCGTCAAAGTTTCAGCCCACAATTTTAAGTCGATTTTAAAAATTCAAAAGCCATTCGAAAAATCTTGGTTGGAAATCGTATTCATTAATTTTTGGTAAAAACCTGCCGGACAGATTAGGTTTGCGGGACGATCGGACGAGCCGGTTGATTGAAATTAGCATAAAAAAGCAAAAATATTACGTTTTTGGAATAAAGCCAGAAACCTATTTTTAAAATTGAAAAAAGATTTCTGAAAGATATCAATTAGGAGTCAAAATATTTGACTATTTTAAAAATTCATCAAAGTTTGATAAAACTTCATAATCAAAATTTGTGTTAAAAGGCGCTTTTGTGATGTGATAAATCAAAATTTAATTTTCAAAAACGCCGGAACTGATTTCACAAATTAAAAAGACATTGGACTAAACTCGATAAATAGAACCGAGATATTCAAAAATTTCGAGTTTTTTTTTAAATTCTAAAGTAATTCGATTATTTGAAAATTTTAGATATTTTAATTTTCTCAAAATTTTGAAACCAGTGGACTTGCCGTTTTGGAAAACTAATCATTTCCTCATATCACTAAAATACCACGAACAAAATATTTTTTGAGTCATTCCAATCGGATGATCTGTACTCTCAAAACCTTCATGACCACTTTTGCACCTTCTGCGCTCTGTATCTCCAAAAATGCTAAACCTGTCTTTGGCATAAACAGTACGCCTCTCAGTCAAAGCCAAGTGAATATTTTTTGAATCATTCATGGTGATTGATCCTTGCAAAGGGCAATTAAACTATCTAAGAAGTAAACATTGAAAATTAAAAATCTTGGTACGGAATGATTCAAAATAATGAAGACAAAATTTGCAATAATTAATAATTTTTTTATAAAAAGTCTAATAATTTGATGTCAATGATCATTTTTTATCACCAAATGACACCTTTTTGGGTCACGCTGACCATGCTCTCGCAAAATTTTCGATAGTTCTTATTTCGTCATACAAGTAAAAAGTGTCTTGAATTATTCAAATAGGACGCTTCGTTTTTGAAAAATTGAATTAGCACTTTTTTCACTCTTTGCTCCCTATTCCAAAATGGATGGAACTGTCTTTGCAAAAAACTAATCAGCACGTCTTCCCGAATGCCAATTGGCAAAAAATTGTAACCGCATAAACACATGCATACATCCATTTTTTCTAAGGCATGTCAAAATGTTCAGGAAAACTTGAAGCGTAGAGCTATATAAAATATTTTAATTATGATTTTTTATATTTATTATAACTTAGCCTTCCTAAAGTTGAAAAAAAAGCCAATTGGAGGAAGCATACCGTATTGTCAGATATTTCAGTTTAAGATTTAATTTTATACTACAGGCATATTTAAAAAAATATATTTTCACATACAAAAAAAATGACATAAATTAATTAACAACAATGAATATATTGTGTTAATTCGCCATTGTTTGATTTAATACCGAAAATAAAACTAGAAACAATCGAACAGTTTTTAAAGCGTTTTAATTATAAGATTCACCTGAACAAAATTACAAAAAACGAACAGTTTTTCAATATTTCTTCAAAAAATCTTATCAGTTTGATAATTATTATATTAAATATGATACATCAAGAAAATATCAATGCGGCACCCACGAATAATAAATTTGATTAGAAAACACATTACGTTCTATTTCATCGAAAATGATCTCTAAATTTACAAAAAAAAATTCAGGATCTATCCTTAAAATGAATTGTCGTGTCATTTCATCGAGTTTAAAATATTTACATTTTGAAAAACTTGCCGCCCCAGGCCCGGGCCTAACGGGCCTATGGAGTAATCCAGCACTGTTTATATTAAAAATTCATGTTATTTGTTAATAAAAATATTTAAAAGATAAATTTGGTTACAATTCTTCTCCCCTAGAACCTAACTATATATTTCAAAATTAAGGTGGCACTCTAAATCATATTGGTAGAGTGGCTTGGCACACTACAGTTAAAAGCTTGCCGACCCCTGATGTAGCATATAGTATAAGCTTATTGCTTTATACTCCTGTTAATATGTAGTAAAATAAAAGAAAAGCTTATCGAACTAACAAGTTTATGCGATATTTTGTCTTAAGACAAGTTTGCATAAACTTCTCGATATGTGTAAATAATTTACTGAATAAATATGAAATCCTATTCTGCTAATCAGATCAGTTTTCAACTATATATTTCGAGAATAAAGTTTTTGCTTTCCACTAAAACAAGAACAATACGATTTCTAATTACAAACAAATATATTAAACTTATTTAATACATTTCCATTCCACTTCGTATTCAAAAATTGTTTTTTTTTATTTTTCGAAGGAGAAGTTTATGTCTTCATCAAAAAGTTCGCTAATTTTATGTTTTCTCGACGTTTCGAACCATTCAGAATCAAATGAGACCAAATTTGGAAAAAGTATGTGTGTGTGTGCGTGTATGTGAACAGATTTTTTGCCGTAGATCGACGTTTTCTCAAAAACGACTGAACCGATTTCAAAATTGTAAAAGCGATTCGATGTATCTCGATGAGGGCCGGCGATTATCAATTTTGGGCGACGATAGGCCAAGCCGTTTCTTTGTAAATAGCAGAAAAATGAAAAAAATTTGTCCACGTTTTAGCCCTCAATTCTGAATCGATTTTGAAAATTCAAAAACCGTTCGAAAAAAGATATTGGTTGGGAATCATGCTGATTAGTTTTTGGTAAAGATTGGCCGGCCATTTTCTTGTAATAAAGTGTTAAAATAATATTTCGACCATTTTCTCTCTAAAAAACTCTAAAAATTCGTCCAAGTTTGCAAAAAATAGTATCATTTTTTGGCATTTGTCAAAATTAGACCTTTCATCGACTTTTGCTCAGAAACGACCGAATCGATTTCAGAAATTTAAAAGCCATTCGATATATCTCAATGAAGCTTATCTTTTCTTAGTTTTGTGAGACGTTCGGCCGAGCAGTTTCTTTGTAATTTGGAAAAAAGTGTTAAACTTTTCGTCCACATTTAAGCTCGATTTTAAAAAATCAAAAACTGTTCGAAAGATTTTAGTTGATAATAATATTGATTAGATTTAGGTGAAAATCTACCGATCCGTTTTCTTGTAATTAACTGTTGAAAAAAATTGTAAGCCGATTTTTATGGAACTTTTTTTTGGTAATATATATCATGGTCTTAAAGAACTTACTGAAATATTACATGCCTTACGACAAGTAGCTTAATTTTAAAAACTCATCAAAGTTTGAGTAGTAGTTTTTTGACGTTTGTTAAAATTAAAATTAGACGACTTACTTGGCACAACGATAGAGTACTTGGTTTTAATGAACATACTAAACCATTAAAGTCCTACGGCAACTGGGTCAATTATAAAAATTATTAATTTGTGAAAATTTGTGAACATGTTCGTTCGTTTCAATTATGTGTAATGAATCCACTCGGAATACTTTTAATCACTCATATATTAATTTATTTTTAATGGATACACATAAAATATTTGCCTCAAGGCAAAATGCCAATTCCAACTAGTTTAAGTATGAACGTAAACGATAATCAGTTTAATAATTAAAACATAACACAAGAGAAAATATACTACGAGATTCCGAGTGGCTTACAACGTAAAAAATCTAAAATTAGTGAAATGGATTCTCTGGGAAAACATGTCATTTGCCTTCGAAAAATTCTTTATCATTGCAAAACTTTAACATTTCAAAACTTGGTTTAATATTATGTTCTAGATTTTTTTTGTTAAGCATTACATTTTATTTTTGTAACCATTTTCAATATTTTCAAATTTTATGAAATATTTTAAATATGGCCATAACTATGGCAACTTGATTATCCCTTAGTATCGTCTATTATTTTTCAACTATTTTTATAATATGTTCCGCATATTACTCAAAATTACAAATTTCAAATTCGAGGGCTTAAACAATTCCACAATGATAAATCCTTCAATAATATTGATTTTGTTCTTAGAAAATTCAGCAATGATAGATCTTATTTTTTTAAAGTATGCTTCAATTCCTAGAAATTCTAGATATTATTGAGTATTAATACTATTTTAATGAACACATTTGAACTTGTTGCACTTTGGTTTGTACATCACTATTTCAAAGTAAAACTAGTAGCTTCGTGCCTTAGGGCAAATTGCTGGAACTTCTTGTCCCGTAACAAAATGTTCGAAAAATATTAAATGTTTTCAAATAGATTATTACAAATACTGTAACATTGTCTATTATTTATAAGAATTATATAAATTAAATTACAAAGATAAAAATATTAATTCCAAGTATATGAGTAAGCTTAAGAATTTTTGTCAGAATTAATTATTTCCAAAGCAATGGTTTCGTCAACACAAGCAGAAAGTTTTTAGAACGATTCCAATCGGATGCTTATTTCTCTTAAAAACTTCCATTTTTTGTACATTTAGCTCTTTATCTTCGAAAGGCTGGACCAGGCTTTACCTAAAACTAATCGCCACTTCTCCAAATCATTACAAATTGAATGTTTTTCAGATCATTCAAACCGATACACTATACTCTCAAAAACTAGGTTTCTATTTTCTGCACTCTTTGCTCTGTATCTCCGAATCGGCGATGCCAAAAACTAATCAGAATCGAATGTTTTTTTAACCATTCAAATCGGTTGATCCGTTTTTTTTGTTGTGATTTATTTTTCTTAATCAAGACTTTATTAACTTCCCGTAAAGTAGTTATAATAAAGGGTCAAAAATAAAAAATAAAAATCTTTGTATTTCTCCACGTTTTGAAGGTTTCTGAACATTTTGGCATTCCTCAGAAAAAATGGATGTGTGTGTGTGTGCGTGTTTTGTATGTCCGCATTTTTTCGTCCACGTTTTCGGGCGCACGAATCAACTGATTTGAATGGTTTAAAAAACATTCGATTCCTATTGATGAGGAGATGTGCTGATTATTTTTTGGTAAAGGCAGGTTCAACTGTTACGTAGATACGAAGCGAAAAGAGCAGACAATAGAAATCGAGTTTTTGAGAGAACGGAGTATCCGATTTGAATGATCAAAAAAACATTTAATTTGTAATGACGGGTAGAAGTAGTGATTAGTTTATGGCAAAGACAGTTGAACTAAGCATCCGATTTCAATGATTTAAAATGCTTATTTTGACAAAATAATTGCTTCTGGGAAAAATCATTATTTCAAATTTTTTTTCTCTTTTTTTTCTTAAATTTTTTTGTATATCGAAAATAATTTTTTAGACTTTAATTTTAATTTAGGTTAAATTTCTAAAGATCACTTATATAATCTAAATAAATAATTATGACTTTAAAATTCAGTTTATATAATTCCTATAAACATTATTAGTATTTATAATAATCTATTTGAAAACATTTAATATTTCTCGAACATTTTGTTATGGTACGGGAAGTTCAAGCAATTTGCCTTAAGGCACGATGCCATACACAACTAGTTAATGTCTTATTTAAAAAATTGATAGGTACAAAAAGAAATGATACAAAAAATACAATAAATTGAATATAAAACGAAACAAAATTAAAACTAGTGAGGTATATGGCATCGTGCCTTAAGGCAAATTGCTGGAACTTCCCGTACCGTAACGAAATGTTCGAGAAATAGACTATTATAAATATTGTTACATTGTCATATAAACTGAATTGCAAAGTTAAACATATTTGTTTAAAGTACATTAAAACTTAAGTCAGAATTACGATTAAAATCTGAATTATTTTCGATAAACAAAAAAAATTTTTTTGAAAAAAAAAAAATTGAAAAAAAAACTTTGAAACAAAAAAAAATTCTTCACAAAATCAATTATTTTGTTAAAACAAGCAGAAAGTTCTTTCAATCATTCAAATCGGACGCTTAGTTCTCTCAAAAACTGCCATTTTTTGCACATTTAGCTCTGTATCTCTGAAAAGGTTAGGCCTGCCTTTGCCAAGAACTAATCAGCTCTTCTCCCTATCAATAGGAATCGAATGTTTTTTGAACCGTTTTGAATTGTGGGAGTCGTAACAAATATTAAATTAGAAACTCCCAACATAAAAATATATCAAATTTATTGACTATAAAAATATTTCGATATCAAAAATATACATGACATGTCCCATTGTTTTTTTACAAATCATCGCCCGCCTGCTTGATCTCCCCACACACTCCCTGCCCAGTGTTGATCTCACAGTTTAAAAAGAAAATACAGGGAAACGCGTTATAAAAATGTGGTGGGAAAGCAGATTATAGCAGACCAGTGTTGTAATACTGGTCAATTACAAATTTCCATGTTTCGTCAGCAGATCCACCGTATGTGGTGATTCGACCTACCATCAACTCCATATTCTGCATAAGGTTCTGACTAAAAAAAAAAACATGTGGAAAATTTCCTGTACCTCGATGTCGGTGAACTTCTAAGATTCGGCCTCGATCTAATTGGTATTAGTTATATCAGAATAACTTAATGTTTAAAATGCATAATTTATGGGTACAGTTTCCATTTCTGCAAGCGTTGCATTCGTATCTGATGAGTTCCGATCAGAGAAAGAAGTTGGCTCTTTATCCAAATCAGGATCATTGGTTTCTTTGACATAAGAGTCCAGAATTGTGGAATCCAATAAATTATGTCAAATTTTGTTTTGACTCGTCGTTGTCACCGATAATGGGAGGTAGCATTATAAGACGATTTGTTGAATTAACAGAGAAGGAGAGGTTGAATTGCATTCCAATGAAAAGTTCAGGCTCCAAATTATTTTTTCTGTCAGCAATAGACACTGAGGTCTGGGTATACCAAATGAGTAACCTCGGAAGTCTGATCCAGATAGTAAGTGCGTTAACTATGATGGATTGGACTGGACGTACCTTATAGGTCGTCTCTGAAGACCAGTGACTATGGTGCTGCGTCAAATTCCATTTTTCTTAAATCCTCGAAAAAATAAAACTCCTTTATCTTCATCTCCATCGTCGTGAGTCACCAATGTGGGAGTTGTAATGATTATGACTATATATTAAATTAGAAACTCCCAACATAAAAAATATATCAAATTTATTGACTATAAAAATATTTCGATATCAAAAATATACATGACATGTCCCATTGTTTTTTTACAAATCATCGCCAGCCTGCTTGATCTCCCCACAGAATCATTAAAATCGGTTGATTTGTGCGCCCGAAAACGTGACTGGAAATTTGTATCCATACATACATACACACACATACACACACACATCTATTTTTTGTAAAGTATGCCAAAATGTTCAGAAACCTTCAAAACGTCGAGAAATGTAAAAATTTTCAATTTCGATTTTGGGTCCATTACAATAACTTACCCCACGGAAAGTTAATAAAATAAAATAATAACAGTAATACAAAAATAATAATATAAATGAACTATGACGTGATGATGTATGCCGCGTACTAAGTTAGGGCGCGTGCAGATATTGGGCTAGGTGTTTGGTAGGTCGGAAAGCCATTTCTTGTTTAGTCTTTTTAACGGTCTGTGCATCGCTTGAATAGTAGGTTTTGTATGCTGGATTAATTTATTGTTGAAAGATGAAATTCTAATTTTGATCATTTCGTCGACTGTAGAGATTTTCAAATCTTTATGTAGGCAAAAGTTTTAAATATACCAAGGCGCATTAGTTAAGATACAAATAATTTTGTTCTTGTTCCTTTGAACAATGTTTATGTTTAATTTACAAGAGCAACCCCATAGTGCGATTCCATAAGTCCAAGAAGGCACTATTATAGCTGTGTACAAAAGTACAAAAGTACTTTGTTTTTTAGAGAAATTTTCGATTTCCTCCCAAAAAGCCTGTAAGAATGTTTTATTTTTAGTTGGATTTGTTTCTCTTTATTTTCAATGTGTGTTCTCCATGTCAATTTGGAATAGATATGCATGCCTAAATATTTAACAGTGTTGCATAGTCGAATTATTGACAGATGACAAATAGACTGGCGGTGTGGAATCCTTGGAAAATCATTGGGATGATGTTCTGACAATCTCTGCAACATAAGTATTTCTAAAATCTTTGATAATATCGATAATAGACTGGTAAGACGGTAGAAACTAGCAGTGTGATGTTTTTTGTTTAGTTTAGCGATCATATTGATTTCTGCAGTCTTCCAGGCTGTGGGCCAATAATTATATTGAAAGATGGCGTTGAAAATATTTGTTATAAATAAAATGCGTTTTATAGGATATCACCACCAATGATAAATTTATTACCTAATTGTGAGAAAAATGAAGAATACTGAGAACAAGAAATTTTTAATCTTGGTGGACAATAAACAGCAGAAACATAAAAATTATATGAATTTGTTTCAACAGAGTTTTTAGTTGCTTGTAGAGAATCATTACAAATATTTGGTAGAGCAAAATGCTTTATATTAGTGTAGTTATAAATTTTGAAGTAGATTTTTTTTGTAAAGTGTGATTTTGAGATTATAAAGATATCTACCAAGTTGAATTTTAAACATAATTCTACTTCATTTTTGTAAGGTAATAAACCGTTGGCATTCCATTCAGCAATTTCAATTATTTTTGCCATTGTTTATGTTGTTGACTAACGTGGATAACGTATTTCTCATAATGGTGTTGCATGAGCTGATTGAATAAAGATTTAAATTCTAAAATAAATGTCGCTGGAGTGCCAAATTCGGGATTTGATGGAGAATTATTAGAAACAGAAAAATTATTTTTTGTTATGTCTGCATAGGATGAGTCATAACTTGTTGGTTTTAAGGCCAAAGAAATGTTTAAATTGCTAGGATATTTAAAATTTTTGTCTAATGGATTTGGATTTATGACTGATTGATTTAATAGAGTTTTGTTTCTTTGTTTTTCAATTTTTTGGAAGTAAGTGCAACCGCATTAGTTAGTTGAATGAGCACCTTCGCAAAAATAACAACATGCCGGACCATTCGGGGTTTTGGTGCAAGCTTTTGTATGATGATTAACACGGCATTTTAGGCAAGCAAATAGTTTATTGCAGTATGGTGTGACTAAAGAGTTGACAACATTGTATTATGTTAGATTTTCTTGGTGATTCGATGCTTAATTTGTAGTTGAATAATATGTAAATATTATAAATATTTCTGTTATTTCTGCTTGGTTCCTGATCAACAAAAACATATTGGGTATGTTGCGTACAACATGTCTCTGTTTTGATAGTTCTAATTTAATTAAATCTGTACTTGTTGAAAAGTGTACATTTCTGAAAATAACCCTATAAGCATTTTTTATTTTAATTGATACGTATAATATACAGCGTTAGTTTTCTTTAGATGTCTGGATAAAGCTCAAATATGATCTACAGAATTATATATAATTGTAAATGTATTGTTAGCTAAACTTTTTAGGAAATATGGATCGTGCGGAATTATTTCATCTAATTAATTAGATAATTATTTATTTATTTATTTATTTATTTAATATTCGCCAATCGGCTATATACAGTTAATTATATAGTAATGTAGCATAATAATGTTAAACCATGTTATTTTTACAAACACACATACGGGCATCTATTCATACACTAGTACATACATATGTCCGCACATGCACTTATATGTAGACTCAAACACACTAGTAATGCTAACAAATTCTAATAAGTATTATTCCTTTTGACAATCTTGATAAATGTATTATGTGATGAATTAAAAAAGTTTAGTTTTGAGCACTGTTCGTTGACCACCATTGCTACTCTGTTTATTGGACCGTTCAATATATAGTTTTTCGTCCTTTGTCTGCACAATACGGTTTGTTCTTAATCCTTGTCTAGGGCATATCAAATTAATTGTTTCTAGAATCTCAGGGGAATCAATTGAGCCATTTACTATATTATAAAAAAAGAAAAGATCAGTAATTTGTTGTCGTTTGCTTAAGTTATTGTCCTCGCATTTCAGTAAAAAAAAATCGCTTTCATGTGCACTAATTCTTTTCGATCGCGCAAAGTGCTTAAGGTATTTTTCAAATTTCCTTTGCACTCTATCAAGTTTGTGGCTTGATAATTCAGTGTGAGGTGTCCAAACTATGGAGTTATATTCTAGAATAGGCCTGACGAGTGTGGAGTACAGAGTATGTACTCTGTACTCCACACTATGTAGTGTGTCTATACTGTGGAAATCTCAACCACTCCTGATGATGAAGCTAAGTGTTTTTATGGCTTGAAGGGAAATTTTGTTAATATGCTGTGAGAAGTTTAACTTGATGTCAAAAATAACTCCAAGGTCTTCTATAGAAGTCACTGAATTTTTGGTTTTCTATATAGTAATCTTGTTGAATTGAATTGTGGGATCGAGATAGTATCATTATTGCGCATTTTTTAGCATTTAACTTAAGTTTATTACTTATACACCAGTTGTTTAATTGCACAATGTCTTGTTGTAACGATAATCTATCATCATCACAATTTATAGTTTTATAGATTTTGAGGTCATCTGCGTATAAAAGGTAATCAGAATTAAAGTCAGCGCCTATGTCATAAAAATATTGAATAATATTGGTATGATCCTTGCGGTACACCAGATATCGCTTCGTATTTTTCAGATAAATGGCCATCTAGTCTCACCTGTAGATGCCTGCCTGTTAAGTAAGATCTAAACCAGTCTAATATTTTGCCCCTGACCATACCGTTGTAGCTTACTTAACAAAATATTGTGATCGACGAGATCAAACGCTTTATTGAAGTCTGTGAAATTGTATGGACATCCATGCCGTTGTTCATTGCGCCTAATATTTGTTCTGCATATAATAGTAGATTTGTTGTTGTAGATCTGCCACCACAAAAGCCATGCTGTTTTGTGGTTATGATATTTTTGAAAGACCACTACAATTTTGGTAGCACTAATTTTTCGAACAACTTAGAAATAGCAGATTGGATACAAATGGGACGATAGTTATCGGCTGTTGTTTTAGATTCAGATTTATAAATTGGTGTTATATAAGCTGATTTCCAAGCTGACGGGAAACTACAGTGTTGTAAGGATTTAGCAAAGATGTGTGTGAGTGGTTCACAGAGGCTGGCGGCGCAATTCATGACAAGTGTGTTAAGTAATCCATCTGGACCGGTTCCTTTTCTCAAATTTAATTTTAACAGTAGATTATATACTTCTTCAAAACTCACATCTACGTTTGAGAGGTCGGGGTCGATGGTATTTGCTCCCTCCTCATATTTGTTAGATGTAGTTTTATTAATGCTAGATGAATAAGTACTTTTGAAAAAGATGCAAATAGGTTCGCAATATTTTCTTCTTCATAAGCCACTAAACCATTCCAAGTCAGAGTGTCAGGTGTATTTAAATTTTTTTTCTTTCTTTCACAAATGTCCAAAATTTAGTACTGTCAGATTTAATTTTATTTTCCATTTTAGTAATGAAGTTTTCATAATACTGCTTGCTCAATTTCTTGAAATCATACCTTAGTGGGCAGAATTCATTATATATGGATCTGAACATATTTTTCTTGTACACTGTATGAGTTTTTTTTAAGTTTAATGGTGGATATGAGTTCTTTTGAGAACCATCTGGGATAATTAGTGTTTTTGCAGGATAGGAGCGGAACAAACTGTAATAAACCATTATTTATTAATTTATATAGTTTATCTACGTCTGGTATAAATCAATCCAATTAGTGTTAAAAAATATTCATTCAGGCCAGCATATTCTGCTATATTAAATTGGTATGTAGGAGTCTTTTTCGGAGGGAGATGTTTTTGGGTGTTGATGTTTATGGACAAGACTGGGTGATAAGCGTCCTCATGAGTTAAAGCATGAGAACGCTCTACAGTTGTGTGTATATTACTGAAGCACAAGTAAAACGTTTTCCACTATGATTTTAAATGTTGTTAAATTGCCGATAGTTTAGTAGTGACAACTCTTCATAAACCAAGCACGAACAATGCTCTTGCTGTAGGCTGCTGGGTAAATTATAATCACCTGCGATTAATAAACTTGCTTTTGTGTATTTCTCGGATATTGATGCTATTGCAGATATATGCTCTTCATAAAATTCTACAGTTGATTTAGGAGGTAGGTAAACACAGCAGATAATTAGGTCGTGTGGTGCAGTTTTAACTTTCACAAAGACTTGTTCAATATTATTATTAGGAAGTGCAATCAACTCCGCTTCACTGCCACGAATACACCACCACCTCTTTCATTTTTATCACTGCTTTGATCTCTATCGCACCTAAAAATCGCATATGTGTTGTCGATTACCTCGCCATCAGCAATATCAGACTTTAGCCATGACTCTGTAACACAAATTACATCACTCACACCCACAGAAGATGACGCTCGAAATGTGTTCAGTTCTGTTCTAAGAACCATGGTGTTCTGATAGTAGATTGATAAGCCGCGTTCAAGATGTTCATTCCTGCGATGACCCGCGAAAGGAGTGTAGCTTCACTATTTTAGGAACACCGTTTATATATTTGGTCGTTTTGTCTGCATTTTCTATATCTGAGTATAATTCGTTTCGCAGCATTTTCAGATGACTTAATTGTCTGGGCGTCATGTCATTTATATCTTGAATTCCGTAAATAAGTATTCGAGGTAGCTTACTAATTGGAGCCGGTTTAACTAAGTTATCATCAATTGCTGTGTCTATTGATCTCGGCCTGGTGCCATATTATTAACTTCACTAACAGCTTCAACATTAGCACTGTTTGACAATATGTCCTCTCTGATGGGGATCATTTTTATAAAAACTTTACCTGCGTTCAGAGGCAGGGTGCACCTAGTCCTAGTAATTAAAACTGTTATTTACTGACAGAACAATTAAAAGATTTAACTAGAAAATATTTAATTGTTCTTTAACTCTAGAAAATATTTAACTGTTCTGATCCGTGCGCCCAAAAACGTGAACAAAAAACGTGGACACACAAAACACACACACACATTCATTTTCTGAGGTGTGCCAAAATGTTCAGAAACCCTAAAACGTGAAGATATGCAAAAATTTTCATATTAGATTTTTGGCCCATTACTATAACTTACGCTACGGGAAGTTAATTAGATTAGAAGATAAATACCTGTCAAAAGAGACAACGTATCCGGACCCACGTAGAGGGAAAAGTTCAGGGCAGGAGACCACTGCGGCCTACAAACAGAAAATAGACAATTTTAAACAATATATACGTATAATATGAATTTTTATTATAAATTAAATTTAATTTTCAAACAAAACCTTAACTTTTTCTTCCAATGCTTGACACCGTACTAAATATGTGAATTATATGTAGAAATATTTAAAAACTAAATCCACATAGTCAAGAGCTGAAAGAACAAGGATATATATTATTATAATGTATACAAAGGGAATGCACGCATAGCATACTAAAATCAACAAATGTGAAAACAGATGAATTCATTGAAGAGATTAAAATAAAAAAAACTAGTGGGGTGTATGGCATCGTGCCTTAAGGCAAATTGCTGGAACTTCAAGTACCGTAACGAAATGTTCAAGGAATACTGAATGTTTTCAATTAGATTATTATTAATATTGTAACATGGTCTAATATTTATCAGAATTATATAAACTGAATTGCGAAGTTGAAATTATTTGTTTAAAGTATATTAGAACTATATTTAGAATTAAAAATAAAATCTGAATTATTTTCGATATACAAAAAATTTTTTTTTGAAAAAAAAAGTTGAAACAAAATTTTTTTTCAAAATCAATTATTTTGTTAAGACAAGCAGAAAGTTCTTTGAATCATTTCAATCGGACGCTTAGTTCTCTCAAAAACTGCGATTTTTTACATATTTAGCTCCGTATCTTTGAAATTCTCCCAATCTCCCAATCATTACTATTTGAAGGTTTTTTAGATCATTCAAATCGGATACTCCGTTCTCTCAAAAAGTCAATTTCTATATTCTGCATTCTTTGCTCCGTATCTCCAAAACGGCTGGACTTGCCTTTGCCAAAAACTAATCAGCACTTTTCGCTATCAATAGGAATCGAAGGTTTTTTGAACCATTCAAATCGGTTGATCAGTGCGCCCGAAAACGTGACTGGAAATTTGTATCCATACATACATACCCACACACACACACACATCCATTTTTTCTGAGGTATGCCAAAATGTTCAGAAACCTTCAAAACGTCGAGAACTGTAAAAATTTTCAATTTCGATTTTCGGCCCATTACAATAACTTACCCTACGGGAAATTAATGATAAACAAAAAATGTTATAAATTATTAATGAGGTTTACATAAGAGTCGTAAAAAATATTTTATGAGGATGCAAAACAGCACCAATAGTCGGTGACGTTAACGCATGAACGGTACACTGGCGTAGTAGACAAACTAATGTAAGAGGTAAATCACTAGATAAACCAAAATGCAGCAGTTGACCCACTCTTACCAGACAAACAGTATGGTAATACTGCCAAGTAAACAATTGTTGAAACCAGATAGACAGGCGGCGTGCAAAGAAGTAGCTACATTAGATATCAAAAATGCTTTTAGTTCCTCAAACTGGGATTGCATTATAAATGCACTCCGTGACAAGATCGGCAGTGCACTTTTGTAATATAGTCGCTAGCTACCTTGCAGACAGAATACTGATGTACGATTCACGGGATGGTACAAAAAAATATAATATAACCGAAGGTATGCCGTAGGGCTTTGTTCTAGGCCCTTCTCTGTGGAAAATTATGTATGATGGCCTTTTGAGACTGGAATATTATTCATTTGAATATATAAGAAATATGAAATAAAATATTATTAAAAAACTGTTAAAACCAGCCAAACCTAGCTTTCCGACTCTCACATCATGGACAAACACCAATAATAATATATGTTATAATTTTTAAAAAAATGTTCAGACTGCTATGTTTTTTTTTTATAAATAATTGTAGAAACATATGCATCAATAATAATCAGTAATTGAGTAGTAATATGAGAATAAGAAATTGAGTAGAAATCTCACTTTAATCTATTTTATGTTACTACTTTCTAATATATATATTGTATATTTAATTCATTTTATATCACTAACATTATGCCATATACCATTTTCATTTTTATTCATTTTATTGCATATCTAATAAAACGAATTGGATAAAGCAATAACGCGTGTAACTGGTAGGATATGGGCGACGGACACGACAATAAGTTATTGAAAGATATTAATATATATAATTTAAATATTTAAACCATCGAATGCTGCTCCTGACTCAAATGACGACTAGGTTATTGCATTTGGTTTAAGCATATGTGGTGAGTGGGTTCATGGATTACGCTCTCGATAACTTTTGAGTACTATCGACGAAAACTATCGATATCGACAAATATTGTTCAAATTTCTAAAATCGGGCAATTCCGACGGATATAAAATGGCGGTGCAGGCACTAGTAGCTCTCTACCGTTTGATTCAGTTTATTCAGTTTGATTCAGTTCTATTTAGTTGTTAGTTCAGTACATCGTTCAATAGTTTAGTTCAGTCATCCTATTCTTTTAGTGTATTACTGGTTTGCATTCTATTGTGTGTCAAGTTTTTCTACTTATTGTTATCATTTTGTTCGAATTCATTCTCAACATCACAACCCGACCACGCTGATATTTCCAGATCCCTTCAAGTAGCTGCCGGCTTGGACTTCAAAACTTACAGATAACATTTCTATTCAATATTAATATTAGTTCTTATTCTTTTGATTTATATAAAATTTATTAGAACATGTTTTTAGTTTTACTGCAAAGTTAATTTATTCACTACAGGCAGATCAACGAACGAAAAACAAAGTTATCTTTCTAGAAGTTAAAAATTACTTGAACCTAGTCAAATCAACGTAACGAGAAAAAATGCAATTCGCGGCAGATCAACAAACGAAAAACAAACTTAAAGATTACTTGAAACTAGCCAAATCTTGCAGCGTGACCAAACTTCCCATTTCCTTCAAGTCCTGGGCTAGGTCCTTGGCAAGAGGTCCCTCGCTGAGAGCGCGTCCTCCTGTTTTCGCGATTACTTTCAATGTTTCGCAGATACATGCTGCTGGTTTCACAAAACTGCCGGCTGGCAAAAAATCGCCTGTCAGGGGATCCACAAACATGCCACTTGAAATAAAATAAGACAAAATATATTAGTTGAAATGAAGTGGAACTTCTCTATTTAATAAATTATTCAAATTTTAGGAATTACTAAAATTAAAATCGGATTTTTTTTATTGACATATTATTTTCATATCTCAGTCAGTGATGCCTGCTACAAGAGATTATGAAACAATTTTCATATTCCATATATACATATTATTCATATCTATTTCATTCTACATTTATAAGTCTTATATTTAAATATATCGTCAATCTCTTTCATCTTCAATTTCTTTATAATATATATATATATATATATATATATATATATATATATATATTTGAGTTTTTGTTATCAATGGTCATCTTGATTTCGATCGGAAGTTCATTATATATTTTACTTGCGCTCTAAATGAAATTTTCTTTTTTCTATTATGTTCAATATGAAAAAATTTTCGTGTTGTCTAGTGTAATGTGCATGTATATATTGATTTCTATCTAATGTTGTACTTGATTTTAACTTCCGGTAGGGTAAGTTATAGTAATCGAAAAAATCGAAAATAAAAATTTTTCTATATCTTTACTAGGGTTTATATAAAAATCAACATTTCAGAAAACCTGTTTCCAAACTGTATATTTCACAGAAAAGCGGTTTTAGCGTCACATAAAATTATCGGATATTTTAACAATAAGTATGAATTTTGTTTACATTCGCTTCGATATTACGTCCCTATGCAGTTAAAGAAGCACGATTGCTTTGGAAAAATGTTCAGACTTTCAAAATATTTCAAAATAAAAAAAAACTTTTTTTCTCAAAAAGTCTTTATTCCAAAAAAAAGAATTTTTTTTTAAATTTATAGTTTCTCAAAAATCTATTTTTTTCAAAGTATAATTTTTAACTGTTAATCTTTTAAAAAAAAATTTTTTTTGATGCGGAAAGTTCCAGCAATTTGCCTTAAGGCACAAGTAACGAGTTTTCTATACTGTTCTGGCGCTGATACATTAATTTTGACTATGTCATTTAGCATTGATTTAGTGATATATTCCTTTGTGTTGAGTATTTGAGTATTTATGTTAAGTCACTAATCATTTTCGCAAAGTTATCTACATTATACACAAATACTGGCGGTGGCCTTTGGACCTTTGTAGTGTTCTCGTTCTGTGTATTCGTTGTTGAAGCTGGTATGCTAAATCTGTTCTATGGTACTATTAATATTCCATTGTTTAAATTATCTTCGGTTGAGTCACGTCTTCTTTTATTTCTTCTGACGTATTGCCACGGAGCCGACGTGGTTGTCGAGTTCCATGTCGCTAACGACAGTATTTTTTCTTTGTTCATGAATTATTGACTTATTAATTAGCTATTGTTGTTATTGTAGCTGTTGTTATTGTTGCATCTGATGTTGATGTTGCAGCTCTTGTTGTTGTTGCAGCTGTTGTTGCTGCTGTAGCTGTTGTTGTTGCTGCAGCTGTTGTATATACGCACCTTGTTCGTGGGTATTCACCTAGTTAATTGCTGTTGTTGTAAATACGCATTTTGATCGTAAGCATTTGACATAATAATTTGCTGCTGCTGCTGTTGTTGTTGTTGTTGTATCCGATGTTGTATAAACGCACTATCTGTCATTCAAGTGTCGTTCAAGACATTTTGTGTTTCTATTAACGGTAAGATAGATTTTCCATTATCTTGATGTTGCATTATATTGTTTATATTAATACAACTATTTAATTTACTATAACACTATAACAAATCACAATACTAAATGGTTTGGTTGTTTATACCATCCGAACTGGTTGACTGCTCACGCTAGTCTATAAATATTTGTTTCTGTCTGTAAGAATTTGGTGGGTATTAAATGTGGAAGATTGATTATATAATATTTTTAAATTCTCGTATGTTAAGTTATTGTAATCGTCTAAAAATCGAAATTGAAAATTTTTGCATTTCTTCGCGTTTTGAAGATTTCGATTACTATCGATAGAGAGATGTGCTGATCCTGCCGCTTCGAAAATATGGAGCAAAGAGTGCAAAAAATAGAAATCAAGTTTTTGAGAGAACAAAGAATCCGATTTGAATGATTCAAAGAAATAATCAATTCGTAATAACGGGGAGAAGTGGTGATTAGTTTTTGGTACAGCCAGGTCCAATCGTTTCAGAGATACTGAGCTAAGAGTAAAAAAAATGGAAGCTTTTGAAAGAATTAAGCATCCGATTTGAATGAAAAAAATCTGTTTGTGTTGACGAAACGATTGCTTTTGGTAAATTGCTAATATTTTTTTTGTATATCGAAAATAATTCGGATTTTAATTTTGATTCTAGCTGAAGTTTTAAAGCTCACTTATATACTTCAAATAAATAAATTTAACTTTGTATTTATATATATATATATATATATATATATATATATATATATTAGACAATTTCCCTCATTTTATCTTCGATTGATTAAGTTTTGCTTATATACTTTTCTGTAAACATAAAAAAAAATTAATATTCCTCGAATATTTTATTACTGTACGGGAAGTATCAGCAATTTGCCTTAAGCCACGACGCCATACACCACTAGTTGTGACTTTATTTATTAGTCTTTGTACGTCATTTACGTTTGGCTCCATATTGGTATTCCGTACAAAATTATAGGCATTATATGCGCTTTGAGGATTAGTTTCTCTTTTTTTGACGAAGGAGTGGATGCTTTTCAAAAATCTCATTAAAGCCGCTATCTTCTTTATCATTTCATTTATATGTTTTGTCTATGTTACCATTTCATGTATTATTAGGCTCAGGTATTTTATGTATTGCACTTCTTCTATCTCTATATTATTCATTATAATGTTTATTTTAGTATTTTCCTTATATTATTTCGTTTAAAATGTATATTTTTTCTAGTCTTTCTTTGCCTTTGTCTGCATAAATTATGACAGTATCGTAGGCGTATAGGATGTATTTTCCCTCTATTTTTGCCTCTTGAAGATTGTTCGTATATATGAGATATAATAAAGGTCCTAATACTGAACCTCGTGGAACTTCACAGTTTATTTTGCTCCTATTTCTTGTGACATTGGTCCGTACCTTGATCCGCACTGCATCTTCTGATGGGAATTCTTTAATAATGCTGAATGGCAAACCTTCAAATCTCAGCTTTTCTAGTTTAATAATTAATAAATTGTGATCCACTGTATCAAAAGCTTACTTTAAGTCAATAAATATCGATACTGTATGCTTATTCTCTTCAAGGTGCTGACTTATTTTTAATTCAACAATGCATCTCGAGTATTTGATGACGGCAATAGCTTGCTTTATTAACAACTCGTTTTTGGTGGCATGAAAATATGTCATTTGAATGCAAAAAGCTTTCGCAAGTACTGATATTATATTTTATAAAACAAATACATTAACAAATATTTATTTTTGTTAATCAAGACTTCAATGTCTTATTTACAAAATGGATATGTGCAAAAAAGAAAAAATACAAAAAATACAAAAAATTCAGTATAAAATGAAAAAAGTTAAAATAAAAATAAAATAAAAATAGTGATACAAAAATAGTAGCATAAATGAACTATGACGTGATGATGTATGCCGCGTACTAAGCCATATATATATATATATATATATATATATATATATATATCTAATTTGAGTTGAAAAGTCAGGCCTTACATCAATAAAAATAGTATGAGAGTTTTGAGTATAGAAATTATCAGGTATTATTTTTATTTGGCCGAAAAATCAAAAAAACAAAACAAAATGTTTTCATATAAAACATTTCTCCAAATGTGGTAACGAAATTGATTCAGACGTGGGAAAAAATTGATATTCCAATTATGGAGAAACGAAGTATCGCTAGAAAATTGAACCGATTGATTGATAAATATAAAAGTACAAATAAAAGCAAGTCTACCCAAGCATCATTTCAGGAGTTTGTAGAATCCACGAAAGAATTATTTTATATTGGAAAATGCAAATGCCATTTGCAAAGAATACTGTGTTCCTGCGGACTGATCCCAGCACACTTACAAGCGTTTGTGATGGATCAACATAATGAGAGGAAATCTACGATACCAGAATATGTTATAAAAATTGTAGATAAAGTATCAGCATCTACAATAACTAGCGATATTACTCCAGGTGAGACATATACTCCAGATGTTGGTTTTGAGTTTAAAAGCAGTTTGGAAAGTTCACAAAATACTTCTCATATAAAACGTGGACCATATAGTCGAAGATACAAAGCTCCAAACTATGCCTTAATATGCGACAGATTTGCAATCTCTGATAGAGCTGGTTCTGCCGTGGTGACAGCAATCCTGAAAGACCTGGACATAAAGGATGATTGGGGCAATCCTGTCATTATGGATAAAAATAAAAGCGCTCGTGAAAGGCAGAAAAATAGGCAAGCTCTACACAAACGATATGATTTTTCTGAATTAATAGCATTTTCATTCGACGGCCGAAAAAATGAATCTATTACCATGGAAAAAATCGATAAAAAGTTTCACCCACGAATGATTAAAGAGGCGCATTTAATTATTTTAAAGGAACCGAATAGTCAATTGTTGGGTTACACAAAATTGGAAAATGAAGATTCGGAAAATAAAGTAATCAAATTGAACGAGTTTTTCGCTGATAAAGGAATAGCTCTCGATTCTTTGATAGGCATATGTTGCAATGGTAAACCAGCAAATACAGGCGTAAAAAATGGAATTTTACGTCGATTTGAAATTCAGTTAAATAGGCCTCTTCATTGGTTTGTGTGTCTTCTCCACTTTAACGAACTTCCACTTCGGCATTTATTTAACTATTTGGAAAAATCATTGACCACTGGACCACGAACAAAAACCGGAATATTAAGCAAACAAATTGAAACATGCGAAAATATACCGGTGAGTTATAACATATTTACTATTTTTTAGAACTTTATGTTCAAATTCAATATAATTTATTTTTTCTTATTTACTTCCAGCCGGTAACAGACTTTGAAACAATCCCACTTGAAAATTTGGCTGATTTAAGTCCTGTTGAATCGACAACTGACTCAAGTTATTTAATAAAAATAGCTAAAGCAGTTGCTTCTGGAGAAATATCGACAGACTTAGCTAACAAGAAATCGAGGCCAATAGCACATTCCCGATGGCTCACAAAGGCTAGTAGGTTACTTCGGTTATATGTAACTACTAATAAGCCATCCAAAAAATTGAAAATTCTGGCAAACTACGTAATGAAAGTATATATTCCAATGTACTTTAACATTAAATATTACAACTCTGTGGTGTACGGTAGTATATTATTTTATAAATTTATTAGACGCAATATTTAGACGAGAATTTAAGACAAATTGTGAACAATGTTGCTAAAGAAAACGCGTACTATGCTCACTCGGAAAATATTTCATTAGCAATGTTGTTCGATAATAAAAAGGAAATACGAGATTCAGCTATAAGAAAAATCTTATATTACCGTAATAATGTGGAAGACCTGACGCAATTGAGAGATTAACATCCGAAATAAATTTCGAATGCACCGACTATACTAATATGATAGATATGGACGATTATTCAAATATATTCGAACCAGCCTTCACGCTAAATATACCTCATGAACATCTAGTACAATATCTACAAAGCAATGAGTGCCCATGGAGTGACCCTAAAATTCCCGTCCACATTCAGGGAACTGAGAGACATGTTCAATTACTGGCTAACGTATCAAAACGCGTATTAGAGCGAAATCGCGATGGAGTTATGACTGCAACACTACAATCTCGTAAAAAGCATCCTCGACTGGAAAGCAAGCAAGATTTCAGATATTAGTTTTTTGTAATTGTATTAGCTAAATGTAAGAAATTTTATTTTAAATAAAAATATAACTTAAAGACATAAAAATGCATTATTTGAACCATTACATGTAAATAAATAATAGAATAAATATATGTTATTCCTAAAAACCCAAAAACAATATTTTTCTACAAAAGAAATTTGACCTGTTTCGATGCAAGATTCTAGGTTACGCTTTCTCGCTAATGTCCCCTAAAAGTTTTCACTAGTTTTCATAGATTTTCTCCGAAACGGTAAAAGATACAAAAAAACTTTGTTCGTACGAAAGATGCAGAATAAAATTACGAATAAAATGATATATAAATGGTTAAGTATGTTTCAAAATTTCAATGTTTTAAAATTTCAAGTCAGTTATCTCTATGGCAACTTTTCGGACACATCGCGCTTCAAGTCAGTTATCTCTATGGCAACTTTTCGGACACTTTGCGCTTCAAGTCAGTTATCCCTATGGTAACTTTTCGGATACATCGCGCTTCAAGTCAGTTATCCCTATGGTAACTTTTCGGATACATCGCGCTTCAAGTCAGTTATCCCTATGGCAACTTTTCGGATGTTTTGCGAAATAATATGTATAAATACTGAATATTTTGTTATAAAAGATTTCAAATATTTGTAGATTGAAAGTTATTGCTGATTTAGAGTATGATACAAAATTAAATAGAAATAGCACTTGCACGTATTTTGTACATTGACAACTTACACGTATTTTACATAATTGTCAACTTGCACGTGTTTTACATAATTGTCAACTTGCACGTATTCAAAAAGCCGAGAAATGTTTTTAACCTGTTTCGATGCAAGATTCTAGTTACGCTTCTTTGCTAATGCCCCCTAAAAGCTTACTTGATGTAGTTCGCGGTACGAGAGAAATGTTTTTAATCTGTTTCGATGTAAGATTCTAGGTTACGCTTCTTTGCTAATGCCCCCTAAAAGTTCACTTGTTCTAGTTCGCAGTACCCGAGAAATGTTTTTAACCTGTTTCCATGCAAGATTCTAGGTTACGCTTCTTCGCTAATGTTTCCTAAAAGTTTACTTGTTGTAGTTTGCGGTACCCGAGAAATGTTTTTAATCTGTTTCTATGCAAGATTCTAGGTTACGCTTCTTTGCTAATGCCCCCTAAAAGTTTATTTGATGTAGTTCGCGGTACCCGAGAAATGTTTTTAACCTGTTTCGATGCAAGATTCTGGGTTACGCTTCTTCGCTACTGCCCCCTAAAAGTCTACTTGATGTAGTTCGCGGTACCCGAGAAATGTTTTTAACCTGTTTCGATGCAAGATTCTAGGTTACGCTTCTTCGCTAATGCCCCCTAAAAGTTTACTTCATGTAGTTTGCGGTACCCGAGAAATGTTTTTAACCTGTTTCGATGCAAGATTCTAGGTTACGCTTCTTCGCTAATGCCCCCTAAAAGTTTACTTGATGTAGTACGCGGTACCCAAGAAATGTTTTTAACCTGTTTCGATGTAAGATTCTAGGTTACACTTCTTCGCTAATGCCCCCTAAAAGTTTAATGGATATAGTTCGCGGTACCCGAGAAATGTTTTTAACCTGTTTCGATGTAAAATTCTAGGTTACGCTTCTTCGCTAATGCCTCCTAAAAGTTTTCACTAGTTTTCATCGATTTTCTCCGAAACGGTAAAAGATACGAAAAAACTTTGTTCGTACGAAAGATGCAGAATAAAATCACGAATAAAATGATATATAACTTGATATGTGTCATAATACAGTTTTTATGAGAATTTTCAATTTTTTCTTTAAATTAAAAAATATTTTAAATTTTTCGCTGGCTTTAAATACATTTGCAAGTTATGCTTTTTTTACAATATTGTTTTAAATGATGTAAAAAGTTAAATTAGCGAGGTGCCTCAATATGCAAAAAATTGGCCCACTCTAATATATATATATATATATATATATATATATATATATATATATATATATAACCTAGTAGAAACGAATCTGAGCTGAATATGTTTATTACGTAAGCTAAATATTGTTTTCCAATATTGAGCCCATATGATTTTGTTAACTTTTGGCCAAACTCCGCTCAGATTCGGAATGGTAGGCAAATACGCGAATATGATATTTAGCTTATATGATTTGCTTAACATTTTTCCATATTACGCTCATATTCCGAATGTGAGAAGAATATGTAGAAATGATATTTATACCATATTGAAAAACATATATAAACCATATTCAAAATTATTGACCCTATATGCTGAAATATTAAATATTATTTAATTAATATTGAACAAACACCAATAATAAAAAAATTATGTATTCTGAGTAAATATATACATTTTTTAAATAGTCAATATATTGAATTTTATCAATTTTATTACAATTTTCAAATCATGATTCATGATTATAAATATATAATCAAATCATCATGATTATAAAATATATAATATTTAAAATATATTTAGTATCTATAATATAACATTTTGTGCCATAACTAATTTTATTACAGTCTACACCTTATTTTTCCTGATTATATAATATAAAATATTAAAAATATATTTAATATTTATGATATAACTTTTCGTGCCATAATTAATGTTTGTTTGTGTATAAGTACTAATCATTTGAGATATTAAGAGTTCACCTGTTTGTTCACTTGATTTTCCATGTTAGTGAGGTTATAACAAATTATTATTTAATATTATACACCATTGATTCTATTATTCACTACAATTTCACACACCAAGTTTCGTTTTTAATTTCACAAAATAATATTTCATCCACACATTTTAATTTTAATTAAAACTTTTATTAATTAAATAACTTATAATGAAAAAAATTATTAAATAACTTTTATTAATTTTATCACAGTTTACACACTATTATTATTGTTTATTACTTAAAGATTTAACAAATTTCTGGAACAACGATTCGAGAACTTTCTTGTGCCAAGCAAAGATAAAAAAACTTTGACCTGCTTTTTTATGTCTTTAAAAAATTTGTTATCTAGACCTTTTTACCCCATAGGCAGCGTAACTTAGAGCAACCAGGTAGCAAACAGGTTAAATGTCTTATTTTAATTTTAAAGGTATTTTACAGAATAATTACACTTTTAGCTAATGCGAAAACACTACCAACGGAAGAAAATTGTGGATTTTCAAAGATTTCTTTTATTGTGGATTTTCAAAGGTTACAGTTTATCTCGAGATAGTAAAGTCATCAGAATCAAGGTTATAGTTGGTTATACATCTTTTTCCCTCTACTTTTCAATTCTTTTTTAAACAATACTTAACTTTACTGGTTTTTGACACATTGCTGGTGGACCTTTTTAACCCCGGACCTTCATATATTACTATCTATTCTTCGATAAATTCTGCAAAATTATAACTGGAAAAATGTTATTCGGCAAAATGCCCCTTTGATCGATACCAAATTTAGGTTTTAAATTTTGAAAATATTTTATAAACACCAATGAGTATATAATTAAACAAGTGAGATCTATCAGAGCACCGTGTTTGAGAAAAATATGCCAAAAAGTGCATTTTCATATTAACTTGCAAAAAAGTTTAGTTTCTAATAACACTTGCAGCCCGTTTACTAACGTTTTTGTATATAAATGAAACTGCAAACAAAACTACCTACCACAATTTAATCATAATTAAATAATATTCATGTAAAACAACCTATTGAACGTAATTGAACATCATCTGTAAAAAACGTTTGACATTTCACGTATTAGCCACCGTCCATTGTTTTATTTAAATTACGCTTCTACACAAATTTTCAAATTAAAAATGTAAAGTTTCTACGCGATTCTGAAATAATATCTCACCTTTCTGACCATCTCTGGATTGGCACAAATTTTTCAAGACTAAGACTGGCCAAATCGGTTTAGCCGTTTTCGAGTTTTACCGAATCATTTGATCGAGAGCTCCATTTTTATATATAAGTTACATATATAAATATATATATATATATATATATATATATATATATATTTAATTATTTATGCGGAAATAGATATCAGTAAATAGATACCAGGCAGTACATCTATTATAACATTTTCCAGCGTCTTTAATGATAGTTAGCCTGTTTTCACGTTCCTTTAAAAACGTAATCTATAAATTATTAATGATATATATATATATATATATATATATATATATATGTATTAGGGTGGTCCTTAAAATGGTCATTTTCGAATTTCCTTGCTCCCAGGGGCTCAAATGGTTCCAAATAGATAAAAAAACAATTCTGTGAAAGTTTTTATGGAAAGAGCATGGAAAAAATTTTGAAAGTTAAAAAAAATGTTTTAGGTATAACTTAGCAACAAATGAATGAGTTTTATTCATTCATTTGTTCGCTAAATTACATCTAAAAAACATTTTTAAAATTTTTCCATGCTATTTCCATACAAAACTTTGATTGAATTGCGCTCTATCTAAACGTTAATATTAAGAGCTACAACTTTCAGAGAATTGTTTTTTATCAATTTGGAACCATTTGAGCCCCTGGGAGCAAGGAAATTCGAAAATGACCATTCTAAGGACCACCCTAATATATATATATATATATCTTCTATATATATAAAAATAAGTCGGGTTTTCCTTCCTGACGAAATAACTCCAGAACGCACGAACCGATTTCGACAATTTTGCATTCGTTGCAAAGGTCTCGGGCTCCGCAAGGTTTATAGCCAAGAAAATTAGTGGTGCATGGCATCGTACCCTAATGCAAATTGCTGGAACTTCACGCACCGTAATTAAAAATTCGAGTAATAAAAATAATCAATAATTGTTTTAAATAATTGCAAATAGATTATCTTCTATATATATATATAAAAATAAGTCGGGTTTTCCTTCCTGATCAAATTTTTCCTTTTCAAATATAAAACAAACGGTGGCGAAACGGAGTTCGCCGGGTTTGCTAGTATATATATATATATATATATATAATAATTATACATATAAAAAATTATATATATATATATATATATATATATATATATATATATAATTATACATATAAAAAATTATATATATATATATATATATATATATATATATAAAAGAGGATCGCTTTATGTGCTAACACTTATAACTCACGAACGGCTGAACCGATTTAGATGAAAATTGGCAGGGAGGTAGTTTAGAGCCAGGAGAAGGACTTAGGATACTTTTTATCCCTTTATTTCATTCTAATTCAAAATTAATTATTTTTAAACTATCCATGTAGTTTATTCAATCTATGATACTATCAATGATTTCATCCATGACATTTACATTCGATTGTCAACTGTCATTCGGTGTGTCTGTTTTGATACAAATATATTAATATGCATTTCTTAATGACCATTATTTGAAAATTATTACGTGAATAATATAAATATTTTAATCGCCACGGAAAATTAATACAAAGTGGCAAATAAATTAATTCTTAATAATAGCAAGCGATGCTAGATGAACGATGGGGAAATTTATTTCTTGAAAATGGGAATGTAATTATTTATATAATTAGGTATTTATGTATATTTGTTTATACGTATTTAAATAGAGTATTTGAGGTGTTTATATTATATATCAGCAATAAGCATAATCATCAACAAATCAATAAAAAAAAATATTCTGAAATATAGTTTCTTGACATAACCTCAAAATTTGTAATAAAAATGTAAATAGTTATACATTAATTGTTGTTAATTTGTAATATCTTTATACATATCTTATAAAATGTTTCAGGTGTTTACAACTAATTTGCATATATAAATTATCAGCAAATGTGCTTTGATTCAACAATAAAAAGGTCTAATTGAAGTAATCGACTACCTTAAGTTAACTATAGTGATAGAATATAAGTTTTTGGTTCTCATATATTATAACCCAGCTATAAACCTCACGGAGCCCCAGACCTTTCCAGCAAATGCAAAATTGTCGAACTCGGTTTGTGCATTCTGGAGATATATCGTCAGAACTTATAACTCAAAAAGGCTGAACGGATTTAACTGAAAATTGGCTTTGGTAAAGTTGGTAAAAGTTGGTCCAGAGCCAGGAGAAGGACATAGGATACCTTTTATCCCGTTCGACTTGGAATAACAATAAGCAAATGACAGCTATGTAATCACGTATGGATGACAATTCAATATTTGTAAGGAATTAATAATAAAATTATTTATTTTAAATAAATAATTAACAATTATAATATAATGATAGCGCCATTGCCCATTCGTATAAACAGTGAAGCGAACTATAAAAGTCAGTAAGGTTGACAAATCATATTTTTCTCAAACACAATGCTCTGAAAAAACTCATTTGTATAATTATGTACTCATTGGTATTTATAAAACCTTTTCTAGATTATTCAGATTTAGAACCTAAATTTGGAATCGATCAAAGGAACATTTTGTCGAATAGCTTATTTCCAGTTATAATTTCCTGAATTTATTCAAGAATGGATAGTAATATATGAAGATCCACGACCGAAGTGTCAAAAACCAGTAAAGCTAAGCATTGTTTAACAACAGTATTTGAATGTAAAGGGAAAAATATGTATAATCAGCTATAACCTTGACTCTTATGACTTTGGTATTGGGAGATAAATGGTAATCTTTGAAGATCCATAGTAAAAGTATTTTCTTCCATTGGTAGTTTTCTAGCAATTAGTTGAAAATGTAATTATTTTGTAAAATACCTTTGAAATTAAAATATGACATTAGACCTGCTTGCCACCTGGCCATTCCAACTTACCCCGTCTATGGGGTAAAAATGTCTAGATAACAAATTTTTGAAGGACAGCAAAAAAGCACATTTTTACAATGATGAAGTAGCTGGTAGTTTTACTGAATGTAGTCAGATAATTGTTCATTTGAAATGTGTCATTTGTTGTGATGTAATTGGTTTGATTTTCATAATAAAATTTATATTTGCTTAAAGTCAAATTGGACCTTTGTGCCTTGCCCTGTTCTACATATATACTTTTTATTAAATTTACTTTTATTCATCGAATATTACTAGAAACTTTTCAAAAAGCAGGTCAAAGAAGAGATACCTAAATCATTTTGTATCTCTCCTCGCAGAAATTTGAAAAATTGTATAAGCTCAATAGTATTATTTACAATTATACACAAAAACAGAATTCAAAAAAAATTTCAAAAAATTTGAAACGCATTCAATAATCGATTAAATGGAATTTGTAATGACTATATAAGTCGAAAGACCAACAAAGACTTGGATTGAATTATGCCATGTTTTCTATAGAAAGTGTATAAAACTTTCAGTTTGGTTGTATTAATAAAATATATACAAACTAATGGGGTTTATTATTTCTATAATACCTCATTGTATATAGCAATTCAAACAACACATCCTTACACAAAAAGTATTAATTTTTTAGATACTCTAGAAATTGTTTATAAAAGAACTTACTTAGCAAAACAACGTTTGCCGGGTCAGCTAGTATATATATAAATAAATATATATTTATATATATATATATATATATATATATATACATAATAAACGGCGAAGTTTTTATGCTAGGCTAGTGAGTCAAAAATCAGGTCACAATCTCTGCCGAATATTTTACGAAGTGTAATAGTTTAAAAATTAATAAACTTATTAATTTTGGTTAATAAATCGTTACCGATTTATTTACCAAACATAACTGCTGTATTTGGCCATAACTGAACGCAGCTGGGCAGAAAGAGAGAGCCGCATTTCTGCACAAGAGGTTCGCATCTTGTCGGCTAGCTAGCATCCCTTTATGTGCCACGCACACATTGATAAAAAGGATACGGGCTGAGAATAATCGACAATATTTTGTCGATTGAATCCACAATATTTTGTCAAGCGCAAATTTATTTTTATATATTTTCGATAATAATAATTTAAATATAACTGCGGCTAATATTGTATTTAATATTTGTAGTAATAATATTTGAATTATATTGTTACTATTTTAAATTTTATCAATGGCAAAACATATTTTATAATATTATATTTGAACATAACTTTATGAAGATATATAATATTATTATGATAATATGTCTATGCATGTGATATGTCTATGCATGAAAGTTTCATGGAACGATATAAAACACAAATAGATATATTATATTATATGATTAATAATTTCGGAAAGCAGATTTTACAAAAAAGTATATTTATTTATTCCATACCGATTCTACAAAATGATAAACCATATTTTCCTTCCCGATTGAGCAATACAAGAAAAAACGTATTCCACATTCGTTTTTTATTAACGAAATCTTAAATGATTTGTATGTGAATAATTCTATATTTCAAATCCTACAATATTAGTACACAGCTTATATTGAGCAATATGAATAAACCATTTAAAACTCATATTCAGCATGTCATATATAGCCCACATTCAGCAATATGGAAAAATCATATGTAAAATATATAATCAGCGACTCATATAGAACTCATAATTATCGCACATTTACCAATATGGAAAATTCATGTAAATCTAATATTTGTCGTCTCATATACAGCTCATATTAATCGCACATTGTGAACGCTGGCTAAACATTTCTAACATTGGCTACGCGTTTACATATTTAGCTTGTATTAAAAACACTTCCAGCTCAGATATATTTCTACTGGGGTATATATGTATATATATATATATATATATATATTGTAATATTTTGGCAGCCCAACCGTCGAATTAAAAAAAGATTAAATAACAAAATTATTTATTCCATTAAACGTTTCGACACTTGATGTGTGTCATCAATCAGTAATCCATAATCATAATCGGGTTGCAAAAATATTACAAATATGTATCAACGTCGACAAAAATATCATATATATATATATATATATATATATATATATATAATAAAATAAGAAAAGCTGCGCATTGCTCTCATCATTTTATATAACAAACAAAAAACATGTCATTGGATGAGTTGGACTTTTTGAGACAGAAATCTTGCGATACGTGCTCTATAAAAATATAATGATTATTACATAATCATAAAAATCCTTGAAATAAAAAGGAATACCAAAAGTAGAAGTAAATTTCCTATAACTTGACTGACCTTATTGTTTCATCATCTTTTACTCCATGGTTGGCATCCAGTGCGCTCCATTGAGCCCTAGACATGTTGTATCCAGTATCGCACAATTTCAACACCGGTCTCACAATTTCCTCCCATGGTAAAACGCCGAAACGTTTGTGAGCTTCCCAATACCCAGCCAGCTCACCAGGGACAGCTATTGATAGCGGGCCTATATTGGAAAGTTCAAAGGAATAGTCTTTGTAAAATGTTAGATTTACGTTGATGAACTATCACATTCTTACTTATCAATCCTAAGTATATAGTGCGATATATAAAAAGGAAAAGAAAGATCCACTGCCTGTTATTGTGAAAACGAACTAGATCAGACTTATATCGAGAAAAAAATATCTTGTGCACGACGGCATCAAACAAAATTTCAACTTGATTAAAAACAATAATACACTATTAACAAGCGAATTCAATTTAATGAAATGAAAGAGAAAACTCTAGTGACAATAAAAAACAATTTAGGCTTGACAAAAACCCTACTGGTGTTCAAACTAAATATCGCCTCGAGAGAAAAATAGAAGTCTACTGAGGAATAAACTCGATATAAATGAATTCAAATTTAACTAACAAATATACAAGAATACAAAAGAATGCAAAATTAAACAAATCAATAAACAAGGAAGAAAGGCGTAAATTATGCTTTCATTCGTATTTCGATTTATTTTCGATATTCAAAAAAAATTGTTTTTGATCATGTAAAACCTGAATCAAAAAAATGTTGCTTTTCCCAGGAATAATCATTTCGTCAATATAAGCAAAAAGTTTTTTTGAACATTCAGAGGGGATGCTTAGTTCTCTTACACACTTTCATTTCTATCTTCGAAATGGATGGACCTGTCTTTACCAAAATTTAGCACATCATCCCATCAGTAGGAATCTATTTTTTTTTTTGATTATTCAAATAAGTTGATCTGTGCGCCCAAATTCGTTTGTTTGAAACAAAGAATCCAACTTTACTAATAATAAGGTATATCTTACCGGAAAATTAATATAAAATTAGCTATAAAAATAATATAGATTTAAATTTTACTCAACGCATAAAACTATTAATAACACCATACCTAGCAAGTAAGCAAACTGAAAGCGACCAATAACAAAATGCACGCTGGGTAATTCTGATGGAGGAGAGATTTACATCGCAATTTTAATACAAGTAGAATGTCGTTTGAAGCATTCAAATCAGGCGCAGCGATCTGATTTGCAATTTTTGGCCCTTTATGCCCTTACCAAGTAAACACCGGGCGGCGGTAGCAAACAGCGCTGAAGGAATGTTTGTGGATTTCAGATTGCTGCCGACGCTCACATCACACGGTGTTTACTGGGTACCTTATAAACTGATGAACCTGCCTTTGTCAAAAACTAATCAGCACGTTTTATTTTTCGATACAAATCGAATGTTTTTTTAACCATTCAAATCGGTTGATTTGTGCTTCTGGAAACGTTTACAAAAAATTGTATTCATACACGCATACATCATTTTTTCTGAGGTATTGCAAAATGTTGAAAAACCTTGGAAACTTAAAGATATATTGGATTTTTTTTTAAAAAAAAAATACGATAATTACTATAACTTGATCCTATAGTACTTTATTATATCATAAAGAATAAGGAAGAAATGATAATTGGCTGTGATAAAGGAATTGCATCGGATTGGAAGATGATTTAAGGTAAGCAAGGAGAACGTTTACCTCTACCTTTGTGAGCTTGACCTTTCTTCGACTCTCCTTCGTACATGTCTCTATGGGCTGCGGCTGGAGCCATTTCTCGGGCGTTCAGTGTTACTGCTGTCCTGGTGGCTCTGGTGTAGACCTATAGATTATATACTTATTTAATATTATTGAAATGTTTGCAGGATACGAAAAATAAACTGTATCAAATTAAAGCACATTGTTTTTCCTTACTGTTACTCATCACGTCACGCAACAGAAAAAAAATAAACAAAACTCAATCAATCGAATTTAAAATGAAGGACATTGTCTAATATTTATGAAAAAGTTATGAACTGAATAGCAAAGTTAAAATTATTTATTTGAGGTATATAAGCGGCTTTTCGATATTCAAACAAAATATTTTTTGAAAATTAAAAAAAAAAATCTTTTCCTAAAAGCAATCGTTTTGTCAACATAAGCAGAAAGTTTTTTGAATCATTTAAATCGGATGCTTAGTTCTCTCAAAAAATGTTGTTTTTTGAACATTTTGCTCGTATCTCCGAAACGACTGGACCTGCTTTTGCCAACAACTAATCACCACTTCTCCTTGTCATCACGAATTGAATGTTTTTTAGATCATTCCAATCGGATACTTCGTTCTCTCATGAACTCGATTTCTATTTTCTGCACTCCTTGCTCGATATCTCCGTAATGACTGGACCTGCCTTTGCCAAAAACTAATATGCACATCTCCCTATCAATAGGAATCAAATGTTTTTTGAACCATTCAAATCGGTTGCTGAAAAAATGCGGACATACAAAACACACGCACACACACATCCATTTTTTCTAAAACAAATGAGTCCTGAAAAGTTTAGAATAGAAGAACGGCAGAACAGCACTGAGCGATTGCAGCAACTGTGGAATGTAGCAGTGAATGTAGCTCTACGTGACGATGTAGAAGAGATATTGAGGCGAAGAATTACTTCAGATACTGTTGTTGAAGTGAAGCTGACAACTGAGGCTGCTTGGAACGCTATAGACAGATTTGCGTGAGATGTGCTAATTGACCTGCGTTCTATGGAAACAGAAAGGGCGAATGGGATAACGCCCATTTAAAACATGAGTATGATATAAAGTTAAGAATTATAACATTCTAGATCCTCGACGAAGTAATGCCTAACGGCGGTTTCCGTAGGGACCCCAGGCAAGGGCAGAGCAGAGGTTTTAGTCGGTATCAAACCAGGGCGGTTTTGGGTCCTACATACCCAGACAAAATAACAGTCTGGGATGCATAAAAGAATTTTCTTCGCTATACAAAAAAACAACGATTTTTTCTGAGGTATGCCAAAATGTTCAGAAACCTTCAAAACTTGAATATATGCAAACATTTTTATTTTTGATTTTCGGTCCATTACTATAACTTATCCTACGGGAAGTTAAAAAGGACGAGGTAGAGCGGGGCACAAAGATCCAATTTGACTTATATTGTAAAAACCAAACCAATTATATTACAACAAATAATACATATCAAAAGAATAATTATCTGACTATGTTCAGTAAAACTCCCAGCTACATCATCATTGAAGAAATGTATTTTTTAGAAATGTGTAAGCGGGGACGGCCAGCGGCCAAACAGGTCCAATGTCTTATCTTAATTTTAAGGGGATTTTATAAAACAATAGTTACATAATTCAACCAATGCAAAATATATATTTCATAAATTCATTGTTTACAGAGATATCAATATTAAAAAACTTGATCTGGTATTTTGTCAGAAATATTCATCCGCAGATTTGAAATGACAATTTATTTGATTTATCTAAAAATTGCAAATTGCTTTATTTACCTTAATTTACATTTTTATTCGATATTTTTTTATTTTTACACCCATTTTCAGTTGTTGTTTTTTTACCCCATTCACGTGTAATCTTTTATAGAGGTTATATAAAAAAGCGGTTAAATCTAACTCAAAAATAACAATACATCTTACAAAACAATTCGATAATGTATATTTACTTTCCGTAGGGTAAGTTATAGTAATCGCAAACAAATTGAAAATAAAATTTTTTGCATATCTTCACATTTGCAAGGTTTTTGTTTTGGCATACCTTAGAAAAAGTGGATGTATGTGTGTATGTGTGGGTGTGTGTGTTCGGGCGAATGGATCAACCGATTTAGATAATTCAAACAACATTAGATTCCTACTGATGAGAAGTCGTGCTAATTAGCTTTTGGTGACGATATTTCAGCCGTTTCGAGGATACGGGACAAAAAGTGCCAAAACTAGTAATACAGTTTTTGTGGTAACGGAGCGCCCGATTTGAATGATTAAAAATAGAGAACAAAAAGTAAAAAATTTATATTTGGCGGACTAAAATGATCATTATACATATTCACAATAAGTTAGCAGATATTTTATAGATATTTTAATAATAAGAACAAATTTTATTACAATTTCTTGGGTTCCGTACCAAGATCTTTAGAGTTCACTTTACAGTTCAAACAAATCTTCATACGCATTATTCTACTCGTAAGAAATACATCCTCAGATGGATTCTTTAAGCATTCCTTCTTAATTTTGAGTTTTGAGTGATAAGATCGTCATCGTCACTGTATATTATATGAACGAATAAATATATAGTAATTATAATTATATTTTTAAAAACATTTAAAACAATTGTTATTAATCATTGATCAGAATTTATTGATAACTATTTTTTTGCTCAAATATTTAATTGTGGTACGGAAAGTTCCAGCAATTTGCCTTGTAAACTAAACTATAGTCCTCACAAAAAAACAACAAAAGAAAATAATTTTGTTATGACATCTTTTTCCTCTACTTTCAAATATTGTTGTTAAAAAATTCTTAACATTACTGATTTCTGAGATATCGATGGAAGATTTATTACCCCCGAACATGTAAATCCCTCTCTACGCTATTAGGAAAAGGATAAATATAAGATCTGCTTATTCTTGCAATCCCTTATTACAACCTTTTTTATAATATAGCCATATAAATGAATAAAGCCTACTAAACCAATATAATTTGGTTTTACTCATTTTTGTCACCAATATGAGATTTTTCGATTTTCAACAAATTAAGTTTATTTAATTACTAATAACACTTGCGAGTTATTACTTCCACTTACCGTCATCATGAATCCTCCACCAAGGCCCATGGATTGTTGGTTAACGATTCCATTGCAAAATAAGGAAGCGATCGCAGCATCCACCGCCGAACCACCACGCTGTAGAATATCTCTAAAAAATAATTTAATATCAAAAACCTACTGCTATTTATTGCAAGCTTTTTTTAAAATAGAAATAATTGTTTCAGTCAATTTTGACTATAAACTTTTAATGCTGGGAGAGAATTATTTGTAGGACATCTAACACATAACATTATATATATATATATATATATATATATATATATATAGCTTTACATTTTAGAAATGTCTAAAATACTCTAGCTCTACCTTTACCTTTATTCTAGCTCTACCTTTACCTTTAGAAAGAAATAGCGTGATTATTTACCCATCTCTATTTCACATCGCAGTGCCCGAGATGGGCTAATTTTCAATTGGAAACATATTACAGTTACCTTTACTCTAGCGCTATCTTTACCTTTACTCCAGCTTTACCTTTACCTTTATTCTAGATCTACCTTTACCTTTATTCTAGTGCTATTTTTACTTTTACTTTTACCTTACCTATATTTGAAGGTTGAATTAAAAATTTAACTAGTGGGGCGCATGGCATCGTGCATTAAGGCAAATTGCTGGAACTTCCAGTACCAAAAAATTAGATTTTTGAGAAATTATAAATTTGACAAAAAATTACTTTTTAAAAAAAAAGATATTTCCTTTATTTTGACATTTTTGGAAATTCTGTACTTTTTTTTCAAAGCAATCGTACTGCTTTAACTGCATAGAGACGAAATGTCAAAGCGGACGCTCCGTTCTCTTAAAAACTGAGTTACCGTTTTTGGCACCGTTTTTTGAATTATTCAAATTACTTCATCCGTATTCCCGAAATCGTCGACGAAAATTTGTATCCGCACGCACACACACATACATCCATTTTTTCTAAGGTATGCCAAAATGTTCAGAAGGTTTGAAACGTAAAGATATATAAAAATTTTCCGTTTTTTTTGCGTTTATTATAACTTGCCCTACCGGAAATTAAAAATTAAACAAAAATTATTTTTTCTAATGTTGTTGTTAAAATATTTCTCACTTTACTTGTTTTTGAAATTTTGGTAGTGAACCTTTTATCCGCAAAGTTTTAAACCCCGCTCTCCCCTAATTTTTTTTTGACTATATATTCATTTTTCGCCAGAAACAAAATTATATATATATATATATATATATACTAGCTGACCCGGCAAACGTTGTTTTGCTAAGTAAGGTATATTCTAAACAATTTCTATAGAATAAAAAATATTAATACTTTAAGTGTATAAGGATGTGTTGTTTGAATGCTATATATAATGAAGTATTATAAAAACAATAAACCCCATTAGTTTGTTTATATTTTGTCAATACAATCAAACGAAGATTTATACACTTTCTATAGAAAACATAGTATAATCCATCCAAGTTTTTTTTGGTCTTTCGACTTATTGATTACGTTTCAAGTTTTTCAGATTCTTTTTGGATTCAGGATTTTGTGTATAATTGTAAATAAAACTACTGAGCTTATACAAAATTTTCAAATTTTTGCATTAAACCAATAAGTACTTTTACAGCACAGCTTTTGAAATAAATTGGATGTGTCAAAAATGAATACAAAACGCAGTGAAATAAATTGGTCACTAGAGAATTAAATAAAAACTTTATATAAAATAAAAATAAGCATTCTTATTAGCATTTAAAAATATATATTTTCAATAATAATTAAATTTTAAAATTTAAAGGATGACAACACTATCTAACACTGATACACTATTGTGTAATAATGCAATTCGTGCCGTTTTTATGAACAATCAAAGTGCACATGTGTCACGTCCTATACCTAATAAATAGAATAGTGATCGTTCATCGAATTTAGTGAGTCTTAAGAGAGAGTCTAGAGTATGTCTTAACACGAATTTATGTCCGTTGATGAGTTAAAAGTATAATTGAAGATTTAAATAAAAGTGACAGTCAACTAAATTCAGTGTTTCAATTATATTTGCGTAGAGAACTCTTTCAGCCTATACCTGAATAAAGTGCTCGCGGTTCCGAGGAGATTACTACCAGTTTTTATCACATTATATTACAACTTACTGCTCTGCCCACGACACCAGGCCAGGAGTTGAGAGGATTCTACACACTATTGAAAGGTTGGACCAAGAAAGCTACAACTGGCTCTACTATCTGTAACTTACTAGTAACGGCGTGGACCAAGGAATGGACAATCTGTATCCTGGAGACAGTGTAGATCAACCGAGCAACTACTAACCAACAACTTATATCATTTCATACAACACCCTATATCATTTCAGAACATAATCTGTTTTAACTTGTCAAAACCATTTGACATATGAGTAGTAATCATCTGTCATTTGCATGATATTGTGTGGGAAGCCATTTTAAATCAAGTGCTGTTCACCAAAAATTTTCAAATTAAATTTTAACCAACTAAGTTTCTCATAGTTGGTACGACTATAATTCTACCAAATATTGCAGAAGTTGCATTAGTTATCCAACACTATACTCATATTTTTGAATCAGTCTTGTGCCAGACATCGTAGAGTGCACATCGTTCAATAACAAGTGTATTTACAATCCGAGTAATGCAATCGAGGGCCCACGGGCAGGCCTTAAATATCAAAAAGTGGCACATACCTTCGGTTACTTCCAAAAAATTACATCTACTTGGAAGGTAAAAGGCATATAGCTACTGTGCCAGTAAAATTGAGTCGTCCTGAGGAGGATCACCACAAGGCTCATCTGGATCAACATTTTTGTGTCTCCACAATAAGAGATCATTGGAGACACTTGCATCCATTCTCGGGCCAAAACAAGCGTACTTTTTGTCGTAGGAGCATAAATCCCAGGTGCCAATAGGTTTGACAGCGGCAAGTAAGCAAGCCCCGCTCTTGATGCATTGATTACAGAATTTCATTGTAAAGTTTCTACGCGGGTTTGAAATAATTTCTCACTTTTTGGACCTTCTCTGGATTGGCACAAATTTTTCAAGTCTAAGACTGGCCAAATCGGTTTAGCCGTTTTCGAGTTTTACTGAATCATTTGATCGAGAGCTCCATTTTTATATATAAGATAATATATTAATATGTATAATTTATTTTGAACTTTTTTTGTATAGTTTTATTTTGAAAACTGCCGCTGGGCATTACTTCTGTCAATGGCGTTCCAAGCAGCTTCAGTTGTCGGCATCACTTCAACAACAGTACCTGGAGTAATTCTTTGCCTCAATATCTCTTCTATATCGTCCCGTAGAGCACTAAATCGCGGGCACACAAAGAACACGTGTTCAGCATTTTCGATTTCGCCGAAACAAAATGGGCAATCCGGCGAGCTTGAAGCGATGTAGGTAGGCTCGAAAACAGCCGTGCCCAGAAAGCATTTGCGTAGTGTAATAATTCACTTCTCTATACATACGATTTGGACAGACTTTGATGTTTGAAAAGAGACGATGCGTCCATCTGCTCTTCACTGCGACAGCCCGCAGTTGCTGCAATCGATCAATGCAGTTCTGCCGTTCTTCTATTCTCAACCTTTCAGGACTCAGTTGTTGATGCCTTCGATAGTAAATTATCCGTCTTTCCTCTGCTAAGACTAAGAGTGCCATAGTTACTGAAATGACGCACACTGCTTTCTCCGATATTGTGCGAAACGCGCAAGCAATTCCTAAAGCACTCAGACGATATATAGGTCCTGCCATTCTCCTCGATTTTTGAGTTTTGAGAGCATAAGCCCATATGGAGATACCATATGTAAGCACCGAAGTAACAAATAATGATAGTAATATCTTTTAGGTTTGTTTAGGGCCTCCAACATTAGGCATCAGTGGAGCATGTCTCGTCCTAACTATTGACGCCTTATCACTAACGTGTTCCACCTGTTGATTGAAATTCAATCGAGCATCAAGTATTATGCCAAAGTAGCAGTTGTTAGGTTTTGACCTAATCTCTAGATTTCCTATCTTTAGCTTGATGATATCTATTGTTTTTCTATTCATGATAAGAACAGCTTCATTTTTTTGTTGTGCTAATTGGAAGTTCACTGTTCCCATCCAGCAATGAATTTTTCTAAAGGTTATGTCAAATAGACTTACGGTCTCATCAATTTGTTTGGAGACAACTAGTATGGCTACACCGTCTGCATATGCTACTAGTTTCACACATGCTGGAATCTCAAGTCTCAAATGACCATCATACATAATATTCCACAGCAAAGAGCCTAGAACAAAGCCTTGCGGCATACTTCCTGTTATATTATATTCTTCTGTACCATCGCGTAAATTGTACATTAGAATTCTCTCTATAAAGTAGCTTGCGATTTTATTGCAGAAGTATACTGGCAAGTTCTTGTCAGGGAGTGCATTCATAATGCAATTCCAGTTTGCAGAATTCAAGGCATTTTTATATCAAATGTAACTACAAGACAGTACTTTTTTGCACCTCTCTTCAATCTGATTCCAGCAATTACTTTCTTCGCGGTATTAACTACCAAGTTTGTAGCATCGATAGTTGATCGCCCGTTATAAAAACCATACTGATTGTCTGCTATGGGTGAGTCAACTACTGCATCTATTATTTGGTGAACTATTTTTTCAAAAATTTTACCCGCTGTATCCAGCATGCATATCGGAATGATAGTTCATCTAGTCTGGTGGTTCTCTTCCTTTGGGAAGGAGCACTAATCTTTGCTGTTTCCATTTTCTTGGAAAACCCCCTTTTTTCAGACATATATTATAGACATTAAGAAACATTGTCGTCGATGTCATAATTGATATTTTTATTGCTTGTGTATATGTGTATGTGTGTATGTGTGTGTGTGCGGATACAAATTTTTGCAGACGATTTCGGGAACACCGATCAACCGATTGGAATAATTCAACTAGTGAGGTGCATGGCATCGTGCCTTAAGGCAAATTGCTGAAACTTGCTGGAACCGCAATTAAAAATCTTGGTACAGAACCCAAAAAAAATTACACAAAATGTGTACACGTTATTAAAATCTCTATAAAATATCTGATAATTTGATGTAAATATGTCCAATAAACATTTTTGACCGCCAAATGATATTTTTTTAACTTATTTTTATTGAGAGTACCTAACCGCTAGACCTGCCTTCTCAAACATGTAATCAGTTCTTCGTCTTGTCAATACAAGTAAAATGTTTGTTGAATTATTAAAATCGGACGCTCCGTTCTCTTAAAAACTGAGTTATCGTTTTTCGCATTTTTTGCCCCGTATCTTCGGAACTGCTAGACCTGCCTTTAGCAAAAGCTAATCAGCACGTCTAATCTGCATGACAATAATTCTATAAACCCCAACCAAAACCAAACCATGATTACAGACTATATCAAAAATTTCGAACACACATTTAACTTGTATAATGCCCGTATTCTCTATCACGAACGAAACACAATTCAGAGACGCTTTGCAGAATCTTGTTTAATAACCTTAGATAGAAATAGTATTAACAAGAGTAATGAGACCTCCTTACTCTGGGAAAATTACTAAGTTATACTTAATAACGTTTCTAAATTTATTTCCATTGAGTCAAACTAAATCCGTTTAATAATGTCGCTAAATTAATTGTGACGCAGTAAAACTAAATCCGTTCATATAAACCTTACCTAACTTTACACAGTCAATTCCAACCATAAAAACCTAGCCTTACTCACTCACACATAGCCTCGCTGATTATAAAAAAAACTTCTAGTGTCCTTTAAAACAAAATTTTACCCAACATTTGGTTAATATTGCCTCGGGATCTATAGCTATTGCATGGCTTCCGTTCTGTGCCAAAATATATTAATTTTTCCACAGTTTTGAAAATCAAAACTCTCATTATGTTTCCTACTACAAAAATTCATGATTATCGACTGGTTGTTTGTATCAATGTTAGTGCAAAATTCTGTGATATGTACACATTTTAGATATAAAATACCATGTTCAATGTAAGTTTCATTTTATTTTTATATATATTTTTTGTATGAGCATATATGTACGTATGCTATATATATATATATATATATATATATATATATATATATATATTGATTGTTTCTTTTCCGAACAGTAAATCAAATAATAAATAGTTAGTATTGGTTTTTAGCCTTGAGGCAAGTTACATTAACTTACCGATATTTGTAAATAATCGACTTAAGCAATTATAAACAAATTAATTTATGATTGATTAGAAGTATTCCGAGCGGATTTATTATATACAATTGAAAACGAACGAACACGTTAACTCGGAGTATTTTCTAAAAGCACATTTTCACAAATCAACGATTTTTATAATTGAACCAGTTTCCATAGGACTTTAATGGTTTACTATGTTCAAGACCAAGTACACTATCGTTATACCAACTAAAACATCTAATTTTATTTTTAACAAACGTCAAAAAAACTACTCATTTCCTCAAACTTTGATGAATTTTTAAAATTAAACTACTTGTCGTAAGGCGGTAATATTTCAGTAAGTTCTATAAGACCATGATATATATCGCCAAAAAAAGTTCCATGAAGATCGGCTTAATTTTTTTTAAAAACCAGAAAACGGCTCGGTAGATTTTCACCTAAAACATATCAGTATCATTCCCAACTAATATCTTTCGAACAGTTTTTGATTTTTAAAATCGGTTCGGTAGTATGAGCTTAAATGTCGACGAAAGGTTTAACACTTTTTTCCAAACTACAAAGAAACTGCTCGGCCGATCGTTGCACAAAACTGAGAAAAGATAATCATCATCGAGATACATCAAATGCTTTTTAAATATCTGAAATCGGTTCAGGCGTTTTTGAGCAATAATATTAGATACATGTTGATACATACTTCTTAATATCAATTTTAGTTTTAAAAACAATTAAGCTAAACTCGGGTATTGTGTGTTCCGAGCAATTTTAATTAATTAATTTTAAACATTCTAATTGTTTTTTTGTTTAATAAAATATGATTTCAAAAGACTGAGAACGTCTATCTAATTTCCACTTAGACGTGTCCTTTGTTTACTCACAAAATTTCCTGAAATAGAAAATACTCTCATATTTGCGACCAAATTATGATAATTGCTTTTAAAGTCTGATATTATAATTCTTGTTTTTTGTTTTTTAATTTGTGGCTTCTGGGGTTTAAAACTCTTTTGTTTTAAGTTTGAGTAGAGGAAGTTACTTCTTCAAGAACATTTAAATTAATACATACACTGGTATAAAAATCGAAATTAATATATACAAAACCTTTCTGGAAATCATTGCTGACTGATAAGATATCAAATGCTATTGAAACGAAATGATTTCAAGAATCAAAACGCTTTCATCTATCTTTTATATTTTGCTATATTTGTCATTTTCCATTTATACAGTGAAAACCAACTTTTTTCACTAAAAAAACGGTTTTTGAATTCCATAATTTTCGTCAAAAAACTGGTTTTTGAAAACCGACAAACCCTAGTATATATGTATAGATATATATATATATATATATATATATATATATATATATCTAATATATTAGATATATAATATATTCTATATTTCTATATGTTGTATTATATAATCTGGTATAGGTATATGAAACTATATATAATCTATATATATCTATCTTGTTATCTATATATTCCCTAGATACGTCCTGGCTTTTTTTCAATATATTGATTGTTTCTTTTCCGAACAGTAAATCCAATAATAAAAACAATTTGTTTTTTGAAGATGTTTAATACCGTTTCGGAACTAGGTACGTTCCATCATCAGGTTTATTCTGTCAAATACAATGTTTTTTAAAATACTGATTAACATTAATTAACAATGGTCAATACAGATTAATTAGAAAAAAAATTTTGTTATAAAGGAATGGATTATGTACCGGATAGATAGTAATAAGACTTAACTAAAAAGGTTTTTATAAAATTGAGAAGCAAAAATTATTTACCTGTAATAATTTATATATCCATATCACTAATATTTTTTGTTAAAAACACTCGATTTTTTTGGAAGATATTTGTAGATGTTACGACTACACAAGACTTAAACACACTGATATGGATCTGTCTGCCAGATGTAAAGGACAAAGCACGGAACTCTTGGCAAAAATGATTTTTATGGCTCTTGTTTGGTATTTACGAAAAAGGAAAAATATTGCTTTAGTAAATGTTGAGAAATATTATGTATATATATACATATATATATACACATATACATACATACATGACATGTATATGCACACCTACATACTCATACATACATATGCACATATCTATATTAATGTATCCACAATTATACACATGAACACATATGCAAGTGTATGTGTATAGTGTATACCCAAAAACATACATATAAGCATATATATGGATGTACATATATTATACATACATACATGTATATATATACACATATTCAAAAACTATTAGGATTAATTATTTTTAATCAGGTTTAAAAATTTAAATATGAGTCATGAATGATATTGTGATCTGATCTTTTATTAACACTTTTTGACGAATTCAAAAAGATTAAACTGCTTTCAGAAAAAGTCTTTTAAAAGTACAATCCTCTCTATATAAAATATTGGGTTCAAAGGTGAAATTATGTGAGTTTTCGATGGAATGCTGAACAAGAGTACTTTGGAAATTTCGGCTTTTATGATGAGTGACGCTTAATTCATGTTGTCTCATTCTCTTATGAATGTACTGTGATGTTTGGCCAATGTATTGTTTTTGACAATTTTTGCAAGGGATGGAATAAACTATGTTAGTATTGAATTTAGGAGGGGTGGTGGATTTAATTTTTGAAAACATTTCTTTAAAAGAATATAGAGCTGTTCCTGAAATGAAAATATTTTCTTCTTTGAGTAATTTGGCAAAATAATCAAATAAGCCTTCAATGTAAGGCATGCTGTGAAAAGTTGGTTAATATTGTTGTCTTGGAATAACTTGGAGATGGATTGATAATTGTTACTTTTATGATAGGAAAGTCTTTTATTGGTAATGGAATTGATGAGGGTGAGGGGATATCCGTTTTCTAATAAAGTTTTAGTTACTAATGTTGTGTTTTGGGTATGAAAAAGAGTGAGACAACATGATTGCGTGGTCTATCAAAGAAATGATTGTATTGACTTTATAATTTTTGGGACAATATGACGCGTAATGAAGGTATCTCCCGGACCATGTAGTTTTTCTGTACCAATTTGTGCAAATAATGTTGTCAATTTTGTGTACAGTCACGTCTAAAAAGTTTAATTGTTGTCGATTTGTGTTTCATGGTGAACTGAATGCTCTTATTGTAATTGTTAAAGGTATCGATTATTATATATCTGATTGTTCTTTGTCTATTATAAAAAAAGTGTCATCTACATAGCTAACGTAAAAATATATTTGGAAATTTAATGTGGAGAAAACGGAAATTTCAAGGGTTTGTAAAACTAGGTCTATGATGCCAGGGGATAATGGGCAACCATAGCAGTACCTTTGATTTGTAGATAAAAATTATTGAAACAATTAAAATAAGAGCAATTCAGGACAGTGTTAATGATGTGTTTGACTTGCCCATAACCACTTTCAAACACATCATTAACACTGTCCTGAATTGCTCTTATTTTAATTGTTTCAATAATTTTTATCTACAAATCAAAGGTACTGCTATGGGTTGCCCATTATCCCCTGGCATCATAGACCTAGTTTTACAAACCCTTGAAATTTCCGTTTTCTCCACATTAAATTTCCAAATATATTTTTACGTTAGATATGTAGATGACACTTTTTTTATAATAGACAAAGAACAATCAGATATAATAATCGATACCTTTAACAATTACAATAAGAGCATTCAGTTCACACATGAAACACAAATCGACAACAAATTAAACTTTTTAGACGTGACTGTACACAAAATTGACAACATTATTTGCACAAATTGGTACAGAAAAACTACATGGTCCGGGAGATACCTTCATTACGCGTCATATTGTCCCAAAAATTATAAAGTCAATACAATCATTTCTTTGATAGACCACGCAATCATGTTGTCTCACTCTTCTTTTCATACCCAAAACACAACATTAGAACTAAAACTTTATTTA
>NW_020536999.1:70966056-70987652 GCF_003426905.1 Ctenocephalides felis | reverse complement strand
AAACCGATTTGGCCAGTCTTAGTCTTGAAACATTCGTGCAAATCCAGAGAAGGTCCACAAGGTGAGAAATTATTTCAAATCCGCGTAGAAACTTTACATTTTTAATTTGAAAATTTTTGGTAAACAGCATTTGATTTAAAATGGCTTCTCACACAATATTATTCATGATGACAGATGTATCGCCTACTCATATGTCAAATGGTTTTGACAAGTTAAAACAGATTATGTTCTGTTATTCTTTTAATTTTAAAATTTAATTATTTATATATTTTTAAATGTTAATAAGAATGCTTATTTTAATTTTATATGATGTTTTTATTTAATTATCAAGTGTTTGCTCACTGCCTTTATGTATTATTTTATCAAGAGCTTGAAATAATACTATTATTATTTATTAAGGCTTGCTTATGCAAAAATATATAAATAATTTTGTTTCAAACGCTGTGCTATGCAAGTACTTATTGGTTTAATATGAATAATGTGAAACATTTTCTGAATTATATTATTATTGCATATAGGTTATTCAAATTCAGATCCTAAATTTGGAATTCATCGAAGGGGACAACATAGGCATTTTTGTCTAATTACTTATTGCAAGTTATAATAGACAGCGATATGAATAAGAAAATTGGACTATTACACGGATAGTATTTTTGGAAATCATATTCATAAAAATCTCAATTATGTGCACATACAAGTACAAGATCTTTGGAAACAAAGTTGTTTGAAAATTGCTTATAAAGCTTACATTATATTATGTGACATCCACATAAGTACAGTTTAAATATATATGTAAGTAATCATTTCAAATATATACAGTACAATCTAAATAGATTGTACAATCTAAATAGATTGTGAATACGAATTTTTCATTACAATTGTGAATAATGTGTTACCAAAACGTTTTATGAAATATATTATTATTGCATTTAGGTTATTCAAATTGAGATCCTAAATTTGGAATTCATCGAAGGGCACACCATAGACGTTTTTGTCTAATCACTCATTGCAAGTTATAATAGATAGCGATATGAATAAGAAAATTTGATTATAACACAGATAGTGTAGTAATTTTAGAAATCATATCCATAAAAATCTCAATTAAGTGTACATACAAGTACAAGATCTTCTGAAACAAAGTTGTTTGAAAATTGCTTATAAAGCTCACATTATGTTATGTGACACCCAATAAGTGCAGTTTAAATAGATATGGAAGTAATCATATCAAATATATACAGTACAATCTGTTTACAATACAAATTTTTGCATTACAATACTAGAATAAGTTTCGTAGTTATATGGTACATGACATTTATATTTTTAGGGTTTGACACAGAATAATGGAGTGTATCAAAAGTACAAACTTGCATTAGATTACATGATTTCATCATCCAAATAGGCTTTCTAATGCATAGAAAGAACTTTTTTCAGCATTCCAATTTGCAATAAAAAAATTAAAATAGTTAGACATATTACACATGGTAATAATAAAATTTTTACAGAGTTTTCCTTATGTTGTTCAGATACTAATGCTGTCATTGATCGGGCCTTTTTCAATTACTTCCCGTTCATACTATATACAAGTCATGGTGATAACAAAGATGCCACTAATTTGGATACACGGTTGCAAAAAAGGAAAATCAAAATAAACACATTGAAATTTATCACAATATGTACTCATGTTGAAAATGTACATGTGTTCAAGCAAATTTATAAAGAAAAATGTCCATTTTATACAGCTATATAACAATCCTGGGTAATTGATCCTTGGGATTGGGCCCAGTCTTACTTGCATAATTTTATATTCATTAGTATTTATAAAACATTTTATAGATTATATCATTATTTTATTTAGATTATTTACATTAAAAACCTAAATTTGGAATCGATCAAAGCGGACATTTTGTCGAATAACTTATCCCCAGATATAACAGACCACTTCTTAAATAAGAAAATTCGGTTGATAATATAACTTTGGAACACACACCTGCACGAAATTACAAGTTCTCTGGAATAAAATATTTTGAAAATTGATTATAATATGCTCGCATTCAATTAAACGTATCGACAGTTTGGGTACTAGAACAAGTATAGCAGAAAAATGATTCACTACAATTTTGAAGACCAACAATTTTGAAGGAATTCCTTCCAAACAATATGTCAAAATCCATGCATTTTAGACACAGTCAGGTATTGTTCATGTTTCATTAAATCACTCTACAAATAGAAAAAGCTGAAAAACATCAACAATCATTGGATAATACAATGTAAAATATAATTCACTAATGGTTATTTTCTACTAATTTTGAAGAATAAACTAAATAGTAATATATGATGATCCGGGGTTAATAAGGTCCACCACCAATATGTCGAATACCAGTAAAGTTTAGCATCGTTCAACAAAAATATTTCAAAAGTAGAGGCGTGAAGATGTAAATCTAGCTATAACTTTGGTTCTTATAAGTTTGCTATCAGGAGATAAACGGTAATCTTTGAAAATCCACAACGAAAGTATTTCCTTTTGTTATTAGTTTTTTGGGTTGTGAGCACTGTGATTTAGTTCACGAGACCTTAATATAAATTTTAACTATACGCTATTTAATTATTTTATAAAATGTAATGTTGATTTTGAGTGAGATTCAACAGTTTTCTTTATATAACCCCTTTAAAAACTTATATCTGTGTGGGGCAAAAATGACCAACTGAACATTGACCATGGCTAAAGACTAAAAAAAACTTGGATTGAATTATACCATATTTTTATAGAAAGTGTATGAAACTTCCAGTTTGATTATATTAACAAAATATGGACAAATGAATACTGTTATTACGAATTATATAATTCATTATTATACAAGTAGACTTTGGGGTTGTGTTTATAAAACCTCATTGTCTGTACCAGAGGTGGGGAACCTTTTTGCCATTAGAGGCCACACTTAAATTAGGCAGCAATGAAAGAGGCCGCATAAGCTGTTTGACCTAAAAAAGTGACTTTCGTAAAATTATTAACTTCCCGAAGGAGAAGTTCATGTTTTCATCAAAAAATCCGACTCGCTAATTTTATGTTTTCTTGACGTTTCAAGCAATTCTGAATCGAATGAGACCAAATTTGAAAAAAGTATGTGTAATGGTGTGTTGTGAGTGTAAACAGATTTTTTGCCGTAAATCGACGTTTTCTCAAAACCGACAGATTTGCTTGCATTTTCGAATGTAATTTGACGATATCGATGATGCTCGTTTTGAGTGTGATCCTGCTTTTTCTCATGTATAATGTGAAAAATTTTGACGATATCTCGATGAGGACTAGCGTTTCTGAGTTTCGTGCGACGATCGGCTGGACTGTTTCTTTCTAATTGCAGAAAAGTGAAAAATATTTTGACCACGTTTTAGCCCGAATTCTGAATCGATCTTGAAATTCAAAAACCGTTCGATAGATATTGGTTGGAAATCGTGCTGATTAGTTTTTGGTAAAGATCGGCCGGGCCATTTTCTTGTAATAAAGTTTAAAAAAAAAATTCGACGATTTTTATTATTTTTTTGACGGTAGATACCATAGTCTTCTAGATCATACTAAAATATTACGGCCCCACGACAACTCGTTTAGCTTTAAAAATTCGTCAAAGTTTGCAAAAATTAGTATGGTCTTTTTTCCATTTGTCAAAATTAGAACTTCCATCGAGGTTTGCTCAAAACCGATTTCAGAAATTTAAAAACCATTTGATGTATCTCGATAAGGATTATCGTTTCTCAGTTTTGTGCGACGATCGGCCGAGCCGTTTCTTTGTAATTCGGAAAAAAAGTGTTAAACTTTTGGTTCACATTTGTGCTGATACTACCGAATCGATTTTAAAAAATCAAAAACCGTTCAATCAATTAGCCCGAAATTCTGAATCGATCTTGAGAATTCAAAAACCATTCGATAGATATTAGTTGGGAATGATACTGATTAGTTTTAGGTGAAAATCTACCGAGCCGTTTTTTGGCGTTATATATCATGGTCTTATTGAACTTACTGAAATATTAATGCCTTACGACAAGTGGTTTAGTTTTAAAAGTTTGACAAAATGAGTAGTTCTTTTGACATTTGTTAAAATTAAAATGAAACGATTTACTTGGTATAACGATAGAGTACTTGGTCTTAATGAACCTGATAAACAATTAAAATCCTACAAAAAACTGCCTCAATTATAAAAATTATTGTTTTTTGAATATTTGCTTTTAAAAAATACTCTGACCGGGTTGACGTGTTCGATTTTGAATAAATCTACTTCGAATACTTTTAACTACTCATAAATTAATTTATCTATCATGGATTAAGTCCATTATTTACACAAATCGGGAACTTCATGTAACTTACCTCAAGGCAAAATATCAATACGTACTAGTTTGGCTTTGTTTTTTGCTTGGCAACTGAGCAATTTATGACAAAATGACCAGATGTAAAATTTCTGGGTGTCGAAGGAAATCGAACTCAATTTCATTCATTTTTCTTGAAGATTGAAAAAAAAGTTGGTATGTTTCGAACGTATGTAATGAGATAAAATCGACTTCGTTTCGATAAAATCGAATTATAGTTCGTTTTAATTTCATTTAAACATTCATTTTTATATAAAAATGATATTAAAGTCTATTAAATCCTTATCGAGATTTGAATTTGACTTTCATATTCTTATTGTTACATAATTATTTGAAATAAAAAATTATATATTTTTCTTATAACATTGAATTCACTGATAGATTTTTATTTTGAAAAATAATATCTAAACTTGTTAAAGGTTAATTTAGAGAATTTCGGGCTCTGGAAAAACGAGATTAAATTCCTTTGTGAACTTTCGGTATGAATATTCCTGCTTGTTGTCATTCATGACAATAGTTACCGTAACAAAAAAAAAGATTAATGCATTAAACGCAACGTTAACTCTTTCCAATATATTTAGATAAAATCTGGTTGCTCCGATCTCCGCCAAAGCTGCGGATTTGCTTTTGGTTGCGAGAAATATAAATTTTTATCATTTTACTACGGATACGCATAAAAATCTTCAACCCGGGTGCTAACGATTCTTTTGCACGGTTAATTTAATTTCTTGAATCATATAATGGGCGATGTCTTGCAAAATCGAAAATATTGCTTATATTAAATAATATTAATATAATATATTACATCTCTATTTTGTATCTGCCTAAGAGTCTGTGTTTCAGGCTTGTAATCTGATGTCATGTTACAATATGACTGTTTTTGGTGGAATTTTTCGTGGAACTGTCATGACGTTGATGTACAATAGTTGTTTGAAAGGAACTCTGCTATTTTGTACTAGAGACGGAAAGGGGCCGCACAAGATCCTCCCGGAGGCCGCATGCGGCCTCGAGGCCGCGGGTTCCCCACCTATGGTCTGTACCATTCAAACAACACATCCTTACACTTCTAAAATAAAGTATTCTTTTTTTAATCCCCAGAAATTGTTTAGAAATACCATACTTATCAAAATAACGTTTGCCGATTTGCCTAGTATATATATATATATGTGTATATATATATACATACAGTGGCGTCGGAACCGTGTGGGCTGTGTTGGCTTGAGTCCACCCATGAATTTTGTTGGGGGGGCTCAGCCCACTGGCTGTCTATCAAAAAAAAAGAGGCCACCCATCAAAAAAAAGTTCCGACGCCACTGTAAAAATTTGGTTACGATAATAATATATATATATATATATATATATATATATATTATATGTCTCTGATGTTATTGACCGATTGATGCGGAACGTGGAACAATCACTTTGGACTAACTGAATTGTGTGCTATCTATGATTGAAATTAGATAAAAAGGCAATAAATGACAATGCTTTTATTTATTTATGTACAATCCACAATTTTAATAATTTATTAATATATAATCTTAACATTTAAGTGGTATATTTTTCAAACTTTATAAAGCAAATTTGTTTTGTGTTCTTTACGTAAAAACTAAATAGATGTTTGTATGTGAATCTGTTTTATTTTCATGTCCACACTTCCTAATGATTTTTGATTACATTAGAAATGTATGAATATGTGTATATATGCATGTATGATGATGTATGTGCCGGACTTCTAAGTTGCTAAATATTTATTCTTATAGATTAAGTCCGTATTCATTTTTTATATATAAATATATTGTGTATACTCACCTACTTCATTTAACCCAAACAGAAATCTCGTCACATATTAATGATCGACATGTATCTTTTATCAATATTGCGCGCAATTTCTCGAATTGCTCTCTTATTTCTAAAATTAGATTAAATAATATTTCAGTCGTCTACTCGTGTCGTTTTTTCTGATGCAATTGTAAATATTTTTAATGAAATTGTTTAATCAGCTTTTATGGAATTTATTTTATCGCAAGAATGAGACATTGTTACAAATTCAATAACTGCTGATTAGGCACGAATATAAAACAGACTAATAAGAGATTTATAGTCTTTTATAATTAAGAACATAAAATCTAACTTCACGTATGTGTTATTAAGGGCACATTAGGATGGTTTTTTACATTAGGTTTTATATGTACAAAAGAAAGCAGTACGACTCTGGTAAGAACTTACTTCTCGGTAATATTTTTTCAAATGTTTTAATTATATGTTAAATATATTTTATTTTCCACCACATTTCAAACTACAGAACGAATTGATTTTATTTTCATGTATTTGTAATGAAAAACGCGTTTCACATAGCAAAAATTTCGCACAAGAAACTTTATCCCAGAACAAATTAAGTAAGTGTATATTATATTGAATTAAGTTACTGTATAATGTTATAAATTTGGCATTTCTTTTATGATAAAATTAGAAAGTAAAAACTTCATATATTGGAATTTAACTTTAAATATTGGAACATATCTAAAAATCTGCTGCCTGGAATAGAGAAAATAACTACTTTAGATACCAATGAAATTTTATCATATTAATTTAAAAGTTTGTTCGAGAGAAATATGTTTTTCCAGAAAATTCAATTCGCTAATTTTACGCCTTTCCGACGTTTCCAGTGATTCTCAATTATTTGACCTATTTCAGAAGAAGGTATCATTTGGATGCCGTCTCTTCGTTAATTATATATCAATTAAAAGCTCATTAACATTTTGTACTTGTGGTTAAACATTAGTGTTTTGAGATATATGAAATCACGTGTAATTCATTATTTTTGTACTGGAACTTATGGAAGTTGAGTTAATTGTTATATGTTTATAACTGCACTCCCTAAATTTGTAGAGCGACTTAATTTTAAAACACTAATAATATAATTAGAAATTAAATTTTATTTTGCAAACATATTTACAAAAATTAGAGTCTACATGATATATTTTGTTAACCAATCACTTAATACTTATATATACGTATTACATTTATTTGATTTCTTTATCCGAATTCGAAATGAAACAAACAATAACATTTTTATCATTGTTTTGCATTATCTTTATGAGGTTACTTGACCTCCACATTCACGGTTCACGGTGATTGAAAACACGTGGATAAATTTACAATATTAATTATTCAGAGAGGTCCTATTTTTTTAAATTAATAGACCTACTTGTATAAACGCCAATTTATGGATTTTTTCACAATGATCTTATATATCATTTTTATTATTCTTTGTACCCTGTCTGAGGGCAATATCACCGTATGAGAGAATCATATATTCAATTTATCCCTTTCCATCATTTGTTAATTTTGCGTGAGAGAAGTTCATCTTTGGAAAAAAGTTCGAATTGTTAATTTTATGTTTTTTAGACGTTTCGAGACGTTTGTTTGAATGTCTGCGTTTATGTGAGCCAAAAAATGATATTTCATTTTATTTATTTCATTTTAAATAAAACATCCTGAAATATTATAGGCCTACGAAGAGCGGCTAAAGCATAACTAGTGATGTATGGTTTTCAAATAGATTATTATAAATACTGCAACATTCTTCATATAAAAACTTATGAATAAGACTACTATGTTTACATATGTATTACAGAAAAGTAAATTTATTAAATAAATTAAATCGGACGCATAGTTCTCTCAAAAACTGCCATTTTTCGCACATTTAGCTCCGTATCTATGGCTGGAACTGCTTTGCCAAAATTTAATCACCATCTCTTCTCATCACGGCTAATTGAATGCTTTTTGGATCAATCAAATCGGATTCTCCGTTCTCTCAAAAACTAGATTTATATTCTCTGTACACTTTACTCCGTATTTCTGAAACGGCTGGACCTGCCTTTGCCAAAAACATTTGATTCCTATTGATAGGCAGATGTGCTGATTAGTTTTTGGCGAAGGCAGGTCCATCCGTTCCGGAAATTCGGAGCAAAGAGTGCAGAAAATAGAAATCGAATCTTTGAGAGAACAGAGCATCCGATTTGAATGATTCAAAAACCATTCGATTCCTATTGATAGGTGATTAGTTTTTGGCAAAGGCAGGTCCAGCCGTTTCGGAGACACCGAGCTATATGTGCAAAAAATGGCTGTTTTTGAGAGAACTACGCATCCGATTTGAATGATTCAAAAAGCTTTCAGGTCATTATGACAAAATAATTGATTTTTGAAAAAAAAATTGAAAAATTTCTAAATATTTTTTTCCCAATTTTTTTTCCCAAAAATATATTTTTTTGTATATCGAAAATAATTCCGATTTTAATTTTAATTTTGGATAAAGCTCTAAAGCTCACTTATATACTTTAAATAAATAATTTTAACTTTGTAATTCAGTTTATATAATTCTTATAATTATTTAAAAATTTTACAATATTCAAAATAATCTATTTAAAAACATTTAAAATTTCTCGAACATATAAGGCACGATGCTATGAACCACTAGTTTATTTATATATTGGCATCCAGCGGTGGCTAGCACCAACTAGTCACGGGTTCGATTCCCGCTATCGCCGAAGCCAGACATCAGGCAGCTTTAATGTTAAATTTTCCCTTGAGGTTATAGATCTCAATATAATTAAAAAAAAAATCGCACATCGTGTTCATAGCTGCGATATAGCTTCAATCATATGATAACTATTGAACATAAGAGCTAATGTAAACCAAGTATCACATATCGGATAATTGTAAACCGATGGGTTGCCTCTCGTGAGAAATTAGCTAATATATCTTTAATAAACAGCTTATAGGACATGTAGTTCTGATTTCTATTGAAATAATTAACAAAACTAGTAGAGACTGGCATTTTGCCTTAAGACAAATTGCATAAACTTGCCGTTGCATAAAATGATTAATATTTGACTTAATCAACCGAAAGTGAGATTTAGCTATTAAGATGAAATTTTCATCTATTAATACGTATATGAGCGTAGTCCCTGATATCACTTAATGATTTAAACTGTGGGGTGTATGGCATCGTGCCTTAGGGCATATTGCTGGAATTTCCCGTACCGTAACGAAATGTTCGAGGAATATTAAATGTTTTCAAATATATTATTATAAATAAATACTGTAACATTGTCTAATATTTATAAGAATTAAATAAACTGAATTTCAAAGTTGAAAATATTTGTTTAAAGTATATTAGAACTTAAGTCAGAAATACAATTGAAATCTGAATTATTTTCGATATACAAAACAAATGTTTACAACAAAAAATTTGAAAAAAAAAATTGAGACAATTTTTTATTTCCAAAAGCAATTATTACGTTAAAACAGCAGAAAGTTCTTTGAATCATTCAAATCGGACGCTTAGTTCCCTCAAAAACTGCCATTTGTTTGCATATTTAGCTCTTTATCTCCAAAACTGCTGGACCTGCCTTTGCCAACTAATCACAACTTCTCCCCGTCATTGCGAAATGAATGTTTTTTGGCTCATTTAAATCCGATGCTCCGATCTCTCAAAAACTCGATTTCTATTTTCTGCATTCTTTGCTCTGTATCTCCGAAACGGCTGGACCTGCCTTTGCCAAAAGCTAATCAGCACATCTCCCAAAATCGAATGTTTTTTTGACCGTTCAAATTGGTTGTTCCGTGCGCCCAAAAACGTGGACGAAAAATTGTATCCATACATACATACATACACACACACACACATCCATTTTTGTGAGGTATGCCGAAATGTTCAGAAACTTTCAAAACATCGAGAAATGCAAAAACTTTCAATTTAGATTTTTGGACAATTACAATAACTTACCCTACTACGGGAAGTTATTAAACGGTAAGATTTTTCACGCTGATTCCAAAAAATAGCTTTTAAATTTGTGATATTCAAATTTTGACTCATCACACATCAAAAGCGACATTTGACACAAATTATTTTTCAAACTTTGAATAATTTTATAAATTAAACTACTTGCCGTAAGGCCGTGAAACTTTAGTATGTTTTTTATGACAATGGCATAAACATAAAAATTTTCATCAAAAAAAATTTCAACGGTTAATTATGAAGGAACAGTTTGGCCTATGTTTGCCGAAAACTAATCAGCTCGATTCCCAACCTCTCTTAAGCTAGCAAGACCAAATTAGCAAAATCGATCCGGACATGTTGTATTATTTAGTACTTATTTGGTACTAATTTGTACCAAAGAAAAAAAATGAAGCCTGTATTGATGTCAAACAAAAAAAACAAAATAATCTTTGATAATAATACTTTAAATTCACAGAACTTATCTAAATTATAATGAAACAACATTATTGCTTGATATTTATTTTCTTCAAAAACAAAAAGTGGTTTTGCTAGTTCAATATTAAAGATAGCAGCACCACGTGTTTTTTTCATTGTTCAATTGTTACAAATTACTACAAAATAAGTACTAAGCTAGTGGGGTGCATGGCATCCTGCCTTAGGACAAATTGCTGGTACTTCCCGTATCGTAATTAAATATCTTGGTACAGAACCCAAAAAAATACACAAAATGTGATAATTTGATGTGCAGAAGTCCAATAAATATTTTTGACCTCCAAATGATATTTTTTTAACTTCCCGTAGGGTAAGTTATAGTAATCGCAAAAAAATCGAAAATGAAAATTTTTATATATCTTTACGTTTCAGAGGTTTCTGAACATTTTGGCATACCTTAGAAAAAATGGATGTATGTGTGTGTGTGTGTGTGTGTGCGTGTGTGTGTGTATGTGCGGATACAAATTTTCGTCGACGATTTCGGGAACACGGATCAACCGATTTGAATAATTCAAAAAACATTCGATTCGTATTGATAAGGAGACGTGCTGATTAGTTTTTGGCGAAGACAGGTCTAGCCGTTCCGGAGATACGGGGCAAAAAGTGCCGAAAACGGTAACTCAGTTTTTAAGAGAACGGAGCGTCCGATTTTAATAATTCAAAAAACATTTTACTTGTATTGACAAGGTAAAAAATTGATCAAATTTTCATAAAGGCAGGTTTAGCGGTTTCGGAGATCTAACGAAAAAAGTAAAAAAAAATGCCATTTGGCGGTCAAAAATGATCATTAGACATATGCACATCAAATTTTTAGATATTTTATAGAGATTTTAACAATAAGTATAAATTTTGTTTATTTTCCTATGGGTTCCGTATCAATGTTTACCCGTTAGACAGCGACGCCGCGCTTACGCGCTTTATATTTTGTCTCTATGCAGTTAAAGCAGTACGATTGCTTTGAAAAACAAGTTCAGATCTTCCAAAATATGTCAAAATAAAGAAAACATTTTTTTTTCAAAAAAAAAAAAATTTAAAAAAAAATTATTTTTTTAAAAATTTAAAAAAAAAAATTTTTATAAAAAAAAAATTTTTTTTCAAAAAAAAGTAATTTTTTGCCCAATTTATAGTTTCTCAAAAATCTTATTCTTTTCGAAGTAAATTTTTTTAAAAAATGTTAATCGTTTTTAAAAAAAATAATAATTTTGGGTACGGGAAGTTCCAGCAATTTGCCTTAAGGCACGATGCCCTAATTGCCTTAAGACAGAATTCCACTTACAGCTAGTTAAATTATTTTTATTGCAAATCCATAACCAGTAGACCAGCCTCTTTTTAAAATTTAATCAGTTCTTCATCTTGTCAATAAAAGTAAAATGTTTTTTGAATTATTAAAATCAGACGCTACGTTCTCCTAAAAACTGAGGTACCGTTTTTGGCACATTTTGCCCCGTATCTTGGGAACGGCTAGACATGCCTTCGTCAAAATCTAATCAGCACGTCTCATTATCAATACGAATCGAATGTTTTTTAAATTATTCAAATCGGTTATTCTATACTGTCGAAAATATCGAGGACATTTGTTTGAACCATATACGTGAATTTTAAAATTGAAAATCTTGGTACGGAACCCAAAGAAATTTACAAAAAATCGAATTTTTTTTGAATAATTGAAATCGGTTGAACCGTGTTCCGGAAATGGTCGACGAAAATTTATATGCGCGCACACACACACATACATCCATTTTTTCTAAGGTATGCCAAATATTCAGAAACCTCTGAAACGTAAAGATATATAAAAATTTTCATTTTCGATTTTTTTCGATTACTATAACTTACCCTACGGGAAGTTAATAATACAACAGGTCCGCTTCGAGTTTGCTAATTTGGTCTTGCTAGCTTAAGAGAGGTCGATTCCCAAATAATATATCTTTCGAAAATTTTTTGAATTTTTAAAAACGATTTATAATTGCTGGCTAAACCTTGAACAATCAGATTTTTTATGAAATAAAACTTTTCCTTCGGGAAGTTAAAAAATTAAATATTGATTAGTGATATATAGAATAGAGCGAGATTTAAAGGTTAAAAAGATCCACTAACGATATCTTCAAAACAAGTAAAGTTAATTTTTTTTTCATAACAATATTTAAAAGTAGATGGAAAAAGATGATTAAGCAGCCATCACCTTGATTGCTATGACGTTTCTATCGGGAGATAAACGGCAATGTTTGAAAATCCATCACTAAAATATTTTCTTTCTTTGTTAATCTTTTTGATTCTGAGCATTATTTTACAAGACAATTATATAATTTTTGAGTATACGTTATTATTTTTTTTATAAAATGAATAGTTTTTTAAGTTAGATTCAACCGTTTTTTTACATAACCTCTATAAAAGCCAACACCTTGGGGTAAAAAGCACCAACTGAACCCTTACCCTAGCAAAGGAGTAAATAATAAAAAATAGCAAATAAAAAAGTAAATTAAAATAAATAAAGCAATTTCACAAGAGATAAATTGAATAAATATTTATTTCAACTCTGCTAATGAATGTTTGCGACGAAATACCATATCAATTTTATATTCAGTGTTATATCTGTAAGAAATGCACCCATGAAATTCATGTTTTGCATTCGTAGAATAATGCCCCGCTATTATTATGTAAATTCTTTCAAAATTAAAAATAAGATATTAGATCTGATCGCTCCGGATTGTCCCTTTTTATCACGCCTATGGAATGAAAAGGTCCAGGAGACAAATTTTTGCAAAACTGCATTTCTTCAATGATGAATTAGCTGGGAGTTTAGCTGAACATAATGAAATAATAGTTTGTTCCATGTGTGTGATATTATTAACTTCCCGTAGGGTAAGTTATAGTAATCGCAAAAAAATCGAAAATGAAAATTTTTATATATCTTTACGTTTCAGAGGTTTCTGAACATTTTGGCATACCTTAGAAAAAATGGATGTATGTGTGTGTGGGTGTGTGTGTGTGTGTATGTGTGTGTGTGTGTGTGTATGTATGTATGTGTGTGTATGTATGTGCGGATACAAATTTTCGTCGACGATTTCGGGAACACGGGTCAACCGATTTGAATAATTCAAAAAACATTCGATTCGTATTGATAAGGAGACGTGCTGATTAGTTTTTGGCGAAGGCAGGTCTAGCCGTTCCGAAGATACGGGGCAAAAAGTGCCGAAAACGGTAACTCAGTTTTTGAGAGAACGGAGCGTCCGATTTGAATAATTCAAAAAACATTTCACTTGTATTGACAAGGTTAAGAATCGATAAAATTTTCATGAAGGTAGCTCTAGCGGTTTCGGAGATATGGAGGAAAAAGTAAAAAAATAAGCCATTTGGCGGTCAAAAATGATCATTAGACATATGCTCATCAAATTATCAGATATTTTATAGAGATTTTAACAATAAGTATACATTTTGTTAACATTCCTATGGGTTCCGTACCAATGCTTATGCGTTAGACAGCGACGCGGCGCTTACGCGCTTTATATTTTGCCCCTATGCAGTTAAAGCAGTACGATTGCTTTGAAAAGAAAGTTCAGATCTTCCACAATATGTCAAAATAAAAAAAAAATTTTTTTCAAAAAAAAAAACAAAAAAAAAATTAAAAAAAAATTTTTTTAAAAAAAAATTTTTTTTCAAAAAAAAGTAATTTTTTGTCCAATTTATAGTTTCTTAAAAATCGTATTTTTTCGAAGTAATTTTTTTTAAAAAATGTCAATCGTTTTTAAAAAAATAATAATTTTTGGTACGGGAAGTTCCAGCAATTTGCCTTAAGGCACGATGCCTTAATTGCCTTAAGACAGAATTCCACTTACAGCTAGTTGGTTTAGTTTTTATAATATAATTGCTGAAAATGAAAACTGAACCTTTCTGGCCCGCACTACCCTATATGGAAGTTGTTATTTAATTTCATGGTTATGTAAAATAATATCCAAGGCAAAATTCTGAATCGTTAGAGAATAAAATATGCATAGTGCGTTGCTTATGTTTCATGTGTTTTAGAGAGAGAGCTGGTACAATTATTTTTAATTATATAGGAGTAATAATTAAATAGCTTAAACGAACAAAAATTTCAACGAGTGGAATTCAGGCGTTCGACAAAGTTTCCAAAACTGTTAGAAATTCATGTTACATAGTTAACCTTTTGGTCTCAAAGATAACCTTTTGGTCTCAAATTGCATAAAATTGATAAAAAACTCGAATGCAGTAATTATTCTATGTGATAATTAAAATCTTATAATTTCTGTAATTTTCAAGCCCTTTTCACTTTAAGAGACTTGTGCAATAAAATTCTGCAATTCTGCAATGCAGTGCAATCTTACGTACCTAAATAGAATACGAGTGCCATGTGAAATCTTATGTTTCCAAGATTATAGTCATTAGAAGTCCATCGATCAAAAACAATATAGTTATTAGTTTATTATAAGTGAAGAAGTTTACATAAATTTGCAAGACGATTTTTTGTTTGATATAAATTTAAAGTGTTATCTTACTAACTCTTAACTTACAAACTTATTGATATTTATTTCCATTCGTTTTTAAATGACATGCACATATATAATATGATCACACCAATTTCCACAAACACACAAACATTCATACGCAGGGCCGGTCCTGCCTTGCATGCGATGCATGCAAAAAATGCGGGCGCACGCCTTAGGGGGCGCCAAAACGAGATTCGGAAATGAAATTTATAATATATTATTCACTTTTTTTAATATAAAATCTAGAATATTCAAAAGATTATAATAAACAATCTAACTTAATGGATAAAAAGACACTAAAAGCATATTCAGTTTGCAATGTCATATCAGTAGAAACAATTCATTACTCTGCAAATTAGTAAATTATTGTTCTGCTTATTGTTTAATGCACTTATTAAATTCTTCTCGTTCGAAGTTAATGTGGATTCGAAAAACAAATTATCTAGTGTTCAAACCCGTAAGCGCAAACCTACGAAAGTTTAAATTATTGGACATTATTGACGAAAAATTATGATCTGATTTAGTTTGAACGAAACTTGTTAAAAAAAATAGATACAAATTATAATAGAGAAACAAGGAAAATCGGAAGTCAGTGCATAGAAAATGGCTTATAGAAACTAAATAGTAACTTTTGTTTTTGTTGAAAATGTTTCGCATCTGATGAACTTTGAACGTTGAAGATATACGTGGTTAGATTTATGGAAATTAAGCAAATATGAAAAATGGAAGCAAAATGTACTAGAAACAAGAATCTTGAACTTTTTTTATACCTATTTCTGTCCATACTAATTTTAATTATTAACTAATATATAAGCAGAAATAATACAGATACAAATATAATTGTGTTTTGTTTTTAATATAGTAAAGAAAATATGTAATTTCTTTGTATCTTTTAATAAAATACGTTAAAAATTTAACTTTAAAACAACAATCTGATATTCTGAATCAGATGGGAAAGTAAATATGAATACAATTCGGTGTAATAATATGAATACAATAAGAAGTTTACGATGCAATTTTGGATATTGTAAATATTGAAAAAAAATTTAAAAAATCCAACATAAAAAAGTGCTCTGTTTAAAAATGATATAAGTAAAATGTTTCAACATCTGTTAATATGTTAAAAAAACTTGAAAATGTAAAATATTTAATTATGGACAACCCGCAAATCGCTTCGATTTTCTAAATAAAATTAGAATCAATGTATTTTATAAGCTTTTAGATTATATTTAATTTTTTGTGTACTAAATCCAGAATGGTTATCCCCTTCCACTCGGGTGCCGAAAATTCGCGAGTGGAAAGTGTTAAAATTCAATTTAAAGAATTTACATAAATATTTATATAATTATAATGATAAATGTTAAAACAGTTAAAATTATTGGGGGGGGGGCGCTAGAACAAATCTTGCATGCGGGCGCTGAGGACCCCAGGACCGGCCCTGTTCATACGAAACCTATAGAAATGTAATCAAAATTTTTCTGATTTTTTTATGTGCATATATTTAATGATCATTTTTGACCGGTATTATTATTATTATTTCTTATAGTGCAGTAAACGGAGAGGAAAAAAGGGTATAACCTCTGAATTTTTTTACTATGCTCCGAATTGAATGAAATTTTGGAATTAGGTTCATCTTACCCTCAAGTTCAAAAGTGAAAACAATTCGGGTTGCGCCATCACCCCCCGGGGGGATGACACCCCTTCTCAATTGTGTAATTACGTTTTTTTTAAAATAATGTCGGAAATCGATAGAAGAACTAATTATAAGAAAAAAATGTCTTTTATAGTTTTTCAAAAATACTGTGTCATCCCCCCGGGGGGTGATGGCGCAACCCAAATTGTTTTCACTTTTGAACTTGAGAGTAAGATGCACTTAATTCCAAAATTTCATTTAATTCGGAGCACAGTAAAAAAATTCAGACCTAAAACGCTCCGTTTACTGCACTATTATTATTATTAACATCGACAAAAAATTGCAACCGCAAAAACACTTGCATACATCAATTTTTCCTAAGGTATGCCAAAATGTCCGGCAGATTTAAAAACGTAATGATATATAAACAAAGTCATTTTTTTAATTGCTGTAACTCACTATAATTTACCCATGAAGTGAGTGCCAATTGGTGGTCAAAAATGACCAATAGACATAAACATACCCAATTGTCAAAAATTTTAGTTTAGGATTCAGTTTTGTCATATAGAATTTATTTTGAAAAAACATTATATACAAACAAAAAAAATGAACAAATTACCAAAAATTACAAATAATATATTATGCTAATTCGGTATGGTTCTATTTAATACCGAAAATAAAATAAGAAATCATCGAACAATTTTTAATTTAATTTTTTATAATAAGAATCGCAACAACCTTAACAAAGCTACAAAAAATTGATTAATAAAGATATTAATGTGACGCCTACGAATAATAAGTTTGATTAATATTATATTTCATAGAAAATTATCAGTAAATTTATAAAAACACATTGGGATTTATTCTTAAAATACATTGCAGTGACAATTTTTATGGTTTAAAGTTTTTGCATTCTGAAAAATTGGCAGTCCGTCACATATTTGGCAGCGACCAAAATGTCTCGCAACAAAAATGTGAGTCTGGATAACCCATTCAAAGTAAAAAAATAAATATTTGACTGACTAAAATGCTATAAACTAATATCATAAATCCAGACATTTTTGATTGCCAGACATGTTTAACAACCGCAGAAACGTCTCGCAAATTAATTTTATGTGTTTTTACCCTTAACGAACATAATATTAAAATTTCAGACGGACTAAAGTGATTTGAATTAAAAAATAATAATAATAAATAATTTGGCGTCTGACACATATTTAGCATGTCTGGCAACAAAAATGTGAGTCTGGTGAACCGATTCGAAGTCTACAAATAAAAATTGGTCTGGCTAAAATGCTTACAAATCTATGAAATCGCGCTGTACTTATCTAAGTTGCCTGCGCATTAATAACCGCAACCGTACTCTAACCGAGGGAACACCAAGGACCACATACCAAAAAACCAGCCTGTCTAAAACTCTTTTGCGAAAACGTTGCTAGCTCTCAGACCATAATACCGTACTGAATTTCAACTCGGTAATGAAACTCTACTTGCGAATAATAGGTGTAACTAGCTGTAAGTGGAATTCTGTCTTAAGGCAATTAAGGCATCGTGCCTTAAGGCAAATTGCTGGAACTTCCCGTACCAAATATTTATTAACGATTAACATTTTTTACTAATTAATAATTTTACTTCGAAAAAATAAAATTTTTAAGAAACTATAAATTGGACAAAAAATTACTTTTTTTGAAAAAAAAACTTATTTTTTTTTTTTATTTTTTTTTTTTTTTTTAATGTTTTCTTTATTTTGACATATTATGGAAGATCTGAACTTTTTTTCAAAGCAATCGTACTGTTTTAACTGCATAGAGACAAAATATAAAGCGCATAAGCGCCGCGTCGCTGTCTAACGGATAAACATTGGTACGGAACCCATAGAAATGTAAACAAAATTTATACTTATTGTTAATATCTCTATAAAATATCTGATAATTTGATGAGCATATGTCTAATGATCATTTTTGACCGCCAAATGGCATTTTTTTTTACTTTCGTTAGATCTCCAAAACCGCTAGACCTACATTCATGAAAATTTAGCCAATTCTTCATCTTGTCAATACAAGTGAAATGTTTTTTTAAATACTTAAAATCGGACGCTCCGTTCTCTTAAAAACTGAGGTACTCTTTTTGGCACTTTTTGCCCCATATCTTCGGAACGGCTAGACCTGCCTCCGCCAAAAACTAATCAGCACGTCTCCTTATCAATACGAATCGAATGTTTTTTGAATTATTCGAATCGCTTTATCCGTGTTCCCGAAATCGTCGACGAAAATTTGTATCCGCACACACACACACACATACAAACACACACTCACACACACACACACATACTTCCATTTTTTCTAAGGTCAAAATATTCAGAAACCTCTGAAACGTAAAGATATATAAAAATTTTCATTTTCGATTTTTTTGCGATTACTATAACTTACCCTACGGGAAGTTAATAAGGTACCGAACGATATAGTAATAAAAGAAAAGGAGAAAAAGAAAAAGTAGTTGGAAAAGTAGGTTTACTCGCACGGAGTACTAATACAGTAGAACTCCAATTATCCGAACTCCGACTATCCGAATCGCCGATTATCCGAATCACTTTCAGAAAAAAAATTGTCCAGAAAAAGTCTAAGTGCGCTATTATTCTTCCACCCGCGAAGCCGGAAAACGGTTGAAGACCGCAAAACAGCTTACATTGACGGAGATGTTTGAAAAACAATGATTTTTAACTTCCCGTAGGGTAAGTTATTGTAATGGGCCGAAAATCGGAATTGAAAATTTTAACATTTCTCGACGTTTTGAAGGTTTCTGAACGTTTTGGCATACCTCAGAAAAAATGGATGTGTGTGTGTGTGTGTGTATGTGTGTGTGTGTGTGTGTATGTATGTATGGATACAAATTTCCAGTCACGTTTTAGGGCGCACGGATCAACCGATTTGAATGGTTCAAAAAACATTCGATTCCTATGATAGGGAAAAGAGCTGATTAGTTTTTGGCAAAGGCAGGTCCAGCCGTTTCGGAGATACGGAGCAAAGAGTGCAGAAATAGAAATCAAATTTTTGAGAGAACGGAGTATCCGATTGAATGATCTGAAAAACATTCAATTAGTAATGATTGGGAGAAGTGCTTTTAGTTTTTGGCAAAGGCAGGCGCAGCCATTTCGAAGATACAGAGCAAAATATGTAAAAAATGGCAGTTTTTGAGAGAACTAAGCGTCCGATTTAAATGATTCAAAGAATTTTCTTGCTTGTCTTAACAAATAATTGATTTTGGAAAAAAAAAATTTGTTCAATTTTTTTTTTTTTTTTTTTTTTTTTTTTTTAGTTTTTTTTTAGTTTTTTGTATATCGAAAATATTTCAGATTTTATTTTTAATTCTGATTAAAATTAATTTCTGATTTTATTTTTAGTTCTAATATACTTTACAAATAATTTCAACTCTGCAATTCAGTTTATATAATTCTCATAAATATTAGACAATGTTACAATATTTATAATAATCTATTTGAAAACATTCAGTATTTCTCGAACATTTCGTTACGGTACGGGAAGTTCCAGCAATTTGCCTTAAGGCACGGTGCCATAATTGCCTCAAGAAAGAATTCCACTTACAGCTAGTTATTTCTAAACTTGTACATAAGCACATTTTATTTATATTCAAAACATGTGAAAATAGTGCAATATTAAAACGTAACTTTTTTTCTCTCCAATGGCAAATTTTTTAAAAAAAACTCCGATTATCCGAATATTTGATTATCCGAATGGGTATTAATTCGGATAATTGGAGTTCTACTGTAATATATTTTGAAAAAGTCAAAATAATTTTGTTCTATTTCATACATTTCTGGAGCATTTCAAACATAATTCGTTTTATAGTTTTATCGGCAAAATATATTTGTTTATAGAATGAGTAAATGTAACTGTAGGCCATACACCACAATTCCTCAGTGTATCTACTAAACCAGTATTAACATTATAATATGGTTTTTGTGATTTTTTTCCCATAATTAACTTCCCGTAGGGTGTTATTGTAATGGGCCGAAAATTGAAAACGAAATTGAAAATTTTTACATTTCTCGATGTTTTGAACGTTTCTGAACATCTTGGCATACTTCAGAAAAAATGGATGTGTGTGTGTGTATGTATGTATGGATACAAATTTCCAGTCACGTTTTCGGGCGCACGGATCAACCGATTTGAATGGTTCAAAAAAACATTCGATTCTGATTGGGATGATTGGGAGAAGTGTTTATTAGTTTTTGGCAAAGGCAGGCCCAGCCAATTCTAAGATACGGAGCTAAATATGTAAAAAATGGCAGTTTTTGAGAGAACTAAGCGTCCGATTTAAATGTTTCAGAGAACATTCTGCTTGTGTTAACAAAATAATTGATTTTGGAAAAAAAAATTGTATATTTTTTTTTTTTAGTTTTTTTAATTTTTTTTCAATTAGATGTTATTTTTATTCTGACTAAAGTTCTAATATAGCTTAAACAAATAATTTTTACTTTGCAATTCAGTTTATATAATTCTTATAAATATTAGACAATGTTAAAATATTTATTAAATCTATTTGAAAACATTCAGTATTCCTCGAACATTTCGTTACGGTACGGGAAGTTCCAGCAATTTGCTTTAAGGAACGATGCCATTGAAATATTTTGGAAATTTTAAACTTTTTTTCAACGCAATCGCACTGCTTTAGCTGCATAGAGACGTATTATCGAAGCGCGTAAGCGCCGCGTCGCCGTCTAATGGACATACGACGTTACGGAACCCATAGAAATGTAAACAAAATTGAAACACATTATTAAAATTTTTATAAAATATCTAATAAT
>NW_020536999.1:70942694-70965056 GCF_003426905.1 Ctenocephalides felis | reverse complement strand
TATAAATAGTGTCATAAAAAAGATTCGCACGCATCATTACGTCGGAAACAGGTATACAGAGACTCCACGATGTGTTTAAAATTTCCATGTAAAGATTAGGAAAATCCGCTTTATAAAAATTGTAATGAGAGGTATTATTATTAAGTTGTAATGCATTGGCCTTAGGTAAAAAGGATGTGTAAGGGAAACAGAAATATGAAGAGCAGGATGATAATTATCTTCAGGTAACAGAGTTCGGTGTCATGGATAATATTGCAGTTATATGAGCTAAAAACTAAATCTAACAATCTACTACTAATATTGAAAATATGATTATATTGATTGAGACCTAAGAGATTCATAAAATTATAGATAGAGTTACATTTTGTGTTAGTGAAATTGTGCGAATATTGAGCAAAATGAGGTACATTAAAGTCACCTAAATAAAACATTTTTACCAGAGATATGACATTCAAAGAGTTCAAGAAATATTTCAAATCTTCAGATGATACATCAGGTGGCACATATACTGTAAACACTATATACACAATTTATTAAGAATGCACTTGCAGCCAACAATATCTATCGATGAAAGGGATTCACCAATACAGTCTAATTCCAAGGGTTCACAAGTAATATTCTTATTCACGGCAAGAAGAACACCACAGCCACGATATTTATTATTGACACCATATGATCGATCACATCTAAAGATATTAAAACTGTCACAGAAGAATTCGGAGTTGTGTACATCATTCCTTAGCCAAGTTTCAGTAAAGGCGACAAAATCATTTTCAAGGTTGCATGTTGCAAGCAGGCAATCAGAAATATTTGTATTTAGTCCGCGAACATTTGATAATAGCATGTAATAATATTACTGTCTGTGGGCAAAGTCTGTTTAAAGATACAATTGTGGAACGCCATTGATATATTTAATTTTTAGATTTTTTTCACCATTTTTTCGCGCTCAAGAAGCTTGACTTTTAATCCCTGATAATATTTTGTTGCCTAGGTGTCCGATCTTCAGTGATATTGAGGTTTTGAGATTAGCACTGTCTTTTAGTTTTCTGCAATTGAGTAAAATTTTTTTAGGCAAGCTATTGTCTTTAAATACGATTTTTAACGGCCTTGGCTTAGTCCTTAGCGTGTCCGGTTTCCCCAATCTGAATAGATCGAAAGACGACGGCGAGCAAGGTACACCTATTGTCGCTTCGAATATATTATTAATCAATGTGGTATCCTCACTTTTATTATAATTGTTAGTATCGTTTAGTGGCTCTTTAGCATTATACACAATTATATTAAACGAACGCCTATTACGTTCAGAAGTTTCATTAACCAAGGCTTCGAATTGATCTTCATCTATTGCTTATTATTGTATGATTTGCATTCTTTTAGTGCAGTTATTTCACGTTGTAACTGCACTAACATAAGTTTGATCTCGCTCAGGTCATTTCCGAGATTCGCACACGCACTACAGTTCCACATTAGTCCTTTTTTGATGTTATTGACCGCACTTCAGATAAACTCAAATTAACACATGTATACTTATATTTGCATTTGCATGCACAACATGTCACCAACTTATCTGACGCGACTACGCCACTGCAGCACACACACGTGTTTTCAGAACTCATATTTTATTAGCTAGATTTTATTGCAGTTTAAGGGACACTAAGTACAACGATGTTAACAGTACAGAGGACGAAACAAGACTATATATATAGATATATATATAACTTTTTTTTTTAATTACATTGTTTAACTTAATTTACTTTTTATTAACTATTTTTAATTGCTTTCACTGTGGAAGTTCAGTTGGTTTTTTGTACCCCACCCACGTGTAAGTATTTATACAGGTTATATAAAAAATTGTTTAATCTAACCTAAAATTATCAGTACGTAAATCAGTGCGTAAAATAATTAAATAACTTATACTTAAAAATTATAATTAAACAACAGTGCTTAGAACCAAAAAAAATAGAACTAGAAACGATAAAAATACTTTTGTTATGGATTTTCAAACATTCAAACTGTTTATCTTCCGATATTAACGTCGTAAAAATCAAGCTGATGGCTGATTATACATCTTTTTCCTCTACTTTCAAATATTGTTGTTAAAAAATTCGTAACTCTATTTGTTTTTGAGATATCGGTTTTTACCCGCAGATCTTTAAGCTCTGCTCTACCCTATATTTAGTACTCACACAGTTCATATCTCTGATACGTACAGTTTCATACTAAAAATGTAGCAGTTTATCAGTTTCTTACGTAGGCCAGGTATTCAGTTTTTTCGCCAGAAGAATCTGTTATTTCTTAAATCTCGAAAGAGAGAGCGGATCTCTTTTTCCTAATCTCAGTCTATTTTCCAAAATTTCTAAATAAACCATTTTGTTTTTTTAGAATCCATATCTCCGATCCATAGAGAATAATACGCGAAATTGAAAATGATAAATCTTATTTTAGCAACTTTATCAAACCCAGATTAAATTATCTTGAATGTATGATTTTCTTCTTTTCTTTTATAAATCGTATTTGCGAGAAAGTAGAGTTTACTTTCATTTTTTTGCATTTTTAAATCACTTCCGTTCGTTTAATTTTTTTATTTCGAGTTTGTTTGCCTATGTAGTTCCATTTCAATTTAAAGGTTTGTGTTTCAGTTCGCTCGTCGGTAAGTTTTTTTTTTCCATTTTCTTTATTAAATCGTGTTAGTCATTTAATAAAGTTCTATTTTTTGGAGTAGTACAGATATGTGTTTTTAAAGTTTCTTATAATAACATATCCTGATAAGCAGTGGTGTTGTGCTAATATTTTTTATGCCGGAACGCTAAAATTTAAAATCCGGTTCATAAACCGGTTCAAGAAAATTGATATATTTCGATAAGAACTCACAAATCTAATATATTGACTTCTTACATAATTAACTCTATTATATACAGCTAGTCTATACATTAAATTGTACAAGTATGAGGGAATCATTGAGTACATAATTTATATTCTTTAATAACATTAATTATATGTATTGTGGTATTATTTGTATTCATTAATACTTACAGGTATTTATTATAATATAAAAGTACTCAAGATTTATTACAATACTTTATAAGACTTAATCTAATAATATGATAGATAACCTATTACCTATCTTACTATACTATTATTACCGATACCTATATACCGTCATTAACTTATTATATACCTACATACGATTACACCTTACTGCTGCCTTTGCCGTTATCACTTCATAGAAAATTAATTATTAATTTTAAACGATTGTGTGCACTGTGCGACAATAGACATAAAACTATAAATTTTATTAAATGTTTGAGTAACTTGTGCGAGCTGATTTTCTTAAGATGTTCTTAGTCTCGCAACTTACTGAATTCTGAAAATTCTAAATGTAAAAATATAATATAAAATTTATTATACCGCTGTCTGGAAGGGATGGCAATTTATAAATATACAGACTAATACAAACAGAATTTGGAATTTTTCTATAATCCGTAATATTGAGAAAGTTTGCATTAGACCTAAAAAGGGATGCTTATTTACCTAAGCTATGGAAATATATATGGAAAAATTATATGATTTGCACATGCATCCTGTGCTTACTTAAACTAAACAATGATCATAATATATTTAACGAATTTTTAACAGTATTTACAAATTACATTCAAATCACGTAAAGCAAGTGGGTTAAAGTCGTGCAATTTTTTAATTTGCCTCCCCCCTTTGAATTTAAAAATGGATTTTTCTGTGGAGCGTGTGCCCCACGTTTGGAATTACTAGTCTAAGAGTACATTTTTTTAATCTACTACCAGGTTAATTTAATCTACTATCAATAATTGAGTGATTATCAATCCCACAGAACCTTCATCAGATTTTTATAAGATCAAAGTTTCTAGGAATATGCATACAAATCTCAAATTGTAGGCCGAAATTTAGACAACAAGTCTATTGAAATATCAGGGTAACTCTTTTGCTATAAATTGTCAACTAATTTACCAATAAATAAATATCAATAAAACAATGATTAAAAAAAATTACCAATAAATGTTGGATTGTAAAAATTTACAAGCGAGCGAACAGCTTATATTTTTGCCTTAGATGTCAAAAAATTCATCCAATTATTAAAATATTACATTTTTTGCAGCAGTTCTTATGCTTAGAATTGCTTTTTTCGCTACAATCAATTTCCATTATATGAATGTCTTAAATTATTTATTTTATTCGACTAACGCCCGCTATGTCCGAAACAAGTCCAACTTATATCCGAAATAATCGGGCATCAGACACTTTTCGGTCTTAAAGTAACATATGTGAAATTTGAAATACACTACTGTATTGTAATTAATATTTCAGTTCATACACCTCAATTTGTAACTAAATTAAAAACGACTTTGATAAAACCAGTGGTGTTGTGCTAATATTTTTTTGTCGGAACGGTAAAATTTAAAAACTGGTTCATAAACCGGTTCTCATGTTTTTTCCGGTTCCGTTCGAAATGGAAAGAAACAAAAATATTACAAAACCCATTTTGTGCACATATATGTATGTTTATTACAATAATAAGAACATTTAATAAAAATTAGTTGAATAATAATTTATAAAATTTACTTATTAAATCATTTCTGTATGTAGCGATTTTTTAATATTTTTTCTTGCCGGAACGCGTTCTTTCCCAAAAATGATTTGCCGGAACGACGTTCCGGCGCGTTCCGGCTCGACAACACCACTGCTGATAAGTACACCAATATTTCAATTTAGCATAATATCACTATTAGCTACACCTTTCTGCTGCAGACAACCTGATTTTAGGAACCTTAGATCATATCCACTAGTTTAATTTTCATCAAAATTAATTAGCAACAGATATCAGTATTGTCATTTTAGCTTTTGACAAATATCATGCACGACTAGCTGCATATTCCAACTGAAAGACCTGTTTTTAAGATACAACAAGTTTAATTTTAGTCAAAATTCAAATAACACAAATATCAGCATTGTTATTTTGGATCAAAACTATACATCACTATTTGAATTTTTTTGTTCATTGAGATATTAGGCAATACACCACTAGTTTGATTCCCTTCAAAATTAATTAGTGAGAATTGTATTATCGCTTTGGACATTTCAGCAATTCAGCAATAGCGCTGTACTAAACAATATACATATTAATAGCGTTTATCTAGTTACCTCTTAATAATTCAAGGAGCATTAGGCATTACACCACTATTTTGATTAACAGTAGAATTTACTAATAACAAATATCAGTACTATCGTTCTGTATATTCCAGAAACTAGCATCAATAACAACGCGGTACTAACTTCATCAAACTAGTGACAAAAATTATCCTTTCCCAGCAGGCTAAAGTCAGAATTGTCAGTTTAGATATTTTATTATTTATTCGTCTTGGTTTTTTCGATTTTAAAAATTAATTTGTCGCGCAATTTTATCAAATTTTAGTTTATATTAGAACACAGTTACTTCACCTGTGGAGAGTTTCATAAACTATGATATTTATCAATCAAATTGGGCATTGAAACAAAAATGTCATCGTTGATGAAAATCAGTTGTGGTTCTGAGGTATAATATATTTTATTAAAACAATTTTATTTATTTAAAAATGAATCACTTAGAATAAAATTATGCACGTGACAAAAATATTTCTAAGTAATAAAAAAATAAATGTGTACTGGCAGCATATAATTGGTCATGAAGTTCCGCCAAGTTGAATTATTTGTTTGCTAAAATAATCACTAAATCACTATCTTTTCTAAAAAAATACAATAAAGTTTTAGTAAAAGCGATGAAAAGTAAATCATGTATTTAGTTTGTTTAGTTTGGATTATTATTTTTATTTACTGCAAATTTTCATTCCGATATTTAGGTTTGGAACTTTCAATAGAGTTGTCTGTGTATCCGGAACACATAAATACATTGATTTTTTTTTCTTTAAAAATTATAGATTTGTTATCGAATAAATTTGCTTTTTTATCTTACTAATTGCTTACTTTGAGATCAATCTGTCCAAATCAATTAAGGAAAACAATAAATGCATTTGAAATGAAGAAATAATATTTGTCATGACTTTTTTGGTTCGAACTCGCTTATATTTTAGTAAGCTTGTGGTAAGATAATTGATTTAAACTGCAATAAACTTGTTCTCTAATTTTATTAACCAGTTAATAAAGTCACTGCTTCATTTATGCTACGTTTTCAAGTTATCGAATAACGTCAATACTCATGGTTACATAACGCGAATAACGTCTTACATAAAAGTGGAATTTTTTCTGCCAAAATAGAAATAATTTTGAACATGAGAAATATTGAGGACTATTATATTTATATCAAGTTATTCCATTAAATATTTTTATTTATAATGCAAAATATAGATAATAACAAGTTTGAACTAACAAAATGACAAATGATAAACTTAAATTTTAACGCACGTAATTAATAAGAAAAACATCAATTGCGTTCATTATTAATTAATATCACCTGATGGATAAATTATAAAAAAAAGTTTAAAAATATATATTAATTCTAACATTTTGTCTTAAGACAGTTTCAAAAACTTTCCACAATTCCCAAATTATCGACCTAATGAGAATTGATAAAAATTGAAATCAGATAAAATCATCAAACATTTACGTTATTCTTTCAAAATAAAAGTTCTGCTTTCACTAAAAACTAAACGACTCCCAATTGTGATCATCTTCAATTAGACTTATAATTTTTCGAACTGTATTATTTATTAATTTGTTTAACTTTATTAAAAACTAATAGGCTCAACTAAAGATTTAACTCATATGCAAACGCTCACACATACATAATTATTCCTATTTTCGTGTCAAACTATTCATAATAGCTTAAAACGTCGAGCAAACTCAAAATTATCAAATTAGTATAGCTATCGCTAAAACAACGAGTTTACAAATGCATTGAGAGCAAAACCAGCATCCAAAATCACTGTGCTCCATATAGTTATTTGAGATAGATCTTGTTCCCATGAAAGATCAGTAATATAACATAGCTATATATTATCTAGTATTTGACTCTTTACGTATTTTGTTAAGATAATTTTTACTTGACAGACGACGAAATCGAAATAAATGATTTCTTATTACAATAAGCAAATAATAATATAAGAGAACACCTAATTAATTATTAATATTTGGTACTAATCCATTATCATTATTTATTCCAGGCCTCGGTTTCAGAAACGTTACTTATATTTGGCAATAGCTCTACTACTGGTCGGAGTCTTCCTGGCCATTATCCACTTTGCTCAGAAACATTCTGAAGGTAATTTTGATGCTATAAGAAAAGTAATTACTTGTTTTTTGTTTTATAAAAGTTCAAAATTCAAATCTATGAATCGTTTGATATAAAAATTGGAGAAGATTTGTGACTATATATAAATTTAAGAATAACCTTTTTGATTAACTTTGTGTTGAATTGGTCGAGCTTTTCCTTATCAATTGATTCTCGGATTCTAAATTGTATTATTTGTATTGACTTGTTTTGCATGAATGTTTTTTTCTACTTAAAAGTTTAACGAACAATAGCGTACAAATATTTTAGCAATTTTTCATATAAAATATTTTTAAAAATACTAAATTTATTTTAAAAATACTATTTGTAAATCGTGTTGAAAAGTTTTTAAGCAGATATTTTAGTTGTGTAGCCCCATAAGTGTGATTAATGTAGTATATGTTTCGATTCTTCGAGTTATTCGAGTTATCATTAGTTCAATAGTTTTTTTTTTTTTTTTTTTTTTTTTATTTATTTATAGCAATCAAGATACAATTTATCTTATAAGCTATTGTGACACAAAGGAGAAAGAGAAAAAAAAATATAATAAAAATAATAATAATGAATAAATAAATAGGTAAATAAAAAATAATATTTATAATTATATTAAAGAAAAAAAAAATAATAATAATAATAAATAAATAAATAAATAAATAAATAAATAATATTAATAATAATAATTAACTAGAGTTCACTCCAATGAGTGAAGCCTAGTGTTTCATTTAAGGTCGCTTGGCCAACATCTTTTCAATCTTCTTAGTGATGAAGAGCCGATTAAAGAAGCAATGAGCTGGTTGTAGTGACACTCAATTTTTGAGAGGTAGATCGAGCTTCTGTCCTTGATGACATCTGTGACGTATGAAATATCTAAATCTTTATGAATAGCATGGTTAGTTATGTACCACGGTGCGTTGACTATATTTCTTAGTAATTTGTTTTGACATCTTTGCATCATTACTATATTGGATTTGCTAGCGCATCCCCATAACTCGATACCGTAAGTCCAAACGGGTTTTATAATGCATTTGTATAGTAGTACTTTATTATACAGCGAGAGCTTCGAGTTTCTTCCTATAAGCCAGTTGATTTCTTGGGCTTTGAACTTGATTTGTTGAATTTTGGCTTTGATGTGTTGCTTTCAGGTTAGTCTGGAATCCAAGTGCATGCCCAGGTATTTGACTACATCGGTTTGTGGTATTGTACATTGGTTAAAGGAAACTTGAGGGCAGGTATCTCTTCTCAGCGAAAAGGTAATATGCTTCGATTTGGCCTCGTTGATTTTTATTTTCCATTTTTTGGACCAGGTCACGATTTTGTCAAGATGACATTGCAGTTTCTGCGAGGCTACTTTGGGATCGAGATCAGTGGTTAAGATTGCGATATCATCGGCAAAAGTACAACAAGTAGAATCACCGTATTCTGGAAAATCACTTGTGTATAATAGATAAAGAAATGGACCTAAGACACTGCCTTGAGAAACACCTGCGTTTACCAGTTTGGGCTCAGTTGTTTCTTGGCCGATTTTTACTTGAAACTTTCTTGAGCATAAGTAAGATTCGAAGAATTTTGTGTATGATGGTAAAAGATTTCTGATTTTATGTAGAAGACCAAAGTGCCAGACTTTGTCAAACGCCTGGCTTACATCAAGGAACACGGCGGAACAGTACTTCTTGGCTTCGAAAGCTTTGTTGACTGTATCAACTATACGATGACACTGCTGTATAGTGGAGTGTTGTTTACGGAAGCCAAATTGATAATCCGGAACTATATTTGACTCTTTGGCAATGTTTTCTAGTAGTAACTTTTCAAATACTTTTGAAGTTATTGGCAGTAGGCTTATTGGCCTATATGAACTAACAATGTTAGGATCTTTTCCAACTTTAGGTACCATTATAATGGAAGCCAATTTGAAAGAAGTTGGCCAGTAATTTAGTCTCAGTATTGCATTGAATACATGAGTAATGAAAACATATCCAACTCTCGGAAGTTGTTTGAGCATTGCACTTGATATTAAGTCGATTCCGACGGATTTGTAGTTTTTCAGTCGATGGATCTCCTTGTGGATTCGTTTCACTGTGAAGAAGCGAAAGTTGCTAGGCTGGCTTAATACTGAGCTCTCAGGAGACAAATTGTCGTGATTAGAATCCATGACATTTGGTGTAAAAACTGTGGATAAGTGATTGGCAAAAAGGTTACCTTTCTCAGCATCACTTCTAGCCCAGTTATCATGAGTCTCAGACCGAATAGGAGGGTTTTTTCTTGGAGGACGTTTTTTGTTGCGTATAGGTTTCCACAAGGAGTTGTCAAATCTGTTTAGACTCAATACATAGTTATTGAAATTGTTGTTGAACATTTCTTTAATTTTGATTCTAATAGAATTACTGATTTGGTTCAAAGCTGATTTATCTTGTGGTGCATGAGTTCTCCTAATTTTCCTAATCTTGCGTTTTCTGGCTATTAGCTTCTTTATTTCTAGCGTTACGGTTGGACATTTACTGACACTAGGATTCTGTGGAGTACAGATTCTAACTGTGTTTAGCAGAAGTTGTTTAAAGTTTTCCAACGCGCTGTCAACATCATTTGTACATTTAAGGGGAACTTTCAAATTAATTTGGTGTTTGATTGTGTCTCTATATCTGTCCCAATTGGTCCTAGAATTGTGAAGCTTAGGATTTGAGGAGATGGGCATAACCGAGGAACTTAGGGAAGCAATGATAGTTGAATGGTCGGATGTCAAATCATAATTGGGTTGGACTTCTATGCATTTGTAGTCAATTCCATTAGAAATAAAGAAGTCAAGTAGGTCCGGAATCTTAGCCGGGTCTGAGGGCCAATATGTTGGTGTACCTGTGGAGTGCTAGGCGTAGTTATTTTGTTGAATAACATAATTCAGCTCTTTTCCTTTCGGATTAACAAGTCGTGATCCCCAGTTTGGATGCTTGCTGTTGAAGTCACCACCTGCTAGGAATCTTGTACCTAACGTATCGAAAATTTCTTGAAAGTGTTCTCTTTTTATGTTGTGTCTTGGCGGACAGGAGACAGCTGTGAATGTGAGGTCGTAGGGAAAAGCTTTTACTTTGACCGATGTAGATTGAATATAATTTGTGTTGAAGTGGTTCATCTCATAATGTGAAATGCTTGATTTGACGATAATAGCCGTTCCTCCATGAGCCGTTCTATCCAGATGTGGCAAGTGATAAACGCTGTAAAATGGTACTGAAAAGTGGCTGAATTTGGTTAGATGAGTCTCGCTTACTAGTAGAATGTCAATTTTGTTAAGAGACAGAAAAATAGTTAGCTCGTTTTTATGTGAAATAAGCCCATTGGCGTTCCATAGTGCAATCCTTAGAAACTTAGCCATTATTTACGGATGTTAGCAAGAGAAGATAGCATGTTTAGAATCACGCTATTTTGGTTCATAAGTTGTTGGAACAAGTTTTTAAATTCTGCTAGAAATTGTGTCAAGATGTTTTCGATTTGGCCATCACTGTTAATGCCCGATGACGCTAGTTGTTTAGCTACCTGCGAAAAACTTAAGTGTGCCGCATAAACCGGTTTGTTTGCATTGTTTTTGATTACGTCACTGTAGCTGCGGTCCGAGGTGACTTTGCTTGAATTGGTTGATAAGCCAGGTCGTAAATTTCTAGGCGAAGGATTTGATTCACAGTTTGGCATAGATGAGTTAATGTTATTATCGGTTCCGTATTTGCGGGCGTATAGTTCTTGATAACGCTCGCAGCCTTTGTAGTTGGCTGTATGACCTTGCTTGTAGCATAAGGCACAGGTAGGTACTGCGTTCTTCTCAATAGGGCAATCTTTTGTGGCGTGGTTTGAGGCGCAGCGGCGGCAGATAAATAACCGGTTGCAAAAACTGCGAGTATGGCCAAGCAATTGGCAACGTCCACACTGAACTATACGTTTTCGCTCGTTGGGCGGTTCAATTTTAATTATGCAGTTGAAAAGCTTGTTTATTTTGTATATTTCTTTGTTGTTGGCTTTTGGTTCCAGATCAACAAAGAATAAGTTGCGCGGTTTGTTTGTAATTCTATTACGCGGGTTCAATATGTTTCTGACCTTGTGTCCGAGTTTAGCGAGTGCTGTAGTAATTTCTTCAGTAGTGGTTGAATGATGCAGGAATCTTATTACCACTCGAAACGCCCTATCCTCTTTCAACTGATAAGTGTGGTATTCGGCTTTAGCTGCTGTGAGTAATTTGGCCATTAATTTGAAGGTGTCCGAATCCTGACATTGAATTTTCACAGTCTCGTCAGGCAGGCACTTAGTGTAATACTGATCTTGTTGAAAAACTGAGTTAATTTCTTGTTTCATTAATTTAAAGTTATTGACGTCATAGACGAAAATAGGAGGTGGTTTTGTGGAGCGTGGTTGAGATGTAGAAGGGGTGGGATTGTTTATTAGCGGTTCAAACCTGTTATGGGTGTTGATTGCAGTATGGGTATGTTTAAGAGTACCGTTGATTCTTCGTTTTTTGTATATGAAGGAATTTGCCATGCAGGTTCATCTTGTTCCATTGATTGATTATCAGAAGTACTATTAGTTTCCGTGATGTCTGAGTTGTTTAAAACATCCAACGCTTGCCCCACTATTGCAGAGGTAGACGGTTCATTGTGTTCCCCCATAATAGGGAACAACTTTTGTTACAACACGCACAAATTTTGATTAATATTTCACTTTTCTGTTCACTTAAATTGTCACAATAAAAACGAAAATAATCACGTCGAATCAACACAAGTTATATACTAGTTGAATACGAGCTGTATGGATACTTAATTTGAACACCTGATAACATTTACCGGAAGGTCTTACCTGCTCGGTAGCTGACGAGCGAATCAGTTCAATAGTTGAATATAAAATCTACAATCTTACAAAAAAGAACAAAAGACAATTATTAAAAGCACAGATAAATGATATAAAAAAGTTTTGTGTTTAAATAATTTGTATGTACAGCACTTATGATGAGTCGAATTAGACGAAACGTTTGCTACATTGATTAAAGTCATCTAGTAATTAATCTGACTTTTTTATTGCATTGTTTTTTAACTGTCATGATATCTAGAAGAACTTATCTTAATGCACATCAGAGCTTTTACAAGTCTCTAATTCTGTGAAATTAAAAACCTGCTGATCTTTCGCTTCCTTAAAACAACGAAATTAAGCGAATGTTCACTTTCTCACAATTTGAATAAAATGTGGAAAATATTTTGAATACTGACGAAAACAATTACTACAATCGAGTTAGAAACAGTAGGCGTTTGCCTAGCGCCTAAAGCATCGATTTAGCTTTGCGTTTGAGTATTATATTCAAGAAAAACGCTATTATATATTTATTCATCTGAAAAAATACAAGCGATATCTGGTATACCGCAAGGATCACACTTGGGAACAATATTATTCAATATTTTCATTAATGGCATAGGCACTGACTTTAATTTAGATAACCTTCTATAAACAAAAGAACTAAAAATCTACAAAACCATAAAATGTGATAACTATACAACATCTTTACAGTAAGACATCGCCCAATTAAATAACTGATATATAACCAATAAACTTAAGTTAAATGTTAAAAAATACGCAGTAATGAAAGTTATGTTCCTAGATGAGGAGTTGTCATTTCATTGAAAAGTAACTGGTCACCTTGTTTTCAACTCATTGCAAAACCAGTTGATTTTCAACTAGTTATTTCGTTGCGACAAAATGGTTAATTTGTTAACGAAGAAGAAACAACGTCCATCACTATTGTGTGTTTGTATACGTTTGTATAAATAGATAGCGTAGGATCACATTATTATGTTACATTACATTACTATATAATTAACTCTATAGAGCCAATTGGCATTAAACAAATAAATAAACTAGTGGTGTGTGGCATCGAGCCTTGAGGAAAATTGCTGGAACTTTCCGTACCGTAATTAAATATTCAAGAAAAAAATCAGTAATCAATAAATATTCATATCAATGATCAATAACAATTATTTTAAAACATTTTTAAATAGATAATTACAATCCCTATTTATTTTATCGTTTATAAAATATACAGTGATGATCTTACTGCTCAAAACTCTTGAGAAAGTTAAAAAAAATAGAGACAACTTTTTTTCCAAAAGCAATTATTTTGTTGAAACATGCAGAAAGTTCTTTAAATAATTCAAATCGGACACTTAGTTCTCTCACAAACTGCCATTTTTTGCATATTTAGCTCTGTATCTTCGAAATGGCTGGACGCGCCTTTGCTAAAAACTAATCACTTCTTCTCCCAATCATTACAAAATAAATGTTTTTTTAGATCATTCAAATCGAATACTCCATTCTCTCAAAAACTCGATTTATATTTTTTGTACTCCTTGCTCCGAATCTCCGTACCGGCTGGACTTGCCTTTGCTAAAAACTAATCAGAACATCTCCCTGTCAATAGGAGTCGAATGTTTTTTGAACCATTGAAATCGGTTGATCCGTGCGCCTGAAAACGTGGACGAAAATATGCGGACAAACAAAACACACACACACACACATCCATTTTTTCTGAGGTATGCCAAAATGTTCAGAAACCTTCAAAACGTCGAAAAATACAAAAAAATTTATTTTCAATTTTCGGCCCATTACTATAACTACCCTACGGAAAGTTAAAAATGTAACAAAACTGTACCGTTCCTGTACCGTAACGAAATGTTCGAGAAATATTAAGTGTTTTCAAATAGATTATTATAAATACTGTAACATTTGTCTAATATTTATTTATAAGAATTATATAAACTGAATTACAAAGTTAAAGTTATTTATTTAAAGTATATAAATGAGCTTTAAAACTTTAGCCAGCCTACGGGGAGTTAAATAGTACTCATTTTTAAAAATTTTATCAAGTATCTGATTATTTGATGTGCATATGTCTGCGATTTAACGGAAAGTTAAATAGATAATTATATTTACATCTATTCCAGGCACTGTCACTCGGCCACTGACTGAAGACGACCTTAGCAACAACGACCCCAACCAGCCGCTGGTGCCGCCAGACCCGATGCAACAGTTGCCGTCGTCACCGAGCGTGCTGCATGCCTTTCGGAAGGCGGCCGTCTGCACTGACGGGCCTCCTTGCTCGGAGATAGGCAGGTGGGTAATAATATATATATATATATATATATATATATATATATATATATATATATATATATATATATACATTTTGTAATTTTCAGAGAAATGGTTTTCATTTATACTGTAGACTCTATTTATAAAAATCGTACGTTTGCAAAAAAGTTATCGCTTACATTTTGTTTCCTTAATTATAAATTACGGATTATATTACGCTATTTTATTAATAAATTATCATTCAGAATCAAAGACCCCACCTCAAACACTTTTAATATTCAGACGAGCGCATTAGGTTGTAATGGGCCATTTCAAGCTTCTTGTTGGGTAAATTTGAAAAACTTCTAAAAGCTTCTGAGGGGTTTTATTAGAAAAAATTGATGTAAAAACATGTTTGTATGTATGTATTCTTAGATCACAGATCAATCGATTCGAATGATTCAGAAACATTCTTTCAAACAAAGAGTAAATTATAAAGATCGCAAATAAATCGAAAATGAAAATTTTTGCATATTTTTTCGTTTGAATTCTTTCTGAACATAAAATTTAGTTTTTAAACTCTAACGAAATGAATGAATTTTAACAGTTTTTAACAAGTTTATTGATATCACCGCGTTTGATAATTTGCAATTGATTTCCGTTTTTAATGCACTCAGTTCCGTTTTTACTTATAGCATTGTCTCTCACGGCGCTAAATCCACGTTCACACGAATATTATAGAAATGCTAGTTATTAATTTTAAACAAGCGATTACATGCCAGGGTACAACTGTAAATTGACTTTTGTAGCCAAAATTATCGATAACAATTTTTAAATTTTTGTTTCGTCGATTGTTGTTGATTCTATAAGTTCCTCTTCTAGCTGGGTTAATATTTCTTTGCATGTGATTGCATTTGAAAATGGGTCTAACACCCAGCCTGGTATTTCCAAATTTAAAATATCCTGAAATTTTTCAACAAAATTACTATGAAGATTTTTCAAATATGGAAAATTATGAAAATCCCGTCTTTCGATATTCTTTTTTTATAATCGCATATTGGCTTCAAAAGCAGCGATGACGTTTTTTTTTGTTTTTATCAAGTTCAAACCATCGCCTTGAAGTTGGAGATTCATATTATTACACAATGTTTAAAGGGTTGTGAGATATGATAGATTATTTTTCGATGTGATCCGTAACAACCCTACAACAGAGTAAAAATGGGTGATACAATTTCCTTTTGACTTCATAATCAGCAGTACAAGCCTGATTAAACAATCTATCATTTAAAGAGTTGTTACCGATTCTATTAACTGCTCTGATGACATGTTGCAATCCTTGATACAATCGTTCAATTACATTTCTGGTAACTAAATGCTGCATCCCTCAATGCACAGCAAGAATATTAGGAATTTTATTAAAGTAGTATATTAATTTTTCTTCACCCCTCATAGCTGGAGCACCATCTGTAGCAACCGATATCATATTCTTCAAGGCAATATCTTTCTCATCAAAGAACTTTTCCAGTATTTTAAATATGGTTTTTCCTTTCGTGTCTTTCTCTAAATTTCTAACATGTATACATACTTTTTCATCTTTAATGAACCTCACGTAAGTCAAGAACAATGTTTCAGCAGTTGGTTATGTGGAATAATCCAATTGGTATAAAAATTATCAAGACTTTAAATGATTGCTCAATGATTCTTCTATTTTTCCAGCCATTTCATTTATTTGTCTTTGCACAGAGCTATTGCTCAAATGAATTTCAATATATTATCTGCCGCTGGTTTATGTGGCACAGTAGTTATAACTTATTTTATCGTTGGCAAAATTAACGATTTTTTAATGGTGTGCGGTTTACCTGTTTGAACAATTAACAGAAGGCTATTGTATGAAGTCCGTCATCCTGTTTAGCAGCTATCAAACAATGTTTTGATATACTAGGCATTATATTTCTTTCCAGATTTTGGAACTGGACTAGGAGTAATATCAATGACTTGTTAGAACTTGGTGGCGTATAGTATTTGAGCTATAATCAAAAGAAATCTATTTCAAGTGGACAAATTTGTTTTGTCACATGTAATGATATGTTGTGATATCCCGCCATTATTATTAGTGTTGTTGGTAATGATGTTTTCTGCCATCATCTCATATATCCGCAATTTTTATGTTTATGAAACTCTATGTATAATATATTCTCTTCATAATCGGCAGCGAAACAAATAATATTAAAATAAACTAATAGATTTTCAAGGAATTGTTTAATTATTTTTACATGCCATCATTCAGGGCATAAATTTAAACCAATTAATTTGTTATGGATTTGCCTTCAGCGATGGAGGTAAGTTTGATATTTTGAAACACAACACAAGTTTTATAAATTTATTACAGAATAGAAATTATACAGAACTTCATTAAAGCTTATAATAAGGTTATGTGTTTCTTGACGTACAGATAGAGACTGTCCCTTGTGTTTAATTGTAGAGGTCCTCTGTCCAGCCGGAAATTTATATATGGCGGAATGAATTATGTTTCATGACATGATTGTTTTTTGACGCTCGAGAAATTATGTCTCGCGGTTTTAATGATCGATAAATTGTCGGGATCAAAATTGATATTAAAATTTATATAAAATCAGTTCCTTTATAAATTGAGTTATCAATAAACTCACATTATCAACGAGCCTACATCAATTAATTGCGGTTTCATTTAAAGATATAATTAATCAATAATAAATGGCCCATTAGCGCCATATATAGTCAATAGAATGTAGAATGGAACTCGAGAGATGTAGAGTCCATAATAGAGCAATAAATGTGGTAGCATGCACATAGAGGCATAAATGTGACGGTAAATAGGTAAGAGTGTCGGCGCATAACAAATTGTTGGGATTCAAATTCTGGTGAAATTTAAAATATAAAGTAAATAAAATTACAAATCTTATATCGCCCGCTAACCCCGGTCAATGAGCAACATTTTTTTTATGCCGCTTATCGCCCCGATAAACATAAATCTTTCAAAATAAGCCAAGTTGTCCAGAGACCTTTGAAACGTGAAGATATGCAACAATTTTTCTTCTCGATTTTTTCCTATTACTACAGATCACCCTACGGAAAGTTGCGTTAAATAACATTTTAAATAAGTATATAATATTTTAAATAAGTATAATACCATTTTGTGTATAATTAACTTTAATAATAAAAAAAATGTTCGTTTGCGCGTTAAAGTGCCGCCACTGCGTTTTGTGAAATTAGCACTCGCGCAAGTAAATAAACAAACATAACCTTGAACACTAACAAGATAAGATAAACCTGTATTGCGACTTTATATATTTAATTATATATACACACATGTATTATATGTATAGGTATATGGTATATGTATATACACGCATACACGCACAACACACACACACATACATATATATATATATATATATATATATATATATATACTAGATGACCCAACATGTTGCCCTGTACACACGTCTACAATTTTTTAATATTCTACATATACTGATATTTACCGTTTACCTAAAAACAATAATTATTATTTTAAAATTACTTTTCACACCAAAATGCATATACATTGCATTTAATTTAAAAATAGTGAATGCCAATTTCATATATCCAATATGCACTAAGTTTATAAATGCCAAAATATTTGAAATTCGAAATTTAATATGATATGATATAATTTATTTTTCAATAATGTTTTGTATCTATAATTTGATTGGCAATATTGCCTATAACATAACTTGAAATAATTCATGTATTTGTTTCTTATTGAAGTCGTTAAAAATTCTTTTTTTTTTAACTGGCAAAATTTTGTTTATTTTTAATGTTAAATTCAATATGTCGCTTTTCCATTGTAATCTATAATGTTTTGAGGAAGTTTTGGTATCCGAACTAATAAGGTAAGCAAATCAAATAAATATAAATTATAAATTTAATTATCTAATAATTTTTATAAATATTGACAAATGACATTTCACTTTTATCATGTGAACATTTATTTAAATTTATAAACATTGATTTTTAATTAGATTTAAAACTATAAACATTGATTTTAAGTATAGCATTTTTTCTAATTTGGATATAAATGTTGGATATATCTATACATGTTTTTGAATTATATTTTTTGAACTGTCAAATATTTTTTTTCAAAAATCATAAATCTTTTTTCTCGAATTTTCCATAAATATTGACATTTATTTTAGTGTTTTTTTAGTAAATATCTGTAAAAAATTATGGAAATTGATAAAAATTACATATTTATATTCTAAATTTACTTTTGAAAATTTCCTATAACCTAAGTTGGATATATATGCACACGATGAGCCAATAAAATTTAAAATCGGTTCAGTAGTTTGGGCGTTCATCGCGAACCAACATCGTGACACGAGGTTTATTTATATATAGATATATACAGTGCTGGATTTACAATAGGGGCAATCGGGGCTACTGCCCAGGGCGGCAAATTTTTGGGGGCGGCAAAATTTGGATAGTGAGAAAAAAATTCTATACAATTTAATCAACTTTTTTTTAACAACATTTTTTATTTTAAGAAATATAATTAACAAAACATAATACGATTGCAATGCAAAATTTGTAATAACCGATTTGTAATAACCGATTTTTAAAATTTATTATTTTGCCTTGCCTCCCTCTCCAAACGTAAATTATCAAATTGCTTAATAAGTCATTATCAAATTTGTCAATTTGGCTAATATAAAAATTCGTAAACAAGCTGAAAGTTTAAGAAAAATATTTTCTTCAGTTCTCGAGCCTTCATTGTGCCTTATGACAATTTATTGAAACATCCCGTACTGAAAATTACATTTTATAAAAGGCTTTAAAATTGAAAAAAATTGAAAATGAAAAAAAAGACTTTTAAAACACATTTTTTGTATTTTGAAATTTTTTGAAAATTATGAACTTTTTGCAAAGCAATCGCGCTGCGTAGCTGTTTCAGAGAACAAAAATCAAATCTCAATTACCATTTTTCGTAATTCGTGCCAAAAACTAATCAGCACGTCTCCCCATCAATACAAATCTAATATTTTTTAATTATTCAAGTGAACACGGATCAACCGATTTAAAATGATTCAATTCCTATTGTTAAGGAGACGTGCTGATTAGTTATTGGCCAAGGCAGGTCCAACTGTTTTGAAGATACGGGCCAAAATGCCAAAAATGATAAGTCAGTTGTTGACAAAAAAAGCGTCCAATATCATTCAAAAAAAATATAGAATAAATAACTGCTTAAATTTGTGGGAGGCAGGTTTAGCGGTTTCGATGATCCAATAAAAAAAATTGAAAAAGAAACATTTGGTGGACAAAAGTGATCATAAGACATATGCACATCAAATTATCAGATATTTTAAAAATATTTTAATAATAAGTATAAATTTTGTTTACATTTATATGGGTTATGTAACATTGTTTATTCGTTAGACTGCGACGCGGCGCTTACGCGCTCCTATATTTAGTCCCTACGCAGCGCGATTGCTTTAAAAAAAGTTCGAAAGTTCGTAAAATTTCAGGGATGGGGCGGCATTTTTGTTAGTGCCCCGGGGCGCCAAATTTCTAAATCCGGCCCTGGATATATATATATATATATATACGTATACACTGGCTGAGTTCGCATTTATAAAATTCTGAAACGTCAGCATTCAAATAAACAATGTAACAAACTTTATAAACAAACAAATATTTATTTACGTTTATCTCTATCTTAAAAGTTTATCATTAGAATAACACGTATATTTCCGTTTTTTAAAAAACAACATTTGAATCATCATATTCGATAATTCTGGTTACAAAGATTGTATTTCGTTCCATAAGCGAAATAATAATCGATTCAGCATTTCGAATGTTTTTGCGCATTACAAATATGATAAGGAATCAATTTAATTATCGGTTTTCATTCAAAATGAAAATATATGCGACCGTGAATCAAATTGTCCATTTTTGGATTAGAACAATAAGAAGATAATAGTATTAGTAATAATAGTACGTGGAATCCGTCCACGCGGTAGAAGTAAAACTTCTTAATGTGGTTATTAAAATAGGAAGGATATATAGAATCTTATCTCACAATTAATATATAGTAAGATGAAAGAAAAAGTTATCCCAAAGAAAACAAGTCAATGGTCGACCATGAACATTTCTTTGCAATGTCACTTAAACTATTCATTTAAAAAATTATATATTTAACATAATGTGTAATCTAAACAAATTATCTATCTCATAATTAAAAGTATAAGAAAAATGGAAGTTGCTTATCTGAAAACCAATTTACGCTTAATATTAAGCACATTAGTCAACTCATTTTTTTTTTAAATTCTTTTGTATTTGACTCATTATAAATCTAAACAAATTTTCACTTTACGATAAGCGATTTTGTAGGATAATAATGTAATATTTAACATATATTTATTTATTAAAACACTATGAAGAAAAAAACCATAAAATTTATATTCATTTAGATATATCCCACTCATATTGTAATATATATAATGTTTTTTTTGTAAATCTTAAAAAGCGGCTCACTGAGAAATAGAATTATATATATATATATATATATATATATATATATATATTATATTAAGCAATTAAAAAATGCTCATATTCGCAAACATTTATTTAAAAATGCTAAAGGATCAACCGATTTAAGATATTCAAAAAGCATTCCTTCCTATTGATAAGAAGATGTGCTATTTACTTTTGGGCAAAAGTCGGTCCATCCGTTTCGGAGATATGGAGCAAAGAGTGCAGGAATTGGAAATTAAGTTTTTGAGAGAACAGAGCATGCTATTAGAATGATTCAAAGAATATTCAATTTCTAATGATAGGAAAAAGTGGTAATTAATTAAATGCCAATTTATTATTAAATTGAATATAATCTACTGAAGAAGCCAATATTAACCTTATTTTTGGGATTTTCTGTAATTTTTAAAAAGCAACTCGCTGAAAGAAAAAGAAGAACTATAGTTCTGAATTTGAAAAATCAGTAATATTAAAACAAAAAGAAACTACCCAAAGTTCTTACATTAACAACTTATTTCTATGATTTTCTTGTACATATGAAAAAGCCACTTTGCTAGAAAACCTATCTACTCTATCAAGAGGAAAACAGACACCACTGATTTAATTATACATTGAATTAAACTGCTTAGAACTGTCATCAAATTCTTATTTTTATCAGTTTTTTTATAAATCTTAAAATGCGAAAAAAATTAAACATTTAAAAATAAAAACGTACTGGTTAAAATATAAACATTTGTTTTTCCAAAAAATTCTATTTGCTAATTTTATATATTGTATCTCGATGTGTCAAGTCATTCGGAATTATTTGTTACCGAAATTGAAACAAGTTTTTTTTAAAAACGGCTGCGATGATTTGAAAACTGCTGCAATTTTACTACTTAACATTTTTATCTGTTATAAATTCTTTCATATGATTACAGACATTATAAACAACTTATTATATCAATTGGAAATCGCATTTATTAACTTTTAATAAAAAGCGAAAACTTTGATTTCGTAATAAACAAAAATTCAATTTAAAAATTCTATCGTAAAATTGTAAAAATAGCTAAATCTCAATTATTATTGAAAAGTCGATTATTATACACATACGAGAAGTAAAAGCAACCTGCCTAAGTTAAAATGCCACGTCATCAATAAATTGAAGAAATATTTTTTGGAATTCCAACGCAAATTTGATTTTTAAAATTTTCTTATAAACTTCTCAATCTTAGCTTGTCGCAGAAAAAATAATAACCGTGCGCCTAGGGCCGGATTTAGAAATTTGGCGCCCTGGGGCACTGATAAAAATGCCGCCCCATCCCTGAATTTTTACTTAAAATAGTTTTTATATATCATTTTTCTAAAATTAAAATAACTATTTGATTGCAGAAAATGTATTACGCATTACTACTATAAGTAGTGGTGCTTGGCATCGTGCCTTAAGGCAA
>NW_020536999.1:70737759-70941694 GCF_003426905.1 Ctenocephalides felis | reverse complement strand
TGTTAATTTAATTTCTTGAATCATATAATGGGCGATGTCTTGCAAAATCGAAAATATTGCTTATATTAAATAATATTAATATAATATATTACATCTCTATTTTGTATCTGCCTAAGAGTCTGTGTTTCAGGCTTGTAATCTGATGTCATGTTACAATATGACTGTTTTTGGTGGAATTTTTCGTGGAACTGTCATGACGTTGATGTACAATAGTTGTTTGAAAGGAACTCTGCTATTTTGTACTAGAGACGGAAAGGGGCCGCACAAGATCCTCCCGGAGGCCGCATGCGGCCTCGAGGCCGCAGGTTCCCCACCTATGGTCTGTACCATTCAAACAACACATCCTTACACTCCTAAAATAAAGTATTCTTTTTTTAATCCCCAGAAATTGTTTAGAAATACCATACTTATCAAAACAACGTTTGCCGATTTGCCTAGTATATATATATATATGTGTATATATATACATACAGTGGCGTCGGAACCGTGTGGGCTGTGTTGGCTTGAGTCCACCCATGAATTTTGATGGGGGGACTCAGCCCACCCATGAATTTCAAAAATTTATATGGGCTAATATCTATTAAAAAAAAAGAGCCCACTGGCTGTCTATCAAAAAAAAAAGAGGCCACCCATCAAAAATTTGGTTCCGACGCCACTGTATATTATATATATATATATATATATATATATATATAATATATATATATGTCTCTGATGTTATTGACCGATTGATGCGGAACGTGGAACAATCACTTTGGACTAACTGAATTGTGTGCTATCTATGATTGAAATTAGATAAAAAGGCAATAAATGACAATGCTTTTATTTATTTATGTACAATCCACAATTTTAATAATTTATTAATATATAATCTTAACATTTAAGTGGTATATTTTTCAAACTTTATAAAGCAAATTTGTTTTGTGTTCTTTACGTAAAAACTAAATAGATGTTTGTATGTGAATCTGTTTTATTTTCATGTCCACACTTCCTAATGATTTTTGATTACATTAGAAATGTATGAATATGTGTATATATGCATGTATGATGTATGTGCCGGACTTCTAAGTTGCTAAATATTTATTCTTATAGATTAAGTCCGTATTCATTTTTTATATATAAATATATTGTGTATACTCACCTACTTCATTTAACCCAAACAGAAATCTCGTCACATATTAATGATCGACATGTATCTTTTATCAATATTGCGCGCAATTTTTCGAATTGCTCTCTTATTTCTAAAATTAGATTAAATAATATTTCAGTCGTCTACTCGTGTCGTTTTTTCTGATGCAATTGTAAATATTTTTAATGAAATTGTTTAATCAGCTTTTATGGAATTTATTTTATCGCAAGAATGAGACATTGTTACAAATTCAATAACTGCTGATTAGGCACGAATATAAAACAGACTAATAAGAGATTTATAGTCTTTTATAATTAAGAACATAAAATCTAACTTCACGTATGTGTTATTAAGGGCACATTAGGATGGTTTTTTTACATTAGGTTTTATATGTACAAAAGAAAGCAGTACGACTCTGGTAAGAACTTACTTCTCGGTAATATTTTTCAAATGTTTTAATATATGTTAAAATATTTTTATTTTCCACCACATTTCAAACTACAGAACGAATTGATTTTATTTTCATGTATTTGTAATGAAAAACGCGTTTCACATAGCAAAAATTTCGCACAAGAAATTTATCCCAGAACAAATTAAGTAAGTGTATATTATATTGAATTAAGTTACTGTATAATGTTATAAATTTGGCATTTCTTTTATGATAAAATTAGAAAGTAAAAACTTCATATATTGGAATTTAACTTTAAATATTGGAACATATCTAAAAATCTGCTGCCTGGAATAGAGAAAATAACTACTTTAGATACCAATGAAATTTTATCATATTAATTTAAAAGTTTGTTCGAGAGAAATATGTTTTTCCAGAAAATTCAATTCGCTAATTTTACGCCTTTCCGACGTTTCCAGTGATTCTCAATTATTTGACCTATTTCAGAAGAAGGTATCATTTGGATGCCGTCTCTTCGTTAATTATATATCAATTAAAAGCTCATTAACATTTTGTACTTGTGGTTAAACATTAGTGTTTTGAGATATATGAAATCACGTGTAATTCATTATTTTTGTACTGGAACTTATGGAAGTTGAGTTAATTGTTATATGTTTATAACTGCACTCCCTAAATTTGTAGAGCGACTTAATTTTAAAACACTAATAATATAATTAGAAATATTATCAAAATGTAGATTTTAGCGATAAATTTTATTTTGCAAACATATTTACAAAAATTAGAGTCTACATGATATATTTTGTTAACCAATCACTTAATACTTATATATACGTATTACATTTATTTGATTTCTTTATCCGAATTCGAAATGAAACAAACAATAACATTTTTATCATTGTTTTGCATTATCTTTATGAGGTTACTTGACCTCCACATTCACGGTTCACGGTGATTGAAAACACGTGGATAAATTTACAATATTAATTATTCAGAGAGGTCCTATTTTTTTAAATTAATAGACCTACTTGTATAAACGCCAATTTATGGATTTTTTCACAATGATCTTATATATCATTTTTATTATTCTTTGTACCCTGTCTGAGGGCAATATCACCGTATGAGAGAATCATATATTCAATTTATCCCTTTCCATCATTTGTTAATTTTGCGAGAGAGAAGTTCATCTTTGGAAAAAAGTTCGAATTGTTAATTTTATGTTTTTTAGACGTTTCGAGACGTTTGTTTGAATGTCTGCGTTTATGTGAGCCAAAAAATGATATTTCATTTTATTTATTTCATTTTAAATAAAACATCCTGAAATATTATAGGCCTACGAAGAGCGGCTAAAGCATAACTAGTGATGTATGGTTTTCAAATAGATTATTATAAATACTGCAACATTCTTCATATAAAAACTTATGAATAAGACTACTATGTTTACATATGTATTACAGAAAAGTAAATTTATTAAATAAATTAAATCGGACGCATAGTTCTCTCAAAAACTGCCATTTTTCGCACATTTAGCTCCGTATCTATGGCTGGAACTGCTTTGCCAAAATTTAATCACCATCTCTTCTCATCACGACTAATTGAATGCTTTTTGGATCAATCAAATCGGATTCTCCGTTCTCTCAAAAACTAGATTTATATTCTCTGTACACTTTACTCCGTATTTCTGAAACGGCTGGACCTGCCTTTGCCAAAAACATTTGATTCCTATTGATAGGCAGATGTGCTGATTAGTTTTTGGCGAAGGCAGGTCCATCCGTTCCGGAAATTCGGAGCAAAGAGTGCAGAAAATAGAAATCGAATCTTTGAGAGAACAGAGCATCCGATTTGAATGATTCAAAAACCATTCGATTCCTATTGATAGGTGATTAGTTTTTGGCAAAGGCAGGTCCAGCCGTTTCGGAGACACCGAGCTATATGTGCAAAAATGGCTGTTTTTGAGAGAACTACGCATCCGATTTGAATGATTCAAAAAGCTTTCAGGTCATTATGACAAAATAATTGATTTTGAAAAAAAATTGAAAAATTTCTAAATATTTTTTCCCAATTTTTTTTCACAAAAATATATTTTTTTGTATATCGAAAATAATTCCGATTTTAATTTTAATTTTGGATAAAGCTCTAAAGCTCACTTATATACTTTAAATAAATAATTTTAACTTTGTAATTCAGTTTATATAATTCTTATAATTATTTAGAAATTTTACAATATTCAAAATAATCTAAAAACATTTAAAATTTTTCGAGCATATTAGGTTGTCAAATATCTCCCTTCCGCTTTTTTGCTATTAGTTTATAATACAAAAAGGCGGAAGGGAGATATTTGACAACCTAATATAAGGCACGATGCTATGCACCACTAGTTTATTTATATATTGGCATCCAGCGGTGGCTAGCACCAACTAGTCACGGGTTCGATTCCCGCTATCGCCGAAGCCAGACATCAGGCAGCTTCAATGTTAAATTTCCCCTTGAGGTTATAGATCTCAATATAATTCAAAAAAAAAAATCGCACATCGTGTTCATAGCTGCGATATAGCTTCAATCATATGATAACTATTGAACATAAGAGCTAATGTAAACCAAGTATCACATATCGGATAATTGTAAACCGATGGGTTGCCTCTCGTGAGAAATTAGCTAATATATCTTTAATAAACAGCTTATAGGACATGTAGTTCTGATTTCTATTGAAATAATTAACAAAACTAGTAGAGACTGGCATTTTGCCTTAAGACAAATTGCATAAACTTTCCGTTGCATAAAATGATTAATATTTGACTTAATCAACCGAAAGTGAGATTTAGCTATTAAGATGAAATTTTCATCTATTAATACGTATATGAGCGTAGTCCCTGATATCACTTAATGATTTAAACTGTGGGGTGTATGGCATCGTGCCTTAGGGCATATTGCTGGAATTTCCCGTACCGTAACGAAATGTTCGAGGAATATTAAATGTTTTCAAAATATTATTATAAATAAATACTGTAACATTGTCTAATATTTATAAGAATTAAATAAACTGAATTTCAAAGTTGAAAATATTTGTTTAAAGTATATTAGAACTTAAGTCAGAAATACAATTGAAAATCTGAATTATTTTCGATATACAAAACAAATGTTTACAACAAAAAATTTGAAAAAAAAAAATTGAGACAATTTTTTATTTCCAAAAGCAATTATTACGTTTAAAACAGCAGAAAGTTCTTTGAATCATTCAAATCGGACGCTTAGTTCCCTCAAAAACTGCCATTGTTTGCATATTTAGCTCTTTATCTCCAAAAACTGCTGGACCTGCCTTTGCCAACTATTCACAACTTCTCCCCGTCATTGCGAAATGAATGTTTTTTGGCTCATTTAAATCCGATGCTCCGATCTCTCAAAAACTCGATTTCTATTTTCTGCATTCTTTGCTCTGTATCTCCGAAACGGCTGGACCTGCCTTTGCCAAAAGCTAATCAGCACATCTCCCAAAATCGAATGTTTTTTTGACCGTTCAAATTGGTTGTTCCGTGCGCCCAAAAACGTGGACGAAAAATTGTATCCATACATACATACATACACACACACACATCCATTTTTGTGAGGTATGCCGAAATGTTCAGAAACTTTCAAAACATCGAGAAATGCAAAAACTTTCAATTTAGATTTTTGGACGATTACAATAACTTACCCTACTACGGGAAGTTATTAAACGGTAAGATTTTTCACGCTGATTCCAAAAAATAGCTTTTAAATTTGTGATATTCAAATTTTGACTCATCACACATCAAAAGCGACATTTGACACAAATTATTTTTCAAACTTTGAATAATTTTATAAATTAAACTACTTGCCGTAAGGCCGTGAAACTTTAGTATGTTTTATGATGACAATGGCATAAACATAAAAATTTTCATCAAAAAAATTTCAACGGTTAATTATGAAGGAACAGTTTGGCCTATGTTTGCCGAAAACTAATCAGCTCGATTCCCAACCTCTCTTAAGCTAGCAAGACCAAATTAGCAAAATCGATCCGGACATGTTGTATTATTTAGTACTTATTTGGTACTAATTTGTACCAAAGAAAAAAAATGAAGCCTGTATTGATGTCAAACAAAAAAAACAAAAAATCTTTGATAATAATACTTTAAATTCACAGAACTTATCTAAATTATAATGAAACAACATTATTGCTTGATATTTATTTTCTTCAAAAACAAAAAGTGGTTTTGCTAGTTCAATATTAAAGATAGCAGCACCACGTGTTTTTTTCATTGTTCAATTGTTACAAATACTACAAAATAAGTACTAAGCTAGTGGGTGCATGCATGCATCCTGCCTTAGGACAAATTGCTGGTACTTCCCGTATCGTAATTAAATATCTTGGTACAGAACCCAAAAAAATACACAAAATGTGATAATTTGATGTGCATAAGTCCAATAAAATTTTTTGACCTCCAAATGATATTTTTTTAACTTCCCGTAGGGTAAGTTATAGTAATCGCAAAAAATCGAAAATGAAAATTTTTATATATCTTTACGTTTCAGAGGTTTCTGAACATTTTGGCATACCTTAGAAAAAATGGATGTATGTGTGTGTGTGTGTGTGTGTGTGCGTGTGTGTATGTATGTGCGGATACAAATTTTCGTCGACGATTTCGGGAACACGGATCAACGATTTGAATAATTCAAAAAAACATTCGATTCGTATTGATAAGGAGACGTGCTGATTAGTTTTTGGCGAAGACAGGTCTAGCCGTTCCGGAGATACGGGGCAAAAAGTGCCGAAAACGGTAACTCAGTTTTTAAGAGAACGGAGCGTCCGATTTTTAATAATTCAAAAAACATTTTACTTGTATTGACAAGGCAAAAAATTGATCAAATTTTCATAAAGGCAGGTCTAGCGGTTTCGGAGATCTAACGAAAAAAGTAAAAAAAAATGCCATTTGGCGGTCAAAAATGATCATTAGACATATGCACATCAAATTTTTAGATATTTTATAGAGATTTTAACAATAAGTATAAATTTTGTTTATTTTCCTATGGGTTCCGTATCAATGTTTAGCCGTTAGACAGCGACGCCGCGCTTACACGCTTTATATTTTGTCTCTATGCAGTTAAAGCAGTACGATTGCTTTGAAAAAACAAGTTCAGATCTTCCAAAATATGTCAAAATAAAGAAAACATTTTTTTTCAAAAAAAAAAATTTAAAAAAAAAATTATTTTTTAAAAATTTAAAAAAAAATTTTTTATAAAAAAATTTTTTTTTTCAAAAAAAAGTAATTTTTTGCCCAATTTATAGTTTCTCAAAAATCTTATTCTTTTCGAAGTAAATTTTTTTAAAAAATGTTAATCGTTTTTAAAAAAAAATAATATTTTGGGTACGGGAAGTTCCAGCAATTTGCCTTAAGGCACGATGCCCTAATTGCCTTAAGACAGAATTCCACTTACAGCTAGTTAAATTATTTTATTGCGAATCCATAACCAGTAGACCAGCCTCTTTTTAAAATTTAATCAGTTCTTCATCTTGTCAATAAAAGTAAAATGTTTTTTGAATTATTAAAATCAGACGCTACGTTCTCCTAAAAACTGAGGTACCGTTTTTGGCACATTTTGCCCCGTATCTTGGGAACGGCTAGACATGCCTTCGTCAAAATCTAATCAGCACGTCTCATTATCAATACGAATCGAATGTTTTTTAAATTATTCAAATCGGTTATTCTATACTGTCGAAAATATCGAGGACATTTGTTTGAACCATATACGTGAATTTTAAAATTGAAAATCTTGGTACGGAACCCAAAGAAATTTACAAAAAATCGAATGTTTTTTGAATAATTGAAATCGGTTGAACCGTGTTCCGGAAATCGTCGACGAAAATTTATATGCGCGCACACACACACATACATCCATTTTTTCTAAGGTATGCCAAAATATTCAGAAACCTCTGAAACGTAAAGATATATAAAAAATTTCATTTTCGATTTTTTTCGATTACTATAACTTACCCTACGGGAAGTTAATAATACAACAGGTCCGCTTCGAGTTTGCTAATTTGGTCTTGCTAGCTTAAGAGAGGTCGATTCCCAAATAATATCTTTCGAAAATTTTTTGAATTTTTAAAAACGATTTATAATTGCTGGCTAAACCTTGAACAATCAGATTTTTTATGAAATAAAACTTTTCCTTCGGGAAGTTAAAAAATTAAATATTGATTAGTGATATATAGAATAGAGCGAGATTTAAAGGTTAAAAAGATCCACTAACGATATCTTCAAAACAAGTAAAGTTAATTTTTTTTTCATAACAATATTAAAAGTAGATGGAAAAAGATGATTAAGCAGCCATCACCTTGATTGCTATGACGTTTCTATCGGGAGATAAACGGCAATGTTTGAAAATCCATCACTAAAATATTTTCTTTCTTTGTTAATCTTTTTGATTCTGAGCATTATTTTACGAGACAATTATATAATTTTTGAGTATAAAATGAATAGTTATTTTAAGTTAGATTCAACCGTTTTTTTACATAACCTCTATAAAAGCCAACACCTTGGGGTAAAAAGCACCAACTGAACCCTTACCCTAGCAAATGAGTAAATAATAAAAAATAGCAACTAAAAAAGTAAATTAAAATAAATAAAGCAATTTCACAAGAGATAAATTGAATAAATATTTATTTCAACTCTGCTAATGAATGTTTGCGACGAAATACCATATCAATTTTATATTCAGTGTTATATCTGTAAGAAATGCACCCATGAAATTCATGTTTTGCATTCGTAGAATAATGCCGCTATTATTATGTAAATTCTTTCAAAATTAAAAATAAGATATTAGATCTGATCGCTCCGGATTGTCCCTTTTTATCACGCCTATGGAATGAAAAGATCCAGGAGACAAATTTTTGCAAAACTGCATTTCTTCAATGTTGAATTAGCTGGGAGTTTAGCTGAACATAATCAAATAATAGTTTGTTCAATGTGTGTGATATTATTGGTTTAGTTTTTATAATATAATTGCTGAAAATAAAAACTGAACCTTTCTGGCCCGCACTGCCCTATATGGAAGTTGTTATTTAATTTCATGGTTATGTAAAATAATATCCAAGGCAAAATTCTGAATCGTTAGAGAATAAAATATGCATAGTGCGTTGCTTATGTTTCATGTGTTTTAGTGTTTTAGAGAGCTGGTACAATTAATTTTAATTATATAGGAGTAACAATTAAATAGCTTAAACGAGCAAAAATTTCAACGAGTGGAATTCAGGCGTTCGACAAAGTTTCCAAAACTGTTAGAAATTCATGTTACATAGTTAACTGCTCGGGGATAACCTTTTGGTCTCAAATTGCAAAAAATTGATAAAAAAACTCGAATGCAGTAATTATTTTATGTGATAATTAAAATCTTATAATGTCTGTCATTTTCAAGCCCTTTTCACATTAAGAGACTTGTGCTATAAAATTCTGCAATTCTGCAATGCTGTGCAATCTAACGTACCTAAATAGAATACAAGTGCCATGTGAAATCTTATTTTTCCAAGAATATAGTCATTAGAAGTCCATCGATCGAAAACAATATAGTTATTAGTTTATTATAAGTAAAGAAGTTTACATAAATTTGCAAGACGATTTTTTGTTTCATATAAATATAAAGTGTTATCTTACTAACTTGTAATTTACTAACTTATTGATATTCATTTCTATTCATTTTTAAATGACATGCACATATATAATATGATCGGAATACGGAACCTATAGAAATGTAATCAAAATTTTTCTGATAATTTTATATGCGTATATCTAATGATCATTTTTGACCGGCAAATAACAATTTGTTAACTTTTTCCTCTATATGTCCAAAAACGCTGAGCCAGCCTTCCCAAAAACTCAACCAATTTTTCATTTAATCAATACAAGTAAAATGTTTTTGAATACATCAAATCGGGCACCCCATTACCTCAAAACTTTACTGAATTACCATTTTGACACTTATTGCCCTGTATCATTTCCAAAAACATATGCATGTCTTCCCAAATACATTCGAATATTTTTTAATCATTTAAATCGGTTGATACGTGGCCTCTGAATTGTCTGCAAAAAATTGTATCCGCGCATACATACATGCAAACATACATACAAACAGTGGCGGATTGACCTTTCTGCCGCCTTAGGCCCTATCTGATCAGGCGCCCTTTTTAATATACAAAATTTTGCTTATATGAGCGATTTAATTCAAATTATTTAGATATAATTTTTGACTTTCCGGAAAATAAGTTATAGTTATCGCTATAGAATCGAAAATGATTTTTTTGCTTATCTTCACGTTTCAACGCCTTCTGAACATTATGACATAATTTGAAATTATATATGTATGTGTGTATGTTCGATTTCCATTAGTACGAGAACGTTTTGATTAGTGCCAACTTGCCAACCTTTCCCAAAAACTAATCAGCTCGTCTCCCTATCAGTAGGAATCAAATACTTCTTGAATCATTCAAATCAGTTGATCCGTGCTCTTGAAATCGCAGACGAAAATTAGTGTTTGAACATACATACAAGTAAATGCATGAACCCGTCTTGACCAAAAACTATACACCACATATTCCCGATAAATAAATCATTTAAATTGGTTGACCCGTCTCTAAATCGTCGACAAAAAATTGTAACCGCATATAAAAACAAAGTTTTTTTTTAATTACTATAATTTACCCATGAAGTGAATGCCAATTGGTAGTCAAAAATGACAAATAGACATAAGCATACCAAATTGTCAGAAATTATAGTTTAGGATTCAGTTTTGTCATATAGAATTTATTTTAAAAAAACATTATATACAAACAAAGAAATGAAGAAAATACCAAAAAATAACAATTAATATATTATGCTAATTTGCCATGGTTCTATTTAATACCGAAAATAAAATAAGAAATCATCGAACAATTTTTAATTTAATTTTTTATAATAAGATTCACCTTACAAACTAACAACCTTAACAAAGTTACAAAAAATTTACAAAGCTTCAATATTTCTCCATAAAAAATCTTATCAATTTTTATTTTAAACATGATTCATTAATAAAAATATTATTGTGGCGCCTTCGAATAATAAGTTTGATTAGAAAATGTATAACATTACATTTCATAGAAAGATATCAGTAAATTTATAAAAACAGACTGAGATTTATTCTTAAAATACATTGCCGAGACAATTTTTCAGGTTTAAAGTTTTTGCATTCTGAAAAATTTGCCGCTTATCCAAATTGTGCCGCCCTAGGCCCAATTTTTCAAAATAATTAATGAATAAATTGGCGTCTGTCACATATTTGGCGCGACCAAAATGTCTCGCAACAAAAATGTAATAAATAACCCATTTGGGGATAACCCATTCAAAGTAAAAAAATAAATATTTGACTGACTAAAATGCTATAAACTAGTATCATATTGCCAGACATTTTTGATTGCCGGACATGTTTAACAACCGCAGAAATGTCTAGCAAATTAATTTTATGTGTTTTTACCCTTAACGAACATAATATTAAAATTTCAGACGGACTAAAATGATTTGAATACAAAAAAATAATAATAAATAATAATAAATAATGGCGCCCGGCACATGTTTAGCAGCGCCCAAAATGTCTGGCAACAATAATGTGAGTCTGGTGAACCGATTCGAAGTCGAACTAGTGGGGTGGGTGGCTTCGTGCCTTAAGGCAAATTGCTGGAACTTCCCGTACCGCAACGAAATGTTCGAGGAATACTGAATGTTTTCAAATAGATTATTATAAATATTGTAACATTGTCTAATATTTATAAGAATTATATAAACTGAATTGCAAAGTTGAAATTATTTGTTTAAAGTATATTAGAACTATAGTCAGAATTAAAAATAAAATCTGAATTATTTTCGATATACAAAAAATTAAAAAAAAAAAATTGAAACAATTTTTTTTTCCAAAATAAATTATTTTGTTAAGACAAGCATAAAGTTCTTTGAATCATTCAAATCGGACGCTTAGTTCTCTCAAAAACTGCCATTTTTTACATATTTAGCTCCGTATCTTTAAAATGGCTGGGCCTGCCTTTGCCAAAAACTAATAAACACTTCTCCCAATCATTACTAATTGAATGTTTTTTAGATCATTCAAATCGGATACTCCGTTCTCTCAAAAAGTCGATTTCTATTTACTGCACTCTTTGCTCCGTATCCCCGAAACGGCTAGACCTACCTTTGCCAAAAACTAATCAGCTCTTTTCCCTATCGATAGGAATCGAATGTTTTTTGAACCATTCAAATCGGTTGATCCGTGCGCCCGAAAACGTGACTGGACATTTGTATCCATACATACATACACACATACATACACACACACACACATCCATTTTTTCTGAGGTATGCCAAAATGTTCAGAAACCTTCAAAACGTCGAGAAATGTAAAAAATTTCAATTCCGATTTTCGGCCCATTACAATAACTTACCCTACGGGAAGTTAAAAATGAAAATTGGTCTGACTAAAATGCTTTCAAATCTTTGAAATCGCGCTGTACAAGTTGGCTGCGCATTAATAACCGCAACCGTACTCTAACCGAGGGAACATCAAGGACCACATACCAAAAAACCAGCCTGACTAAAATTCTTTTGCGAAAACGTTGCTAGTTCTCGGACCATAATACCGTACTGAATTTCAACTCAGTAATGAAACTCTACTTGTATTGTATTGTATTGCGAATAATAGGAGTAATAAGATACCGAACGATATAGTGATAAAAGAAAAGGAGAAAAAGAAAAAGTAGTTCAAAAAGTAGGTTTACTCGCACGGAGCACTAATAATATATTTTGAAAAAGTCAAAATAATTTTGTTCTATTTCATACATTTCTGGAATATTTCAAACATAATTCGTTTTATAGTTTTATCGACAAAATATATTTGTTTATAGAATGAGTAAATATACCTGTAGGCCATAAACCACAATTTCTCAGTGTATCTACTAAACCAGTATTAACATTATAATATGGTTTTTGTGATTTTTTTCCCATAATTAACTTCCCGTAGGCTGTTATTGTAATGGGCCGAAAATCGAAATTGAAAATTTTTACATTTCTCGATATTTTGAAAGTTTCTGAACATCTTGGCATACTTCAGAAAAAATGGATGTGTGTGTGTGTATGTATGTATGGATACAAATTTCCAGTCACGTTTTCGGGCGCACGGATCAACCGATTTGAATGGTTCAAAAAACATTCGATTCTGATTGGGATGATTGGGAGAAGTGTTATTAGTTTTTGGCAAAGGCAGGCCCAACCAATTCCAAGATACGGAGCTAAATATGTAAAAAATGGCAGTTTTTGAGAGAACTAAGCGTCCGATTTAAATGTTTCAAAGAACATTCTGCTTGTGTTAACAAAATAATTGATTTTGGAAAAAAAAAATGTATAATTTTTTTTTTAGTTTTTTTGTATATCGAAAATAATTTAATTAGATTTTATTTTTATTCTGACTAAAGTTCTAATATAGCTTAAACAAATAATTTTTACTTTGCAATTCAGTTTATATAATTCTTATAAATATTAGACAATGTTAAAATATTTATTAAATCTATTTGAAAACATTCAGTATTCCTCGAACATTTCGTTACGGTACGGGAAGTTCCAGCAATTTGCTTTAAGGAACGATGCCATTGAAATATTTTGGCAATTTTGAACTTTTTTTCAACGCAATCGCACTGCTTTAGCTGCATAGAGACGTATTATCGAAGCGCGTAAGCGCCGCGTCGCCGTCTAATGGACATACGACGTTACGGAACCCATAGAAATGTAAACAAAATTGAAACACATTATTAAAATTTTTATAAAATATCTAATAATTTGATGTGCATATGTTTAATGATCATTTTTGACCGCCAAATGGCGATTTTTTTACTTTTTTTACTAGATCTCCGAAACCGCTAGACCTACCTTCCCGAAATTTTAATCAATTTTCATTTTGTCAATACAAGTAAAAACTTTTTTGAATTATTAAAATCGGACGTTTCGTTCTCTTAAAATAAACCGTTAATGGCACTTTTTGCCCCGTATCTTAGGAACTTCTAGACCTGCCTTTGTCAAATACTTATCAGCACGTCTCTTTATCAATACAAATCGAATGTTGTTTAAATTATTGAAATCGGTTGATCCGTGTTCCCGAAATCATCGACGAAAATTTATGCCAAAATGTTCAAACACCTTTGAAACGTAGATATATAAAAATTTTCTTTTTCGATTTTTTTGCGATTACTCTAACTTACCCTATGAAAAAATAGAATTTATTATTGAATTTTACTAATCTTAATAGATGATACAAATTACTAACTCTTTATAGATATTAAATATTATGGACATCTATTAATAGCTATTAACATATATTTGAGTAAAATAATTATGCTAGATTTATTTCTCATCTAATTTTTATTAAAAGTTGTGATATGGAACTCTTGTACATATACGCCGACATTTTTCTTGTAATAACAAATCAAAATTGATATATGTACTTATATCTGTGGAATTCATTTTGCAAAATTAAAAATCAGAAGATACAGTATTTTCGTAACATATATTTCTTATTACTTAAATACATTTTATAATTTAATAAAATTAATGCTAAATATTTATTCACAGACAAGAAACACTACATGCTACTTGATAATTTATAATAAAGTTCTTAGAAAATACGATAGAACAAAATAATCAATACAAATTGTAATCAAAGTATTGTATGTATATTGGTTGGAAAATGGTTTAATTCTTTATTTTTGTGGTTATTTTCTTGTTTGCATTAGAATCCAACATTTTCCGACATGCCTAGTTGTGCGATCGGATCTAAAAATATCGCGTAGTAAACCGAACGGCATTCCATTCCAGCGGCCATCTTGACAATTCATATCAACAAAAACACAAACACTTGTTATAATTAATATACAAAACAATCGATAAATACAGGGCATACAATTAGTTCTTTGTACACTTCTTATTATTTTCAGTGTTCATTAACTTGGTTAAGATTTTCCTAGAGTGTCCGCTCGGGTCGTTGCGATTCGTGTGAACTTCTGACTCCTTTTTCGACCTTTGCTTGCCCCCGTGCCCGCTGAATATCTGCTTGTCGTATTCGTAATTGTAATGCTCGTATTGATCGAAGTGTGCTTCTGACATTATTTTAAACACCTTTTTAACACTTTAAGAAATAAATTGATGCGCAATTTGCGTTCTCTTGTTTTCACTCAATGACAGAGAATGGCGCAACCGCACGGAGTTTTATACTTGATCGAATGCGACGTCACGTGGCGGGGGAGAGAGAGGAATGATCCGAGTGGTTTGGGAGAAAACGAGACGGATGGATTAAGTCTTGCGCGCTTGATAGGAAGAATAAAGTCATGGGCGCACGCGGTGCTGGATTTACAGTAGGGGCAGTCGGGGCTACTGCCCAGGGCGGCAAATTTTCGGGGGCGGCAAAATTTGGATAGTGAGAAAAAAATTCTGTACCATATAATTAACTTATTTTTTTAATAATATTTTTTTTTCAAGAAATATAATTAACAAAACATTATACAAATGCAATGCAAAATTTGGCAATTTGGCTAATATAAAGATTCGTAAATGATTTAAAAGTTTAAGAAAAATATGTTCTTCAGATCTCGAGCCCTCTTAAGATGGCGAATTTATGCTCTTTCAAGCTTATGCACCGAAAAAAATTAAATTAGTGAAGCATGACATTGTGCCTTACAGCAAGTTATTGAAACTTTCCGTACTGAAAATTACATTTTATAAAAAACTTTAAATTTTTTTGAAAAATGATAAAAATTGAATTTCAAAAACCTTTTTACTATATTTCGAAATTTTTTGTTAATTACAAACTTTTATGTATTAAATTTATTAAAATTAAATTGCTGATTAGTTATTGGCCAAGGCAGGTTCAACTGTTACGGGCCAAAATCCCAAAAATAATAATTCAGTTTTTGAGAAACGAAACGCTCAATATCATTAAAAGAAATTTACATGTATAGACAAAATGGAGAGCTGATTAAATTTGTGGGAGGCAGGTCTACCGGTTTCGAATATGCAATGAAAAAAATTGAAAAAGAAACATTTGGCGGTCAAAAGTGATCATTAAACATATGCACATCAAATTATCATATATTTTAATAATAAGTATAAAATTTGTTTACATTTTACTATGGGTTCTGTATCATTATTTATCCGTGGCGACGCTTACGCGCTTCTTTATTTTGTCTCTACGTAGCTAAAACAGGGCGATCGCTTTAAAAAAAGTTCTTTCTTTTTTAATTTTAATTTTTAGTACGTTAAGTTTCAGCAATTTGCCTCAAGGCACAATGCCAAGCACCACTACTTATAGTATGTAATGCGTAATACATTTTCTGCAATCAAATAGTTATTTTAATTTTAGAAAAATGATATATAAAAACTATTTTAAGTAAAAATTCAGGGATGGGGCGGCATTTTTATCAGTGCCCCAGGGCGCCAAATTTCTAAATCCGGCGCACGGTTATTATTTTTTCTGCGACAAGCTAAGATTGAGAAGTTTATAAGAAAATTTTAAAAATCAAATTTGCGTTGGAATTCCAAAAAATATTTCTTCAATTTATTGATGACGTGGCATTTTAACTTAGGCAGGTTGCTTTTACTTCTCGTATGTGTATAATAATCGATTTTTCAATAATAATTGAGATTTAGCTATTTTTTACAATTTTACGATAGAATTTTTAAATTGAATTTTTGTTTATTACGAAATCAAAGTTTTCGCTTTTTATTAAAAGTTAATAAATGCGATTTCCAATTGATATAATAAGTTGTTTATAATGTCTGTAATCATATGAAAGAAATTTATAACAGATAAAAATGTTAAGTAGTAAAATTGCAGCAGTTTTCAAATCATCGCAGCCGTTTTTAAAAAAATGTTGACAAAAGAACAAATATTGCTCAAATACTTGTTTCAATTTCGGTAACAAATAATTCCGAATGACTTGACACATCGAGATACAATATATAAAATTAGCAAATAGAATTTTTTGGAAAAACAAATGTTTATATTTTAACCAGTACGTTTTTATTTTTAAATGTTTAATTTTTTTCGCATTTTAAGATTTATAAAAAAACTGATAAAAATAAGAATTTGATGACAGTTCTAAGCAGTTTAATTCAATGTATAATTAAATCAGTGGTGTCTGTTTTCCTCTTGATAGAGTAGATAGGTTTTCTAGCAAAGTGGCTTTTTCATATGTACAAGAAAATCATAGAAATACGTTGTTAATGTAAGAACTTTGGGTAGTTTCTTTTTGTTTTAATATTACTGATTTTTCAAATTCAGAACTATAGTTCTTCTTTTTCTTTCAGCGAGTTGCTTTTTAAAAATTACAGAAAATCCCAAAAATAAGGTTAATATTGGCTTCTTCAGTAGATTATATTCAATTTAATAATAAATTGGCATTTAATTAATTACCACTTTTTCCTATCATTAGAAATTGAATATTCTTTGAATCATTCTAATAGCATGCTCTGTTCTCTCAAAAACTTAATTTCCAATTCCTGCACTCTTTGCTCCATATCTCCGAAACGGATGGACCGACTTTTGCCCAAAAGTAAATAGCACATCTTCTTATCAATAGGAAGGAATGCTTTTTGAATATCTTAAATCGGTTGATCCTTTAGCATTTTTAAATAAATGTTTGCGAATATGAGCATTTTTTAATTGCTATATATATATTATTCTATTTCTCAGCGAGCCGCTGTTTAAGATTTACAAAAAAAACATTGAAAAATAAATAATATATTACAATTATAAGTGGGATATCTAAATGAATATAAATTTTATGGTTTTTTTTCTTCATAGTGTTTTAATAAATAAATATATGTTAAATATTACATTATTATCCTACAAAATCGCTTATCGTAAAGTGAAAATTTGTTTAGATTTATAATGAGTCAAATACAAAAGAATTTAAAAAAAAAATGAGTTGACTAATGTGCTTAATATTAAGCGTAAATTGGTTTTCAGATAAGCAACTTCCATTTTCTTATAACTTTTAATTATGAGATAAGATAATTTGTTTAGATTACACATTATGTTAAATATATAATTTTTTAAATGAATAGTTTAAGTGACATTGCAAAGAAATGTTCATGGTCGACCATTGACTTGTTTTCTTTTGGGATAACTTTTTCTTTCATCTTACTATATATTAATTGTGAGATAAGATTCTATATATCCTTCCTATTTTAATAACCACATTAAGAAGTTTTACTTCTACCGCGTGGACGGATTCCACGTACTATTATTACTAATACTATTATCTTCTTATTGTTCTAATCCAAAAATGGACAATTTGATTCACGGTCGCATATATTTTCATTTTGAATGAAAACCGATAATTAAATTGATTCCTTATCATATTTGTAATGCGCATAAACATTCGAAATGCTGAATCGATTATTATTTCGCTTATGGAACGAAATACAATCTTTGTAACCAGAATTATCGAATATGATGATTCAAATGTTGTTTTTTAAAAAACGGAAATATACGTGTTATTCTAATGATAAACTTTTAAGATAGAGATAAACGTAAATAAATATTTGTTTGTTTATAAAGTTTGTTACATTGTTTATTTGAATGCTGACGTTTCAGAATTTATAAATGCGAACTCAGCCAGTGTATACGTATATATATATATATATATATATATCTATATATAAATAAACCTCGTGTCACGATGTTGGTTCGCGATGAACGCCCAAACTACTGAACCGATTTTAAATTTTATTGGCTCATCGTGTGCATATATATCCAACTTAGGTTATAGGAAATTTTCAAAAGTAAATTTAGAATATAAATATGTAATTTTTATCAATTTCCATAATTTTTTACAGATATTTACTAAAAAAACACTAAAATAAATGTCAATATTTATGGAAAATTCGAGAAAAAAGATTTATGATTTTTGAAAAAAAATATTTGACAGTTCAAAAAATATAATTCAAAAACATGTATAGATATATCCAACATTTATATCCAAATTAGAAAAAATGCTATACTTAAAATCAATGTTTATAGTTTTAAATCTAATTAAAAATCAATGTTTATAAATTTAAATAAATGTTCACATGATAAAAGTGAAATGTCATTTGTCAATATTTATAAAAATTATTAGATAATTAAATTTATAATTTATATTTATTTGATTTGCTTACCTTATTAGTTCGGATACCAAAACTTCCTCAAAACATTATAGATCACAATGGAAAAGCGACATATTGAATTTAACATTAAAAATAAACAAAATTTTGCCAGTTAAAAAAAAAAGAATTTTTAACGACTTCAATAAGAAACAAATACATGAATTATTTCAAGTTATGTTATAGGCAATATTGCCAATCAAATTATAGATACAAAACATTATTGAAAAATAAATTATATCATATCATATTAAATTTCGACCAAGAAGGAAATATTTTGGCATTTATAAACTTAGTGCATATTGGATATATGAAATTGGCATTCACTATTTTTAAATTAAATGCAATGTATATGCATTTTGGTGTGAAAAGTAATTTTAAAAATAATAGTTATTGTTTTTAGGTAAACGGTAAATATCAGTATATGTAGAATATTAAAAAATTGTAGACGTGTGTACAGGGCAACATGTTGGGTCATCTAGTATATATATATATATATATATATATATATATGTATGTGTGTGTGTGTTGTGCGTGTATGCGTGTATATACATATACCATATACCTATACATATAATACATGTGTGTATATATAATTAAATATATAAAGTCGCAATACAGGTTTATCTTATCTTGTTAGTGTTCAAGGTTATGTTTGTTTATTTACTTGCGCGAGTGCTAATTTCACAAAACGCAGTGGCGGCACTTTAACGCGCAAACGAACATTTTTTTTATTATTAAAGTTAATTATACACAAAATGCTATTATATGATATACTTATTTAAAATGTTATTTAACGCAACTTCCCGTAGGGTGATCTGTAGTAAAAAGAAAAAATCGAGAAGAAAAATTGTTGCATATCTTCAAGTTTCAAAGGTCTCTGGACAACAATTCCTTGAAAATCTATTAGTTTATCTTAATGTTATTTGTTTCGCTGCCGACAATGAAGAGAATATATTATACATAGAGTTTCATATATATAAAAATTGCGGATATATGAGATGATGGCAGAAAACATCATTACCAATAACACTAATAATAATGGCGGGATATCACAACATATCATTACATGTGACAAAACAAATTTGTCCACTTCAAATAGATTTCTTATGATTATAGCTCAAATACTATACGCCACCAAGTTCTAACAAGTCATTGATATTACTCCAAGTCCAGTTCCAAAATCTGGAAAGAAATATAATGCTCGGCCTAGTATATCAAAACATTGTTTGATGGCTGCTAAACAGGATGACGGACTTCGAGCTTCATACAATAGCCTTCTGTTAATTGTTCAAACAGGTAAACCGCACACCATTAAAAAATCGTTAATTTTGCCAACGATAAAATAAGTTATAACTACTGTGCCACATAAACCAGCGGCAGATAATATATTGAAATTCATTTGAGCAATAGCTCTGTGCAAAGACAAATAAATGAAATGGCTGGAAAAATAGAAGAATCATTGAGCAATCATTTAAAGTCTTGATAATTTTTACACCAATTGGATTATTCCACATAACCAACTGCTGAAACATTGTTCTTGTCTTACGTGAGGTTCATTAAAGATGAAAAAGTATGTATACATGTTAGAAATTTAGAGAAAGACACGAAAGGAAAAACCATATTTAAAATACTGGAAAAGTTCTTTGATGAGAAAGATATTGCCTTGAAGAATATTATATCGGTTGCTACAGATGGTACTCCGGCTATGAGGGGCGAAGGAAAATTAATATACTACTTGAATAAAATTCCTAATATTCTTGCTGTGCATTGCGGGATGCAGCATTTAGTTCCCAGAAATGTAATTGAACGATTGTATAAAGCATTGCAACATGTCATCAGAGCAGTTAATAGAATCGGTAACAACTCTTTAAATGATAGATTGTTCAATCAGGCTTGTACTGCTGATTATGAAGTCAAAAGGAAATTGTATCACCCATTTTTACTCTGTTGTAGGGTTGTTACGGATCACATCGAAAAATAATCTATCATATCTCACAACCCTTTAAACATTGTGTAATAATATGAATCTCCAACTTCAAGGCGATGGTTTGAACTTGATAAAAACAAAAAAAACGTCATCGCTGCTTTTGAAGCCAATATGCGGTTATAAAAAAAGAATATCGAAAGACGGGATTTTCATAATTTTCCATATTTGAAAAATCTTCATAGTAATTTTGTTGAAAAATTTCAGGATATTTTAAATTTGGAAATACCAGGCTGGGTGTTAGACCCATTTTCAAATGCAATCACATGCAAAGAAATATTAACCCAGCTAGAAGAGGAACTTATAGAATCAACAACAATCGACGAAATAAAAATTTAAAAATTGTTATCGATAATTTTGGCTACAAAAGTCAATTTACAGTTGTACCCTGGCAAGTAATCGCTTGTTTAAAATTAATAACTAGCATTTCTATAATATTCGTGTGAACGTGGATTTAGCGCTGTGACAGACAATGCTATAAGTAAAAACGGAATTGAGTGCATTAAAAACGGAAATCAATTGCAAATTACCAAACGCGGTGATATCAATAAACTTGTTAAAAACTGTTAAAATTCATTCATTTCATTATAGTTTAAAAACTAAATTTTATTACATGTACACTGTTTCATGTAGCCTTATATTAACTCTCACTAATATATAAGGTTGTCAAATATCTCCCTTCCGCTTTTTTGCTCTTTATTCAAAAGACAAAAAGGCGGAAGGGAGATATTTGATATAAATATCTCCCTCCAATAATTATCTAATTTGGAATGTAAGGTTACAACAACTATTATAGCACACTATGACTATTATTAAAATTATAAAAAAGTTTTATAGAAATTGAATAAAAAATTTGGTAGGGAGGCGGTACAAAAATTTTGATCTTTAAAGGGAGCGTTGGAAGAAATAAGTTTGAGCACGCTTACGGTTACCGAAGAAATATATTATATTATTATGATAAATATATAATATTTATCAATTCAAAACCAATATTTAAACAGTTTTCCCATAGCCGTGATCGTCTAAGTCACTCGTCTAGTCAAAGGATAAACATTGGTACAAAACGGATAGAAATATGAACAAAAGTTCTACTTATTATTGAATTCTCTAAAAAATGTCTGATAATTTTATGTGCTTATGTTTAATAAATGATCTATTTTCATCGCCAGTTAGCATTTTTTTTACTTTTTTCATCGGATCTCCGAAACCGCTTAACCCGCCTTTTAAAAAATTAAACGGCTCTTCATTTCGTCTATACTAATAAAATGTTTTTTAAATCATTCTAGTGTTGATCAGAGTTGCAAAATCGTCGACCAAAAATTGTATCCGATCATACACACATCATTAATTTTTTAAGGCATGCGAAAATGTTCAGAAGGAATTCAAACGTATTTTATTTTTCGATTTTCGATTTATTTGCGATCTTTATAATTTACTCTACGGAAAGTTAAAAAGTCATTATTACATCTCTCCCTCAATACTATTCGAATGTTTCTGAATCATTCGAATCGGTTGATTTGTGCTCTAAGAATACATGCATACATACTACATACAAACATGTTTTTACATCAATTTTTTCTAATAAAACTCTTCTGAAGCTTTTTGAAGTTTTTCAAATTTACCCAACGAGAAACTTGAAATTGCCCATTACAACCTAATGCGCTCGTCTGAATATTAAAAATATTTGAGGTGGGGTCTTTGATTCTAAATGATAATTTATTAATGAAATGGCGTAATGTAATTCGTAATTAATATTTAAGGTAACAAAATGTAAACGATATTTTTTTGTAAACGTACGATTTTTATAAATAGAGTCTACAGTATAAAAAGTACTGAAAACCACTTCTCTGAAAATTACAAAATATAATAATATATATAGTCTATATCAGGGCTTCTTAAAGTGTGGGTCGCGACCCCCAGGGGGTAATCATTGTAAACAAAATTTTAAAGTTAGTATTATCAGGCCGATTATTTTCACGATAATTTATGGCTTCTCAAGCTATGCTATTTGGCCGATATTTTTTATAAAATCAATGATATGAATTTATCAATGCAGGGAGTCTGCGTTAATATGTTTATGTTTAAAAACAAACTTGAGGCCTTTGTTAAAATAATTCTTATATGGAAAAACAGAGTGGAAGATGGATCGTTCGAAATGTTTCCATTTACCAAAGAGTATATAAATAATAACAATATTTCAAAAAAAGATTCTCCTATAACAAAAATTATTATAGTTAATCATTTCCCAATTATATCGATACATAATAATGTATTTGCAATCCATTTTCAATTGAAATGGAAGATTAATTTTATAAACTTAAAAGCACAAGAAGAATTTGCCGAATTAACAAGTGATACTACCTTGCAACTCAGATTTTTTCAAGTGCCTGTGCATGAATTTTAGATAGAAATCAAATCATAATATCCCCTACTATCAGAAATAGCAATACACAAATTACTACCATTTTGTGCAGCATAATTATGTGTTTCAGCCTTTTCCACATTAACTTACATAAAATCAAAATACCGTTCAACTTTAATAAACGTTGAAAATTTATTACGATCTGCACTAACTTAAATTAAGCCTAGATTTAATTATTTGTGTAAAAATAAACAATCACATCCGTCACTTTAACATATTGTTTCATGTTAATAATATGTTTTCATTAAAAAAATGTTACAAAAGTTTATTTTTTCTATTGATTATATAGTTATAGTTTTATGTTTTCTTATAAAGAAATTGTTCCAAAAGTTTATTTTTTCCGTTGAATATATATATATATATATATATATATATATATATATATATATAATATAGTTTTATATCATCGTTTCCAATTATATATATATATATATATATATATATATATATATATGACATGAATAGGTACATATTCTTTAATCCTTATTTTATTTACATTGTAAAATAGTGCGATATTACATCTACATCTACGGATAAAATATATGTTATTATATGGAGTAGGGGGTCGTTTAAAATTTCCTAAGCTTGAAGGGGGTCGCTATATAAAAAAGTTTAAGAAGCCCTGGTCTATATCATTACCCACCTGCCTATCTCCGAGCAAGGAGGCCCGTCAGTGCAGACGGCCGCCTTCCGGAAGGCATGCAGCACGCTCGGTGACGACGGCAACTGTTGCATCGGGTCTGGCGGAACCAGCGGCTGGTTGGGGTCGTTGTTGCTAAGGTCGTCTTCAGTCAGTGGCCGAGTGACAGTGCCTGGAATAGATGTAAATATAATTATCTATTTAACTTTCCGTTAAATCGCAGACATATGCACATCAAATAATCAGATACTTGATAAAATTTTTAAAAATGAGTACTATTTAACTTTCCGTAGGGTAAGTTATTGTAATCGTCCAAAAATCGAAATTGAAAATTATTACATTCCTCGACGTTTTGAAGGTTTCTGAACATTTTAGCATACCTCAGAAAAAATGGATATGTGTGTGTGTTTTGTGTGTTCGCATTTTTTCGTTCACGTTTTCGGGCGCACGGATCAACCGATTTGAATGATTCAGAAAGCATTCGATTCCTATTGATAGAGAGATGTGCTGATTAGTTTTTGACAAAGGCAGGTCCCGCTATTACGGAGATAAAGAGCAAAGAGTGCAAAAATACAAATCGAGTTTTTTGAGAGAACGGAGCATCCGATTTGAATGATCTAAAAAACATTCAATTGGCAATGATTGGGAGAAGTGGTTATAAGTTTTTGGCAAAGGCAGTGCCAAAAACTGGAAGATACAGAGCTAATTGTACAAAAAATTTCAGTTTTTGAGAAAACTAAAAATCCGATTTGAATGATTCAAAAAACTTTCTGCTTATTATGACAAAACGATTGCTTTTAGAAGAAAAAATGTCATTTTTTTTTTGTATATTGAAAATAATTCAGATTTCAATTTTAATTTTGGCTAAAGTTTTAAAGCTCACTTATATACTATAAATAAATAACTTTAACTTTATAATTCAGTTTATATAATTCTTATAAATAAATATTAGACAAATGTTACAGTATTTATAATAATCTATTTGAAAACACTTAATATTCCTCGAACATTTCGTTACGATACGGAAAGTTCCAGCAATTTGCCTTAAAGCACGATGCCATGCGCCCCACTAGTTTTTTTACATTTGTAGCTTCCCGTAGGGTAGTTATAGTAATGGGCCGAAAATCGAAAATAAAAATGTTTGTATTTCTCGACGTTTTGAAGGTTTCTGAACATTTTGGCATACCTCAGAAAAAATGCATGTGTGTGTGTGCGTTTTATTTGTCCGCATATTTTCGTCGACGTTTTCAGGCGCACGGATCAACCGATTTCAATGGTTCAAAAAACATTCGACTCCTATTGATAGGGAGATGTGCTGATTAGTTTTTAGCAAAGGCAAGTCCAGCCGGTACGGAGATTCGGAGCAAAGAGTACAAAAAATATAAATCGAGTTTTTGAGAGAATGGAGTATCCGATTTGAATGATCTAAAAAAACATTCATTTTATAATGATTGAGAGAAGAGGTGATTAGTTTTTAGCAAATGCACGTCTAGCCATTTCGAAGATACAGAGCTAAATATGCAAAAAATGGCAGTTTGTGAGAGAACTAAGTGTCCGATTTGAATTATTCAAAAAACTTTCTGCTTGTTTCAACAAAATAATTGCTTTTGGAAAAAAAAGTTGACTCTAATTTTTTTTTTCAATTTTTTTTCAAGAATTTTTTTTTGTATATCGAAAATAATTCAGATTTTAATTTTAATTCTGTTCTAATAAACTTTAAACAAATCATTTCAACTTTGCAATTCAGTTTATATAATTCTTTTAAATATTAGACAATGTTACAATATTTATAAAATTCTATCTGAAAACATTCAATATTCCTCGATCGTGTCGCTACGGTACAGAAAGTTCCAGCAATTTTCCTTAAGGCACGATGCCACACACCACCAGTTTATTTATTTGTTTAAGGGGGTCTTCCTATGTGATGGGTTGAAAAAATCAATTTTTTTTTTCATAAATTGCTCCCTTGTGTCTAGAATACGGTAGTAAAGCGATTTTAGAAAATTCTAAGTCGTTTTAAAGATACAGCAGGTAAAAGAAATAGCGGTTCGGAGCGCTGAGTTGGCAGTCAGAGCCCGGGCCTATTGTGTACCGTCGGCTTTATACTAGGCCTCCCTTTTATTCATATATCCGTTTATACAAAGTTTGTTTAGGAGCAGAGACACAAAACAATAAAGAATCTTTGAATTCTTTGATTTGGACTTTCGCTCCTAAACATCTTCATTCTCGTTCCAAAATTGTTGAAATTGCTAGCTACTTAGCAGTTATTATCTTTAATGAAGGTTTTCAAGGTATTTTAAAAGTTATGTCGATTATGGGATGCCCTGTTGGTCGTGAAGCTCAAGCGTATGTTGAGAATCGGGATGAAAAGCGAATCTTACGTTCTGAGCGGCGCGTAAGTGATGTCGTTAAACAAGCCAGGATTGACTCAAGAGCTGAACAATCTGCTTCAAAAGAGTTTCACGAGGAAGATGAAGGAATACTCTATGGACCAGGCATAGCGGATTGAGAGTAATTTGATATTTTAATAGTTTTTAACGGACTTGAAACTTTAAACGCGTTTTTCTCAAAACTGTGTTTTTCAAAATTACCTCCATTGTATCTCAGAAACGGCTGGACCGAATTACTTGAAATTTACAGGGCACACTCAATATATTTCGATTTTTTTATAGCAAAAAACAAAAAACAAAAAACAAAACCGCCTAATTTGCAACTTTTATTTCAAATGTCTATCAAAAATCCAATTTTTTATATTCCGATAAGCCGATCAGCCGGAATCGTGGAGGAAGTGGGAGCTCTTTTTTTCGAGGCGGGGGTGTTCAGAGCGCTGTAACTCTAGTTTGACTGAATATTTTTAGCTGAAATTTTATATTTATACTGTCCAAATATGTGTTAATAAATGATAAAAAACCTGAAGCTCTAAATATTTACTGGTCGTAGAAAAAAAATCCTAAAATATCCCTAAACAACAGGCCGTAACATAGGAAGACCCCCTTAATGCCAATTGGCTCTATGGAGTTAATTATACAGTAATGTAATGTAACATAATAATGTGATCATACCTTGTTTATACAAACGTATACAAACACACGATAGTGATGGACGTTGAATTAACAAACGATTATTTTCAACCGTTTCTTCCTCGTTAACGAATTAACCATTTCGTCGCAACGAACTACTAGTTGAAAAGGACTGGTTTTGCAATGAGTTAAAAACAAGGTGATCAGTTACATTTCAATGAAATGCGAACTCCTCATCTAGAAACATAACTCTCATTACTGCGCATTTTTTAACATTTAACTTAAGTTTATTGGTTATATACCAGTTATTTAATTGGGCGATGTCTTACTGTACAGATATTGTATAATTATCACATTTTATGGTTTTGTAGATTTTTAGTTCTTTTGTTTATAGAAGGTTATCTGAATTAAAGTCAGTGCCTATGCCATTAATGAAAATATTGAATAATAATGTTCCCAAGTGTGATCCTTGCGGTATACCAGATATCGCTTGTATGTTTTCAGATAAATGGCCATCTGGTGAGACTCTGTAGTTTCCCGCCAGTTAAGTAAGATCTGAACAAATCTAAAATTTTGCCCTTAACTCTATACCGCTGTAGCTTCTTCAACAGAATATTGTGATCGACATGACGGAACGATTTACGGAGTTTGTTGCGAAAATAGCGTTCTTCTTGAATATAACACTCAAACGCAAAGCTAAATCGATGCTTTAGGCGCTAGGCAAACGCCTACTGTTTCTAACTCGATTGTAGTAATTGTTTTCGTCAGTATTCAAAATATTCTCCACATTTTACTCAAATTGTGAGAAAGTGAACATTCGCTTAATTTCGTTGTTTTAAGAAAACGAAAGATCAGCAGGTTTTTAATTTCACAGAATTAGAGACTTGTTAAAGGTCTGATGCGCATTAAGATAAGTTCTTCTAGATATTATGACAGTTAAAAAACAATGCAATAAAAAAGTCAGATTAAAGTCAACTAGATGACTTTAATCAATGTAGCAAACGTTTCGTCTAATTCGACTCATCATAAGTGCTATACATACAAATTATTTAAACACAAAACACACTTTTTTATAACATTTATCTGTGCTTTTAATAATTGTCTTTTGTTCTTGTTTGTAAGATTGTAGATTTTATATTCAACTATTGAACTAATGATAACTCGAATAACTCAAAGAATCGAAACATATACTACATTAATCACACTTTCTAATCAATAGGTTATGTGGCTACACAACTAAAATATCTGCTTAAAAACTTTTCAACACAATTTTAAAATAGTATTTTTAAAATAAATTTAGTATTTTTGAAAATATTTTATATGAAAATTTGCTAAAATATTTGTACGCAATTGTTCGTTAAACTTTTAATTCATGCAAAACAAATCAATACAAGTAAATACAATTTAGAATCCGAAAATCAATTGATAAGGAAAAGCTCGACCAATTCAACACAAAGTTAATCAAACAGGTTATTCTTAAATTTATATATAATCACAAATCTTCTCCAATTTTTATATCAAACGATTCATAGTTTTGAATTTTGAACTTTTATAAAACAAAAAACAAGTAATTACTTTGCTTACTAGCATCAAAATTACCTTCAGAATGTTTCTGAGCAAAGTGGATAATGGCCAGGAAGACTCCGACCAGTAGTAGAGCTATTGCCAAATATAAGTAACGTTTCTGAAACCGAGGCCTGGAATAAATAATGATAATGGATTAGTACCAAATATTAATAATTAATTAGGTGTTCTCTTATATTATTATTTGCTTATTGTAATAAGAAATCATTATTTCGATTTCATCGTCTGTCAAATTTAAATTATCTTTAAAAAATTACGTAAAGAGCCAAATACTAGATAATATATAGCTATGTTATATTACTGATCTTTCATGGGAACAAGATCTATCTCAAATAAGTATATGGTGAAGACTCAGTTGAACTATTTCATTCGGTACGGAGTACAGTGATTTTGGATGCTGGTTTTGCTCTCAATGCATTTGTAAACTCGTTGTTTTAGCGATAGCTATACTAATTTGATAATTTTGAGTTGGCTCGACGATTTATTATGAATAGTTTGACACGACGATCTATTATGAATAGTTTGACACGAAAATAGGAATAATTATGTATGTGTGAGCGTTTGCATATGAGTTAAATCTGTAGTTGAGCCATACCGATTAGTTTTTAATAAAGTTAAACAAATTAATAATTAATACAGTTCGAAAAATTATAAGTCTGGTTGAAGATCATCACAATTGGGAGTCGTTTAGTTTTTAGTAAAAGCAGAACTTTTATTTTGAAAGAATAACGTTTGATGATTTTATCTGATTTCAATTTTTATCAATTCTCATTAGGTCGATAATTTGAGAATTGTGGAAAGTTTTTGAAATTCTCTTAAGACAAAATGTTAGAATTAATATATATTTTTAAACTTTTTTTTATAATTTATCCATCAGGTGATATTAATTAATAATGAACGCAATTGATGTTTTTCTTATTAATTACGTGCGTTAAAATTTAAGTTTATCATTTGTCATTTTGTTAGTTCAAACTTGTTATTATCTATATTTTGCATTATAAATAAAAATATTTAATGGAATAACTTGATAGAAATATCAAGTTATTCATGTTCAAAATTATTTCTATTTTGGCAGAAAAAATTCCACTTTTATGTAAGACGTTATTCGCGTTATGTAACCATGAGTATTGACGTTATTCGATAACTTGAAAACGTAGCATAAATGAAGCAGTGACTTATTAACTGGTTAATAAAATTAGAGAACAAGTTTATTGCAGTTTAAATCAATTATCTTACCACAAGCTTACTAAAATATAAGCGAGTTCGAACCAAAAAAGTCATGACAAATATTATTTTTTCATTTCAAATGCATTTATTGTTTTCCTTAATTGATTTGGACAGATTGATCTCAAAGTAAGCAATTAGTAAGATAAAAAAGCAAATTTATTCGATAACAAATCTATAATTTTTAAAGAAAAAAAAATCAATGTATTTATGTGTTCCGGATACACTGACAACTCTATTGAAAGTTCCAAACCTAAATATCGGAATGAAAATTTGCAGTAAATAAAAATAATAATCCAAACTAAACAAACTAAATACATGATTTACTTTTCATCGCTTTTATTAAAACTTTATTGTATTTTTTTAGAAAAGATAGTGATTTAGTGGTTATTTTAGCAAACAAATAATTCAACGTGGCGGAACTTCATGACCTTCATGAATTATATGCTGCCAGTACACATTTATTTTTTTATTACTTAGAAATATTTTTGTCACGTGCATAATTTTATTCTAAGTGATTCATTTTTAAATAAATAAAATTGTTTTAATAAAATATATTATACCTCAGAACCACAACTGATTTTCATCAACGATGACATTTTTGTTTCAATGCCCAATTTGATTGATAAATATCATAGTTTATGAAACTCTCCACAGGTGAAGTAATTGTGTTCTAATATAAACTAAAATTTGATAAAATTGTGCGACAAATTAATTTTTAAAATCGAAAGAACCAAGACGAATAAATAATAAAATGTCTAAACTGACAATTCTGACGTTAGCCTGCTGGGAAAGGATAATTTTTGTCACTAGTTTGATGAAGTTAGTACCGCGTTGTTATTGATGCTAGTTTCTGGAATGTACAAAACGATAGTACTGATATTTGTTATTAGTAAATTCTACTGTTAATCAAAATAGTGGTGTAATGCCTAATGCTCCTAACGCTATTAATATGTATATTGTTTAGTACAGCGCTATTGCTGAATTGCTGAAATGTCCAAAGCGATAATACAAATAATTCTCACTAATTAATTTTGAAGGGAATCAAACTAGTGGTGTATTGCCTAATATCTCATGGAACAAAAAAATTCAAATAGTGATGTATAATTTTAATCCAAAATAACAATGCTGATATTTGTGTTATTTGAATTTTGACTAAAATTAAACTTGTTGTATCTTAAAAACAGGTCTTTCAGTTGGAATATGCAGCTAGTCGTGCATGATATTTGTCAAAAGCTAAAATGACAATACTGATATCTGTTGCTAATTAATTTTGATGAAAATTAAACTAGTGGATATGATCTAAGGTTTCTAAAATCAGGTTGTCTGCAGCAGAAAGGTGTAGCTAATAGTGATATTATGCTAAATTGAAATATTGGTGTACTTATCAGCAGTGGTGTTGTCGAGCCAGAACGCGCCGGAACGTCGTTCCGGCAAATCATTTTTGGGGAAGAACGCGTTCCGGCAAAAAAAAATATTAAAAAATCGCTACATACAGAAATGATTTATTAAGTAAATTTTATAAATTATTATTCAACTAATTTTTATTAAATATTCTTATTATTGTAATAAACATACATATATGTGCACACAATGGGTTTTGTAATATTTTTGTTTCTTTCCTTTTCTAACGGAACCGGAAAAAACATGAGAACCGGTTTATGAACCAGTTTTTAAATTTTAGCTTTCCGACAAAAAAATATTAGCACAACACCCTTGGTTTTATAAAAGTCGTTTTTAATTTAGTTACAAATTGAGGTGTATGAACTGAAATATTAATTACAATACAGTAGTGTATTTCAAATTTCACATATGTTACTTTAAGACCGAAAAGTGTCTGATGCCCGATTATTTCGGATATAAGTTGGACTTGTTTCGGACATAGCGGGCGTTAGTCGAATAAAATAAATAATTTAAGACATTCATATAATGGAAATTGATTGATTGACATAAGAACTGCAAAAAATGTAATATTTTAATAATTGGATGAATTTTTTGCCATCTAAGGCAAAAATATAAGCTGTTCGATCGCTTGTAAATTTTAACAATCCAACATTTATTGGTAATTTTTTTTAATCATTGTTTTATTGATATTTATTTATTGGTAAATTAGTTGACAATTTATAGCAAAAGAGTTACCCTGATATTTCAATAGACTTGTATTAGTCTGTATATTTATAAATTGCCATCCCTTCCAGACAGCGGTATAATAAATTTTATATCATATTTTTAAATTTAGAATTTTCAGAATTCAGTAAGTTGCGAGACTAAGAACATCTTAAGAAAATCAGCTCGCACAAGTTACTCAAACATTTAATAAAATTTATAGTTTTATGTCTATTGTCGCACAGTGCACGCAATCGTTTAAAATTAATAATTAATTTTCTATGAAGTGATAACGGCAAAGGCAGCAGTAAGGTGTAATCGATGCCTTAACGGATATTTTGGATATTTTAGATATTTAATACCGAGATAAAAATTCTTATAGAAAAAATAATATTTATAAATTAAATCTTATAAGAAAATTAATTCTATACTACACGCCTTACATCTATACCATACGCTATATTTCATCACATACTCTAAAAATCCCTACATTGTATACCAAATACACCTAACCTTTATCTACTATATATCTAGCTATACATTTTTTTTACACGCTACATTAACCCTACCGAGAACCTTAACCACTAGACCACCGTAACGCTACAATCAACCGTCTTTTTTCGCGTGTCGTCGCGCTACCTTAGTATTAATTACCCGCGGAAACAACAGTGCATCCCATATTATATTATTAATGAGGGTACCCGATATGGTAGTGGTTAAGGTGCGCAACCGCCACGCGGATGTCCCGGGTTCAATTCCCGGTATAGCCAATAGATAGGTAGAGATAATACATAGGCCGTAAGGTAAACCTATGTAATATAGGTAAGTATATAAATTAGACAGTAATATTTATAAGAAGTAAAAAGTATGTAGGTATATAATAAGTTAATGACGGTATATAGGTATCGGTAATAATATACTATAGTAAGATAGGCAATAGGTTATCTATCATATTATTAGGTTAAGTCTTATAAAGTATTGTAATAAATTTAGAGTACTTTTATATCATAATAAATACCTGTAAGTATTAATGAATACAAATAATACTACAATACATATAATTAATGTTATTAAAGAATATAAATTATGTACTCAATGATTCCCTCATACTTGTACAATTTAATGTATAGACTAGCTGTATATAATAGAGTTAATTATATAAGAAGTCAATATATTAGATTTGTGAGTTCTTATCGAAATATATAAATTTTCTTGAACCGGTTTATGAACCGGATTTTAAATTTTAGCGTTCCGGCATAAAAAATATTAGCACAACACCACTGCTTATCAGGATATGTTATTATAAGAAACTTTAAAAACACATATCTGTACTACTCCAAAAAATAGAACTTTATTAAATGACTAACACGATTTAATAAAGAAAATGGAAAAAAAACTTACCGACGAGCGAACTGAAACACAACCCTTTAAATTGAAATGGAACTACATAGGCAAACAAACTCGAAATAAAAAAATTAAACGAACGGAAGTGATTTAAAAATGCAAAAAAATGAAAGTAAACTCTACTTTCTCGCAAATACGATTTATAAAAGAAAAGAAGAAAATCATACATTCAAGATAATTTAATCTGGGTTTGATAAAGTTGCTAAAATAAGATTTATCATTTTCAATTTCGCGTATTATTCTCTATGGATCGGAGATATGGATTCTAAAAAAACAAAATGGTTTATTTAGAAATTTTGGAATATAGACTGAGATTAGGAAAAAGAGATCCGCTCTCTCTTTCGAGATTTAAGAAATAACAGATTATTCTGGCGAAAAAACTGAATACCTGGCCTACGTAAGAAACTGATAAACTGCTACATTTTTAGTATGAAACTGTACGTATCAGAGATATGAACTGTGTGACTACTAAATATAGGGTAGAGCAGAGCTTAAAGATCTGCGGGTAAAAACCGATATCTCAAAAACAAATAGAGTTACGAATTTTTTAACAACAATATTTGAAAGTAGAGGAAAAAGATGTATAATCAGCCATCAGCTTGATTTTTACGACGTTAATATCGGAAGATAAACAGTTTGAATGTTTGAAAATCCATAACAAAAGTATTTTTATCGTTTCTAGTTTATTTTGGTTCTAAGCACTGTTGTTTAATTATAATTTTTAAGTATAAGTTATTTAATTATTTTACGCACTGATTTACGTACTGATAATTTTAGGTTAGATTAAACAATTTTTTATATAACCTGTATAAATACTTACACGTGGGTGGGGTACAAAGAACCAACTGAACTTTCACAGTGAAAGCAATTAAAAATAGTTAATAAAAAGTAAATTAAGTTAAACAATGTAATTAAAAAAAAAGTTATATATATCTATATATATATTGTTATTTCAACTCTGATGATGAATATTTCTGACGAAATCTAAGATTCCCTATGGGGTAAAAGGGGCCAGGTGGCAAATTTTCGAAAAGCAGCATAAAACGCATTTCTACAATGATGAATCAGCTGAGAGTTCAACAGTTCAAATATTTCAAATTATGACGTTTGGCTTTGTAGGAATCAGTGATATTGACTCAAAGGCTGTCAAAAAATATCTTCCTGCGTAGTTGAACATTCAGAAATAAATGTTTCTTTCAAATTTTCACCTACTTTCAGAAATGTAAATAATTTGTCTGTTTTAATATAGAAAATTATTGCAAAGTTAAACAATTCAATATTTTCAATTTAAATACTTTTGTAATATCCCCATCAGGTGTAGCAATTTACGCACACGAATATTGCAAACTTTATGAAGTCTGAATTGATGTATTCATTAGCTATATATCTGATAATGATGATTAATTTATGATTATATATTTATTGTGACTAATTAAATTTATTTCGACCATAATTTGTAATTTCCCATAATATAGATTGAATATATGCTATAAGTTTCGAGGCAAGCGCTTATGCTAGCCAGAATGGTCTGGCAATTGCAAAGGCCTTTTTAGAATTGTTCAGATAAACACATAAGTAAATTTCAGCCTTACAGGACAAAGTTCTGCCGTTCCGAAGATACGGGGCAGAAGTGCCGAAAACGGTAACTCAGTTTTTAAGTAAACGGAGCGTCCGATTTGAATAATTCAAAAAACATTTTACTTGTTTTCAAATAAACATTTTTTTTTCAAAAAAAAGTAATTTTTTGTCAAATTTATAGTTTCTCAAAAATCTAATTTTTTCGAAGTAAATTTTTTTTCAAAAATGTTAATCGTTTTTAAAAAAATAATAATTTTTGCTACGGGAAGTTCCAGCAAGTTGCCTTAAGGCACGATGCCCTAATTGCCTTAAGACAGTATTCCACTTACAGCTAGTTTTGTGTCATTTTTTGCTCATTTTCCGGCTCGTCTGGCATGTACTTGTGCAGGTCGAAATGGTCTGGCAGTTGGATTTTCCAACTTCTCAATGAATAAATTACATCGTATAAAAATTTGAACCTTACAGGAACAAGTTTAATTTTCAGTTTTTTTTACACTTTCAAACGCCTGTACGACCATGATGTGCAGGGCTTAACACTAATCATACCAAGACTTAATATATACCTATTTCTACCATAGCGGGTCAAATGACCCGACTCTATGTTTCATGCTTGAATATATTAAATATGGATGTTAGGAAGAAAATAAAAATAAAAATTAAATTTATTATAATTAAACAAAATAGTATGTCAAGCATTTCTATTACAGAAGCAAAAATAAAAATTTTTAATTCATAGTGTATTCATAATTGTACATTTTCCGCAAACATATTTTTTACAGTTAGAGTAAATTTTGTTGGTTTTATTTTCTTTACAGTATCCTATTTGACATCTCATACATATATAAGCATCTGTAGTAGACTTAGGCAACGATACTTTCGTATTTGTTTCTTGTTTTGGTTGTTCACGGACTTCTCAAAAATCGGCGCCAAGTTCTTCTGCTAGCTTGAGTAAAAAATCTTGTTGCGAGATATTTTCTCCTGTCGTTTGCTTGTACAAAATCCAGGCATTTATGCCAGCTAAATCAAGGATATTGAAAAAAAAACTTGGAGAGGCCATCTGCAAGACTTGGGTTTTGCAGTAAATTTCTTCGCCATTTGATCAGTCATGTCTACATCAAATTTGGTTTTATTGTAATATGAAACAGTTTCAGGTAAACGTTTATCATTGTTTTCTTCATCGTCAGTATCTGTTGAATCAAACTCATTTTTATTTTCAACCAAAATATCTTTATTTTCAGAAAATTCATCTTCACTAATTTCTGAAAACTCTTCGCCAATATTATTTATATCTTTCATGAACTGGCACTGTCTTGTTTGCCTTGACATTTTTCTGGGTAAAAAATAACCTGTATTACTATAGCTATCAAAATAAAATATAAGCTAGGTACTTACCAAGACTTTCAATGTCTGCCAGTTTTTTTAACAATAAAAAGCTATTTTCAATCTAAAATTTGATATTTTTTTGAAATTCTTCTGAGCTATTTTTGTTGAACTACTTTACGAAACAGTGTTTAGAAGAATGTGCAACTTACTAACTGCAAATATGACTCGACAATCTCATAAACCAAAAAAATCTCTCCGGGTCAAATGACCCATTGTGGTAGATATCGGTATACAAGAAGGATTACTCAGAATAAACAAAACAAAACAAGAAAAAAATGTTGTTTATAACTGTACTTTAATTACTTAAAAAAAGTCATGAAGTCAAATGTGCAAATGCAATGAAATTATACGTGCATTTTCAATGCAAAAGTTCGAAATGGGTCATTTGACCCGTTATGGTATGTTTAGTGTTAAACCTGCCAGACCGTCATTTCCGTACTTAGCACGTTAAGAATCACCAGTGCAAAAATTTTTAGCTTTACAGAAATACCGTTATTTAAATGGTTCACTGGCTTTCAGTCTATTATTATCATTATTATTTATAAAGATATAAATATGTTGTGTGTTGATAAACGCTTGCCGCTCAAAAAACTTATCTGATCATTGATTATTTTATTGCTCAAATGATTAATTACTGTACAAGAAGTTCCAGCAATTTGCCTTGAGGCACAATGCCATGCACCACAAGCTTTTGATTTCTTTTTGATTACTATAAATTATCCTATGGTAAGTTAGCAATTTTGCTTATTCAACTTACTTATAATTCCATATAGGAAGCTCCAAAGTCGCCACATTTTTGCATTTGAATTTCCATCGTCTTGTATTTTTCTTTATTGTGAATTTTCCATCATTTTCTACGCTTGTTTTAAAAGTTTGTACCTTACGTTTCGATAGTGCATGTTCACCATTATCAGTTCGGTGGTACATCAAACCCATATTTAATAAATATAGTAAAGCTCCGATAAAAAAATAATTTGAAAGTTGCTAGTATTAATCCATTTTGTTCATTATTTGATTTAAATTAATTTTTGATAAGCTTAAAGCTAGTGAAAAATGCATTTGTTAATATACTTTTAATTTAATATATTTATTATTTATTTATTACAAAACACCTGACAAACAATATTAATGTAGTAAAATATTTTATATTTTTATAAATATAATAAAATGTTATATTACAGTAGACATTATATATTTTATTTGTATTAATTATAGTTTCCGTTGATTTATGAAAAAATACTTAGAAATAAGTCCATTTTTTTAAAATAAATAATAAACTATTCAAAATTGAATAAATTATCCGGAATTATTTTGACTTGATTTACAGCATCTATTCATCTTTATTTCGTAAAAATATAACCTGCGGATTTCAAGATATATTAGTTTAAAAAAACTGTTACAGCTAAACTTTAATGAATCTCTATAGTTCAATCACTTTTCGTCGGACTATGATATGCTAGGATTGTCATTCAGAACATTAAGTCTAATTAATACATAAATTTAATTATAAACGCTCTTTTTAATTTAATTTCAGGGAACCGAACCAATCGATCTTCTCCAAAAACTAATTGGGTTTCATCGAATGGTTTTTAAATTGCATTCATATTCGGCTCTAAATTTTTATAGAAAACATCGACAATTATCAAATTTTAATCGCGTCAAAACATTTTTTCAAACATTTCTAACATTTATTCAATTTTTGATGAATTTTTAAAATTAAACAATTTGTCCCAGGACTGTAATATTTTAAGATCATATTCTCTGTTTTAAAAAAGTTTTACAAAAATTATCAAAAGCAAATTAAAAAGTAATTACGAAAAAACAACTCAGCCGATCTTTACCAAAAACCAATCAGCACGATTCCATATCTTTGACGAAATACTTTAACTTTAACTTTTCCGCTAATTACAAAGAAAAAGCATCGTCGAGCAAATAAACTCCAACCTGACGAAATACTTTAACTTTAACTTTTCCGCTAATTACAAAGAAACAGCATCGTCGAGCAAATAAACACCAACCTTTATTGAGTTACATCGAATGGTTTATAAATTTTTCAAATTGGTTTAACCGTTTACGCAAAAACATTGATGAATGATCAAAAATTGTCTCACATACTTTGTCCAAATTTCGTCTCAAACGATTGACTTGAAACGCCCTGAATATAATTATTAGAATTAGAAAAAAAGTAAAAGTCGAAAATATTTTTTTTATATATTGAATGATTTTTATATGTCGAATGTACGGGAAGTTCCAGCAATTTGCCTTAAGGCACAATGCCTTGCACCCCACTAGTTTTTATTACTTTTTATTGGAACTTTGTACGTCGATAGAGTAAAATCGAAAATGAAAATTTTTATATATCTTAAAGTGTTAAAGGTTTCTGAGTTTGCATACCTTAGAAAAAATGGATGTATTTGTGTGAGTCTATATGTGTGCGCATGTGTGGGATACAACTTTTCGTCGATGATTTCGGAAACACGGATCAACCGATTTGAATAATTCAAAAAATATTCGGTTCGTATTGATAAGGAGACTTGCTGATTAGTTTTTGGCTAAGGCAGGTCTAGCCGTTTTCTAGCCTGGTCTCAATAAACACCCTAAAACATCATAGGCCATCGAAAAATACAGTAAGACAAAAGAAAATACACCGTGCATGTTCTAAGCGCGTCATAGTGGTTATTACTTTAAGTAATACACGTACATATATTTTAAGTCGTAAAGATATTATTTGGAAATCGTATTAATTGAATGTTAGTAAATATGAAAACTTTATTTAAAAAAAAACAGTTGAAAATTTTATCTAAACAGCTAAAACTTTGTAATTCATTAGGTCGATTAATTTCGCATATCGAAAAGTTTATATCACCTTTGTGGTTCACTTACAACAATTTTTATATTTTACACATTAATTAAAACAAATTTATGCAGTCTATACTGTATAAAATTTATCTAGTATAATCATTATGTTTCATATTTTTGTTTATCATTTTTATTTTATAATCACTTGTATTTATATTATTGTTTCTTTTAATCACACTGGATTGAAACGAATTTAAATAGTGAAATGTTAATAATTATTGTGAAATTATTAGTTAGTCTTGTATGTGAACAATAACGAAACTTTTAATATTTTTTTATATTGCCTATATTAACAAGCACATTATAAAACTAGTAATTTATAATAATAATTATCAACCATCACTATTTTAAACAGTAATAATCATTATTATTACAGTTGTTAATATTATAATTTTCAACAGTAACTATTGATTAATTAACCAAGTTTTGACTTCACAATTCATAACCTCCGTGCCATGTCTCTAAACAATTTATGAACGCCGACTAACACGAATTTCTTTAATTTGTTGTTTAAATATACAATTTTACTAAATAATTATTAACTAATTAACCTTTTTAGGTTTGTACTTAATTGTTTAAGACGCCGTAAGATGCACGTGGAAAACTTTTGTGCAGATTTTTGACAGGACTGTCGACTGCGTTTTGCGCATGCGTAAAATACCCTTCATATATAGGGTAACAATGGGGTATATATATATATATATATATATATATGTATATATATATATATATATATATATATATATATAAAGCGAGAGGTTTTTCTTCAGATGGTGAAATAATATGATAAAATTGTTTCTTGGGCATCCATCCAGTAAGTAAAAATAGTTTTATTGAAAGAAAATGTTTTTATTCAGAGAACATACGTTTCGGGTCTTGATTTGACCCATCTTCAGTGCATACAAATAAATTTGAAAAAAAAAACACAAAAACACACGAAACTGCACAAAAAAATAAATATGAAACAAAAAATTGATAAAACGTCGAGTTATGATAAATTTTAAAAAAAAATGTAAAATTAAATGAATAATATATTTTATTATAAAAAAGCTTATTCCAAACGAACATATTGTCAGCTTGGAGTATGTATTATATATATATATATATATATATATATATATATATATATATATACTAGATGACTCGACAGACGTTGTCCTGTACCCATGTCTACAATTCAAAAGTTCCAATTTTTTTAATAACTTATATTGATATTTACCAATTAGTTAGAAATTATTAGGTTTTCTACACTACAGTCTATACCGAAATGTATATTCATCCATATGGGTGATCTTGAATGTAGGGTAGGGCGGGGCTAGTTGAGCAAATTTTTACTTAAACGGATGTAGCTCCTTAATGAAAAGTCTCAATAAATTGCTATACGGCTTAATGGATTTGTTGTTTATCGCTTAACAAAAGTATTAATACTAGTTTTTGGTAAAAAGTAAAATTTAAAAGCTACAGCTGTTTAAATGCAAAAAGTCAAGTATGCTCAATGTACCCCATAGGTGGGGCAAGTTGAGCACTAAGAAAGTATAATGAAATTATAGGTTCAATGTCAATTAGTGATGAAATAAAATAAGTTTTTAATAACCAGTTCTATATTTATAGTCTTTATGGACAGAGAAAACAAAACTTATAGTAATTTGCTTTAAATAATTAACGATTAATTAACCTAGGAATTATTTTACCATTATATTCAGTATTTTTGTTTAAAATCATTTTCTTTATATCATTACTCATAGACTTAGCTTAAATCTTAAAAATAATAATTAATTTCTGGAAGTTAATGGTAATTGTCTTAGTGACAGAACAAGTATAGCAACTATGCTCAAATAGCCCCAACTGGGAATTTCAAAATAAAAGTGAGTTTATAAAAAAACCGTGAGATTTATACCCAGAATCTCTGTGCATATTAAAAGTACTATAATTATATGAAAGAATAAAATTTACCTGGTTAAAAATAAATAACATTTGACTAAACTAGACGAAAACTCGCGATGAATGACTTTTTTACTTTTTGGTCTCAAAATAAACTAAAAGCCCGTGAGCCTTACTCATTTGTCCAGCGGCCACTAGCGATCGCGGGATGTTTATTTCTCCCAAACCTCTATCTTTCCGCCATATAATGCCTAAACGGACGGTGAATAGTTTTCGAGATATTTCGATTGCTCAACTTGCCCCTATGCTCAACTAGCCCCGCCCTACCCTACAACTGCTTTAAATAAAATGTTGAGTCTCAGAACCCACACTCAACTTTTTAATTATACTTTGAAATTATACTATAATAATATTAATGATTATACTGTCAAATCAGCCACTTAAGACAATCAAACAAACAAATATTAAAATATGTTCAATGAAATAGTATATTATAGAACACTACAATTTATTGAACAAATTTATTTCCAACCGCGTAATTTATTTTAATGACAAGAGTTATCCAATATTTTGAGTCATACCTTGAGATGTAGATGTATAAATAAATAATTTTTTGTTTATTCACGACTAAAACATCGATTTTCCATATTTATCACACAAAAATTTATCTTATACGTAATTAATATATTATTATATTTGTAATAATATTATTATATTATATTATTTGTAATTTATAGCATAAGATATACATATTGTAAATTGCAGTCTTTTAAACGGTATAACGAATTCAGAAAGAATTAATATATAGTATCCGCGGTAAAGGTACAATATCCCATTGGATTTTTCACTTAAAATGATTTCTTTAATAATTTTGCCCATAATTTTTATAATCCCGTATATATGAATTGTTTTCAGTAATAATATTATCTAAATTACATGTTTCTTAATAATAATTTGGTATACATTATTACTTAAGTTCATATTTTAAGTGAATTAATTTATCAAATCCTGTTCATATGTGCACATTTCTATCTACGATCAAAGAAATCAGTACAGTCAATGGAGAGGAAAAAGGATGTATTCTGTTATCTTTTTTCTGTGCTCCAAGTTTAATTATTAACATCTTAAAATTTAATGGAGATTTTTTTTTCAAAGCGAGTAAGCGCCGCGTCGAAGTCTAATGTCTGAAAATTATAAACTTTGGCACGGAACTCTTAGAAATGTAAGAAAAATTTGTACTTATTATTGAAATCTCTGTAAAATATTTAATAATTTGGTGTGTAGATGTTCATTTTTGACAGCCAAATGGCATTTTTTAACATTTTTAATTGGATATCCGACACCATAGACCTGCCTTCACAAAAATTTAATCACTTCTTCATTGCCTCAATATGAGTTAAATATTTTTTAATTATTCAAATCGGGCGCTCCGTTCTCTCAAAACCTGATTCAATGGTACCAATGTCTTTTGAATCATTTTAATTTAAATTTAAAACACACAAATCTATTTGTTCTAAGCAAGGCAAAATGTTTAGGAAGTCTTGAAATGTAAAGATATGCAAGAATTTGTATTTTCGTTTTTTTCATAACTTATCCTACGGAAAATTGCCAAAGTTGACAAGTATTAATTTTACAATACTTTTTATCAAGGAAATCGCATTTTAAATTTATTTTTTACCAAAAGTATATAATTTACAATATTTTTATCTAGGGAGGCACATTTCAAATTTATTTGATACCGAAATGCATCATAGACCCGAACAATGAACCAAATTTTATGGCCATTGCTGGTTATAGCTTAAGGTCTCTCGTAATACTTTGTTTTAGTTTCTTTTTCTTCATATTCTGTACTTATATCTTATCCTTGAGTTGGGCTAATCTTATCCTTGACAATACCTTATTCTTCACTATTTTGTATACAGTACTAAAGCATATTTTATTATATTATCTAGGCTTAAAACTTGTTTCACTTGACATGATTTTTATTTCAATTTATAGTAATTGATAATTAAAAAATATTTTACTAACTTTTCAAATGTGCTAGAATGTAAAGTTATTTTCAAGTTTAAATATTGTTCTATAGTCCTTTTAATTATTTTATAAAAAGTTTAATATATACATTAATTCTGTTCCAAAAATAATGATCTTGATATACTTCAGACTAGGGAATGCAATACCGATGAAAAATTTCAATACCGGTATTTCGGTAATTTTTCATTTTAAAACCGGAATACAGGTAAATTACCGGTATTTTCATTATCTTAAACAAACGTAAACAAAATTAAAAAATACTAGTACAAATATAAAAAAAATGTATATACAACTACAACTTTATTCAACTCAACAATAAAAACAATAAAATAAAACAATAAGTTTTTTTTTAAAAAAATAATTTAACAAAATTATATCCAATTTAATTAATTCATTATCACTATCGAGTATATTAAATACTTTTCACCAAAAACAAACTTATGAGTAAGAAAGACCAAAAACTCATAAAAGATCATATTACATTAATATAATAAACAGTATTGTCTTATCCGATGTGTTAAATTAGCATAATCTCCAATATTTTAAAAAAATAATTTTCTACGCTAATTTGAATTGGATACTTTGTCAAGCTAAATAATAAGTTACTATAATTGTTGAGTATTGTTATTTAAAACAATGCGATGGTTCTATAGTATTTTCAAATTTCGAAATGTTTTCGAAAGATAATATTTTATAATTGTAATAAGAATAAAAATATTAATATTTTCTAATTGTAATAAGAATAAAAATATTTGTAATTATCATAATTATTATGTATAAAGTTAGAAAAAAATAAAGATTAATCAGAGGTAATATTTTGGCGCAAATATCACTTAAAAACCGTTACATTTTTACATAAGATGAAACAACATCATTATCTATCTATTTATTGTAACACGATATGAAGCTCTTAGTAAAGCAATAAATATTCAGTTTAATGACGAGTTGAGATCATATTCGACATTTGTTTATCCTATAGAATCACTTGAAGATATAGCTGTTTATGCGATTATGGAATTTAAAGATATAAATCCGAGAAATTTAAACTTTAGTGTATTATGTATCAAATAGCGCTTATGTAAAATTACCGAAAAAATCGGTATTTTTGGGGTAAATACCGGTAAAAATACTGCCGAAAAATCGGGCGGTTTACCGGTGTACCGGTATTGCATTCCCTAAATCAGACTATACACTACCAGTTGAAAATATATTTACCAATTTGCAGATTCGTATTCCACAGCCGTGTATGAGCAGTTCGAAACGCTTCCATGAATTGTCACCGTGCGCCTCCTGCCGGAGCCCCCGCAGTCGCAAAATGGGCGCCGAAATGTATTACCCATTTTAAAAATTTACACAAAAAACCAACTGCCGTTTAAATTCACTCGCGATAACACTTATGAATATTTTTTTGCTACATAAAAATTAAATGTGAGAGATAAAGTAAAGCAGGGCTTAAAGTTTCGCGGATAAAAAAATCCACCAAACAAGTAAAGTATGGCATTTTATAAAAATACTATTTCAAGGTAGAGAACAAGAAATATATAATCAGCTATTGCCTTAAATCGAACAACGCCGTTATTACGAGATAAACAGCCACAATATCAATATTTTAACGAAAGTTAAAAGTTTGAAGAAAAAAATGATTGTGTTTTTTGTTCAAAGCTTAGTGCTTAATTTGCATTACATAAATATAATTCTTAATTATATATATTATCCCTACTCAATTATTTTATAAAATCTGTTGTTTTTTTTAAGATGTATGAAACTGCTTTTTAAATAACCTCTAAAATAGCTTAAGTGTGGTTGGGGTAAAAAAGACCACCCGAACCATTACTGTGAACAATAACAAAAATAGATAATAAAAGGTACGTTGAAACAAACTCTAATCCAACTCTATCTAGCAAGATAAACAACAAGAAAATAGACAATAAAAAAGTAAAATAAATTACTATTAAAACAAGAAATTTTACGAAAGAAAAATTAAATTAAAAGTTAATTCAACTCTAATGAAAAATTATATTGACAAAGTTATTTGCGAAGGTTTCTTGAAGTGTAATTTTTGTTAAGTAATGTGACCGTGCAAAATGCATTTTAAACAGAAGTTGTGCTTAACTAATTTGAAATATTTTTACTTCAAGATCAATGATCCTGATGACTAAATTAAACATAAATACTTACTAAAGCAATATTTATAATAGTTGTTAAAGATTTTTGTTTATTATGTTTCACAATATATAATTAGATTATAATTTTTGATTTTGTTGCTCAACTTAATAAGCGAACTTCATCAAAAATTAAATTAAATAGTGTTGCAATCATTAAGTAAAAACTTTTTAAAATAAATAAAAACTGGTGGACATTTTTCGTCCCCTAGACTCGGTGTCCTATGGGTTTGAAAGGGCGAGTTGATATATCCTGGCGAATTTTACTGAACATAGTTCGATAGTAGTTCGCTTGATATGTGTTATATTGGTTTTAATATATTTGTTTTGTTAAAGAGTTTTTTGATAAAATGATTAATTATTCTTCAGGGTTCTATAATTCTATTCCATAATTAACTTCCCGAAGGAGAAGTTTATGTTTTCATAAAAAAATCCGATTCGCTAATTTTATGTTTTCTCGACGTTTCAAACCATTCTGGATCGAATGAGACCAAATTTGGAAAAGTATGTGTGTGTGTATGTGTGTGTGTGTGTGTGTGTGTGTGTGTGAACAGATTTTTTGCCGTAAATCGACGTTTTCTCAAAAACGCCTGAACCGACTTCAGAAATTTAAAAACCATTAGATGTGTCTCAATGAGGACTATCACTTGTCAGTTTTGTGCGAAGATCGGCCGAGTCGTTTCATTTAAATTTGGAAAAAAGTGTTAAACTTTTCGTCCAAATTTTAGCTCATACTACCGAATCGATTTTAATAAATCAAAAACTGTTTGAAAGATATTAGTTGGGAATGATACTGATTAGTTTTAGTTGAAAATCTGCCGAGCCGTTTTCTTATAATTCGTTGTTGTAACAATCTGATAAACAATTTTCAAATGGAGCAAATTACAAGTTTGCCGTTGATTGTTGTTTCTTGAGTGGATATATAATTTGAAATCGGCAACTCCAAAACGTCCACGAAGTTTTGGATTTTTTTTTATGAAAATTATTTCACACAATAATTCACAAATCTTCTTTGCGTGTTTAGGCTAGATTCCAATTTTAATGCTACCCAAATAAATTAGAATAGTTAATTAATTAGTAAATTATAAAATTATATTGCTAGCATTTTCTATTTGCATTGCGTAACTCCGCGTCCTTTATCTAATGCGTCCTTTTTTAAATTACAAACGCCACGATTTCCTGAAGTAATACTATTATAATATGATATTGTAAACATTGCGAAATCTTTTGAAAGTCGAATTAGCCCAAGTATATTGAAATCATTATCTTCTATATATATAAAAATAAGTCGGGTTTTCCTTCCTGACGAAATAACTCCAGAACGCACGAACCGATTTCGACAATTTTGCATTCGTTGGAAAGGTCTCGGGCTCCGCAAGGTTTATAGCTAAGAAAATTAGTGGTGCATGGCATCGTTCCCTAATGCAAATTGCTGGAACTTCACGTACCGTAATTAAAAATTCGAGTAATGAAAATAATCAACAATTGTTTTAAATAATTTCAAATAGATTATCTACATATATATGAAAATAAGTCGGGTTTTCCTTCCTGACGATATAACTCCAGAACGCACAAAACGATTTCGACAATTTTGCATTCGTTGGAAAGGTTTCGGGCTCCGCAAGGTTTATAGCTAAGAAAATTAGTTGTGCATGGCATCGTGCCTTTATGCAAGCTGCTGGAACTTCACGCACCGTAATTAAAAATTCGAGTAATGACATTAGTGAGAATTATCAGAATTATGCTTGGTTAAGTCAACGAGCAATTCTTGCCGCAAAGAATAATGATGTACACGCACTGAATTTCACGATTCATTAAAAAATTGCTGGCGATTTGGTGACATACCAATGATTCTGACTGGTCTTCCGTTTGACTTCAAACGATGGCAATTTCCAGTTCGCCTTGCGTTCGCAGTGACAATTAACAAGTCGCAATCGCTTAGTGTTTGCGGGATAAATTTCAAATAGATTATTTAGAAAATCATTGTTTTTCACATGGGCAGTTATACATTGCCTGTTCACCAGTTGGAAAACCATCCGCAATGTTTGTGTTAACCTCAGACCAAAAAACAAAAAATGTGGTTTACCAAATAGCACTTCAATGAAACGGATAATTTGCGGATTCACTTTCATTACTTATAGAAGTTCAACTAAAAACACTTCATTTTTGTAATCGAAATAAATTCATTACTGTTGTATAATAAAATCAAATTTTTCCTTTTCAAATATAAAACAAACAAAAAATTTCTTCATCTTTCTCACGAAACCATCCGGTGGCGAAACGGAGTTCGTCGGGTTTGCTAGTTTTCAATAAAAAAAACTGCAAAATAGGAGAAAGTCCAATCCATCGTTTATATGATCTATGGCCGTTGCTTTTCTATAAGCCTAGCGGTTGGCAATGCTGAACTTTCATATAAACCTTCATACCATATATAAAAGCAAATGTAAATGTCAGATGGAATTAAAATATTTGTATAAAAATATTTTTAAAAGAATATAAAAATCGTTAGTTTAAATTTATTGTAATGACTATTTGTTACTATTATAAGGAATAATTTATATAGTATTCAATTAATTTAATAACACCTTTCGTTTTTAGAACATGTTAACTTGAAGCTTTTCGTAATTTATCTTACACAAAACAAATATTAAAACGCTGCAAAAACACAATTATCCTCATGCCATCTAAAAACTACAAAAGGAATTACAAGAATTAAATTGACATTAAAACTTAATGCTTAATAAACAATGAAAAAGCCCATGTAAAGAGTAATATCATGAAGATTATGGAATCAGAAATATATACATTGAACAACAATGAAGAAACTTGTTTAGATAAATCAATCTAAGATATGCGAGCTAAGGTAAGATCTTGTATGTGTAATATATGTATAATAAATTATTTTCAGAACAAATCCATTAGCCATAACTCGCATACCAATATAGGAAAGGATCTTAAAGCATTTTATAAATGTGGAATATGCATCAAAACATTCACAGACATCAACTACATAAATGTGATATATGCAATAAAACATTTATTTAAGATGGCCATATGTCCCGTTTTAATTGGGACAATCCCACAAAAAGAACAAAAGATCTGAAAACTAACTTTTAGACTGCCTAACATAGAAGTTACCACAAGCACTAATTTTTACAAATTAATTATGAAGAAAATTGAACATAATTTTATACAAAGCTTAAACAACACATAGATAAAAAATATGAGATAAAAAATAACATACCTTGGAATAATAATGTTCTTACTAAAAGTCATTAATTCTGATTTAACAAATTGATTTATTTAAGTAAAACTGATTTTTGTTGCATAATAGTATACAGATAACTCCCGCACAACACGGTACTTCTGTAGCACGGATTTGCTTTAACACGGTTTAAGATTTGAGACCATCCTCCTCATAACACAGTATTTTCGGGTTTGCATAACACGGTTTAAGAATTGAGAAAAGTTTTAATAAAATAAAAAATATAGTAAATCCCATGAAAAGCAAACATGATTTAATCTAAAATTAGTAAAATCGCCAAAAATTAGTAAAATAAATGTGATGAAACTAGTGCAAAAAAAAATTAATTAAAGTTTATTAAAGATTACTTTACATGTGTTAAATATATAAATATCATTTTGATAAAAGCAAGTAATCACAAATATTTTTTTTTGCAAAAAATAATGCATGGACCTGGAAGTAGTATAGAAAACTGCTGAGAGGATGAGGATATCTTGCAAAAAAGGATCATGTTGGATAGCACTTACTTGTTAATTATGACGAAAAAAATCATATAATTCAATTAATGTATATTACTTCTTAAAAAAAATTAATAAATGTAACAATATTTATTATAAAATCATGATAGTAGCATGTTTTTTTGAATTCTTGGAATGTAACCCCTATTTTCGTATTAATTTTTCCTTATAACATGGTTTTGCATAACACGCTACTGTTGTGGAACATAACTACCGTGTTGTACGGGGGTTACCTGTATATTTGTTACTCTCACCGCCCCGTCATGGATTATTATTTATTTGAAGTGGCACACATATATTCACAACCAAAAATTGCAACATAATTTGAAATATGTAATACAAAATTTGCATCTGACTCTAAATTAAAACAAAACATGTTTTTCTACAAGTGCTGCATTCGAATGTAAAATTTGCCATAAAGAAATTACTCAATTGGCTGTTTTAAATAAACTTATGTCAATTCTCACTCAATTAAAATGTGACACATACAATAAAGCATTTAATAAAATGGTTATATTAAGGCAACATGTTTTGCAATCAAACTTTTATACTGAAATATGCAGCAAAGTATTTTCTCAATCACTTGTATTGAATATACATATCACCATTCATACTGGAGCGAGGGACCGCATAAATATGAGTATTTAAAAGCATCATAAGAGAGCATACTATTCTGGACTTCCTCATGAGCGTGAGTCGTAAGTATGTGATAGGATGTTTTCTGAGGCTTGTGATTTAAAGCATATGGTACACACAATAAAGTCATAAATGTCATAAGTGTAAAATTTGCAAGAAAGCTTGTTATTTGAGACGGTACATACAATTTCACAACAAGGAAGGCCCCTATGAATGCAATTCACTAATTCACTAACAGTTGGTTTTATCAAACACATGAATATTGAATTAAAAATTATTTATTGACAAAACTATTATGTGAAAAAGTATTTTTATAAAACATTTATTTGAACATGTGTTTATCAAAGAAGAAACAAAATATAAAGATGATGAAATCAACATATTCATTAATTGTTAAACTTATCGAGCATGATGTTAATACATTAATAGTATGTTATGTAAAATGATTTTCTAATCATTTTTATTTGAGCTACTATGAATTATTGTTTTTTTACTGTTGAAAAAGAATTTGTTTTTCTTAATTTCAGTTCAATTTTTATTGTTACATATTATTTTTTGGTAACTTTTGGAATTTTTTTTTTACTGGTAAGTATATAAAAAGAATATAATGAGTATATAAAGAAAAGAATACCAGATGGAGAACAATAACAGCAATAGGTATATCAATGTAAAACATTTGTGTGAATGGTCAGTCAGTTAATATCAGTTGATTTTTATTAATAATTTATAAAGGAAAAATAATTATATTTATTCTTGAATCAATGGATCAAAGTTATATGCAGAATTAAAGTTATATTATATACTATATGTAACAACTGTTATATACTATATGTAACGCTGGAATATGTTATTCCAAATGATTAATTTGAGTAAAGGACATTATTTAGAGCAATAAGTTTTAAAGAATAATATAATTATCATGTATAGATAACAATATAATAAATAACTAGATGTAAGTGTCATCTTCACTTAAGAAAACTTGCACAAGCATCGCAATACATGTAAATAATTTATTTAATCCTTAATCTAGTGGTGCATGGCTTTGTGCCTTAAGGCAACTTGCTGGACCTACCTGTACCGAAATTAAAGCAAAATGAAAATAATCAATAATTGCTTTAAATAATTTTAAATAAATTATTTATTATAATTACATACTGTAAATTTATAGGTGCTTATTAAATTGGACGACAAATGTTTAAAAATTTAGAAAATACGTATTTTTTGAAATTTTATATTTTTACTTTATTAAAATGTTTTTTTTTTTTAATCATTCAAATCGGACGCTCCATCCTCTCAAAAACTGAATTACTATTTTTGGCTTTTTTGCCCCGTATCTTCGAAACGGCTAGACCTGCATTATTTGCTTAAAAGTAATCAGCACGTCTTTTTATCAATACGAATCGAATGTTTTTAATTATTCAAATCGGTTGATCCGTATTCCCGAAATCGTCGACGAAAGTTTGTATTTGCACACACATACATCCATTATTTCTAGAGATTTTGATATTGAGTATTTTATAGAGATTTTGATATTGTCTACACATTTTGTATAATTTTTTTGGGTTCCGTACCAAGATTGTTAATTTTTAAGTTTATTTATATACTTCAAACAAATGTTCTCGATATTTTCGACATTATGGAATAAGCAATTTATAAAATTGAAAAATCATTCGGGTCGTACTCGATCGCGAGGCGTCTTTGCAAAAGGCAATTTTACCGTTTCGGAGGTATGGAGTTTTTGAGAGAACGGATCATCCAATTAGATTAATTCAAAAAATATTTTGCTTGAAAATTTAGTAATTTTAAAAAAATTAATAATCTTCAAAGAAAAAATTAAAATTTTCAAAAAAAATCAAATTTTAGAAATTTTTCATCTTTTCAAAAAAAACTAAATTTTGAAAAATTAAAAAAAAAAGATTTTTTACAAAAATTTGAGAATATTTCGAAAATTTCAAAAATAAATTGAATATTTTCAAAAATTTCCAAATTCTCAAAATATTTAGAAAAAACTTTTTTTTTAATTCCAAAAAAATTCAAACTTCTTAAAAAATTTCAAAATTTTGAAAAAAATTCTAAATTAGCAAAATAAAAAAAAATGGACTCTTGTAAGCGTACACATCAGTTGTTCATAAAATACGCTCATCTACCAATTTAACAAGCACTTATAAGAATACAGTATGTAATAAATAATCTATTTGAAATTATTCAAAACAATTATTGATTATTTTCATTCCTCGAATGTTCAATTCCGATACGGGAAGTACCAGCAATTTGCCTTAAAGCACGACGCCATGCGCCCCACTAGCTTTGAAACAATTGTGCTATCTGTGTATAAATTATAGCGCACAAGCACGTGCTTGTATATCATAAAGGCAAGGCCCATTATTCCAAAATGATTGATTTTTATAATTTAACCACTTTTCGTGGGTTTCTAATATTTTATTATGTTCGTTTATGGCCCATGAACTCCAAAAACCACGAGTTTAACATTTAATTTCAAAGAAACGATCTAACCAAACATTGGCATAAAATTAATGATCCGCAACTGATATCTTTGAAACGGTTTTGAAATTTTCAAAATCAGTTCAGAACTTTTTGTAGAAATATGAACGAAATGTTTTGCATTAAGAACTTCGAATTGCTTTTAAACTTTTGAAATTGGTCCAATCGTTTCTGACGAAACGATAACAATTGACCTCAAATGATACAGAATAACTTTAGACATTGAGAAAACATAAAATTAGCAATTTGGATGTTCTGACGAAAATATAGTTTTTTCCTTCGGCAAGTTAAAACCTCAAGATATAATATATAATTATAAACAAAAGATTCTTTGTAAAACTGGTTTTATAATACATATATTTGTTCGCTGAATGATTGATTCTAAGCCATTGGGATTTTGAATAAATTTACTATTTATCATTTATTTTTGTACGTTTAATTTCTATAATTCCACTATTTTCTGTAGATATATAATACTTTTTGTTTTTATTGTTTCAATTAAAATACATTAAAAAATGGGAAGAAGCAACTTGGCATATATCTTCGAAACTAAGCAGCACAAATTCAAAGTTAAAGGTCTTTGGAACAAGTTTTGAATGATCAAAAACCGTTGTGATTTCTTATTCAATTATCAATTAGTCGAAAACGATTCGACTGATCAAGCAGAACTAATCGAAGCAAATTTGAGACGAATGATTCAAAATGAACTGAATCCTTGAGAACAAAATGAAAAACAAAACCCTACGGTAACACCAATCAATATACCATTGGAAATAAAAATTATTTGTTTTACACTTTATAACTTTAGCACTTTTTTAACATCAACCGACATTGAGATTTGTAACTAAACTAAATTAAATAATACTTAAAACGTTTACTTGTCGCCAGAATACTATTTGCTTTACTAATCAGCGCCTACATTGTTTGTATTGAAATTATTTACACTTGATTTAGCATTGATATAAATAATTATGGAGAAAAACTAAGACAATATAAAATCTACTTCTATTTATATAATCATATTTAACACTAGAGTTACGGATGTTGGTTATATATTTATTTTTACTGAAGTTAGCCAAGTTGACTCATGCAATCAGATGGAAGTTTTTGAAAAAAAAAATAGTTCTGAGCCAATTTGAAACGCCATATTTAGCACAATTGTAATAATTTAGTGTTTATGGAACAAGTTTGTATTTTTTTGTCGATTTTTATGCTTCGCGATTACTAGTAAAACTGTTTAGAATTGGTTTTATGAATTGTCATGGTAATTTTTTACATCTATACATAAATTGTGTAGAAAACTTTGTCATTGTATCTTTTTTGGCTACAGCAATTTGGAGTATTTTGTTTCGATTCGTTTGTATTGGCAGTGCGTTACGTTTTAGAAGTTTCTGAACATTTTGGCATATCTTGGAATATATGGATGTATGTGTGTTTGTGCGCGGATACAATACGGCGTAGGCAGGTCTATCCGTTTCGAGTAAACGAGGCAAAAAGAGTCAAAAATGCTGTGTCAGTTTTTGAGAAACGTGCGATTTGTATAGTTCAAAAAAACATTTTATTTATATTGACTAAACGAAGAACTGTTCAAATTTTTAGAAAGGCGGGTCCAGCGGTTATGGAGTTTCAATAAAAAAATGTCATTTGGTGGCCATTAGGCATATCAAATTATCAGATATTTTATAGAGATTTTATGAATGTGTTCACATTTTGTGTCAATTTTTTTGGGTTTCGTACCAAGATTTTTAACCACCCGTAGGGCAAATTATAGTAATCGCAAAAAATCGAAAATAAATTTTATTTATACATCTTTACGTTTCAGAGGTTTCTGAATATTTTGGCATACCTTATTATTAGATGCATGGAATGAATGTATGTGTGTGTGCGTATGTATATGTGTGTGCGGACACACATTTTTGTCGACGATTTCGGGAACACTGTTCAACCGATTTAAATTATTCAAAAAACATTCGATTCCTATTAATAAGGAGTTTTTGGCAACGGCTTCTAGCCGTTTCGAAGATATGGGGCAAAAAGTGCCAAAAACGGTAACTCAGTTTTTAAGAGAACGGAGCGTCCGATTTTAATGATTAAAAAACATTTTACTTGTATAGACAGGATGAAGAACTAATTAAATTTTTAGGAGGGCAGGTCTAGCGGTTTTGGAGATCTAGTAAAAAAAGTAAAAAATACCATTTTGAGGTCAAAAATGATCATTAGACATATGCACATCAAATTATCAGATATTTCATGGAGAGTTTAATAATATGTATCAATTTTGTTTACAGTAATTTTTTTTTTCTAAATTTCAAATTTCTCACAATTCTATTTTTTTCAAAATTTAAAACATATTTAATCTTTTTCTAAAAATTTAATTTCTGGTATGGGAAGTTTCAGCAATATACCTTAAGGCATGATGCCATACACCGCCAGTTAATTTTAAAATTCACGTATCAGGTTCAAACAAATGTCTTCGATATTTTCGACAGTCACATCAGCACATCTCCCTATCAATAGAAATTGATTGTTTTTTTGAACTATTCAAATCGGTTGATCCGTGCGCCCGAAAACGTGAACGACAAAACACACACATCCATTTTTTCTGATGTGTGCTAAAATGTTCAGAAACCTTCAAAACGTGTAGATAAGCAATATTTTTCAATTCCGATTTTCAGCCCATTACTTCGGGAAGTTAAATATCATTCGGTTCGTACTCGATCGCGAGGCGTTTTTGTATAATTCGGTGCTCGCTTAATAATAAAAATATTATTGTTTATGTTTTTTAAGAGCATATTTTAATAAACAAAACATAAGTTATTAATTATATATTTTGTTTCCTTGAATATTCTATACGAGTCACGAGTCTATTATATGTAAAATGCCACATAGAATTTTTTATATATTTTTTTCTATCTTTTTACTCTCGTTGCCTATGTGTTAAAATAAATAATATGAACTCATTTCAGAACAAATATAACTACTTGGTATTGGTATTTTGTCTTGAGGCAAGTTACATGAACTTTCCGAAATGTGTACATAATACACTTAATCAATAAAAAATAAATTAATTTATGAGTGATTAATAGTATTCCGAGTGGATTTATTACAAATATTTGAAAACGAACAAACACATTAACTCGGAGAGTATTTTCTAAAAGTAAATATTCACAAATCAATAATTTGGACTTCAATGGTTTATTAGTTATACCAAGTAGTAAATCGTCTTATTTTAATTTTAACAAACGTTAAAAAAACTACTTTTACTTTCTCAAACTTTGTTGAATTTTTAAAATTAAATTACTTATCGTAGGGCCGTAGTATTTCAGTAAGTTCTATTAAGCCATGATATATATCGCCAAAAAAAGTTCCATAAAAATCGGCATAAATAAAACAGCTCGGTAGATTTTCGCATAAAACTAATATGTATCATTCCCAACTACAATCTCTTGAACAGTTTTTGATTTTTCAAAATTGATTCGATAGTATGAGCTTAAATGTGGACAAAAAACTATTTTTTTCAAATTACAAAGAAACGGCTCAGCAGCTCGTCGCACAAACGATAATCCACATCGAAATACATCGATTTTGAGAAAACGTCGATTTACAGCAAAAAAACTGTTCACACACACATATTTTTTCAAATTTGGTCTTATTCGATTCAGAATGGCTTGTAACGTCGAGAAAACATAAAATTAGCGAATCGGATTTTTTTATGAAAACAAATTTCTTCTTCGGGAACTATTTTTTTCATTGACAATGCCCGTGTTAATACCGGTATCACGGTATTTCACATTTCAAATATCGAATGCGCCGGTAGTCAGATCTTACAATGCATTAGTACGTTCCTGGAAGCCCTAATTGTCGCCGGAAACTGTGTTTTATTGGCCACGAAAATAATGAAAATCATTTTGTACGAATCAATCATTTATTTTTCAATTCATACTCTGAGATTGCATCTTTATTTATTTACGATTACAAATTAAATTAATATAACTCACCATTTTTTTTCTCGTCCAATCCGATGTTGCGCACTTGAGTTTTCCATGGAAGTGCACTTTAATTTTTTACAAGTAAATTATAAAGAAAATAGTTTAGAATGTATTTAGTTTGTTAGATAGTTATTTGATGTCGCGAAGGGCCTGTAATAAAAAAATAAATTAATTGATTAATTTAGTGAAACCAAATTGACAATTATTACATTTTTTAAATGTAATTAATTTCCATGTCATTATGTTTTATGTAACATAACATAGTCAAATATGGAAACCAATCATCAAATTGAATTAAAATAATATTTAAATTAAGGTTGAAATTATTTTCGAAAATTGGTGGGTATTTTAGAAAATTAAAAATGAATTCGTGCAACTTTTTGTTGTAGTGAAACTATTTTCATACTTTTTTATGCAATTTTTTATGTAAATCTAATGAAATCATCATTCAATTGATCTTTATAAAAACCTATGATTTACTACATTATATATGCATTATATTATATCATTTAAAAGATCTTTATCAAAATATACAAACTTGATGAACTTAACTTGTGCTTGTAGTAAAAATTATGTTCAAAAAAGATAGAATCAATTGACTATTAGGAAATAGGGGCATGTGCTAAGAGAGTGAAAATTTAGGGTTGTATGTATTTTTTAATTGCGAGCTTTAGAAACATAAAATGAACTAGGGGAGAATGGCATCATGCCAAAAGCAAATTGCTGATACTTCCAGTACCGTATTTCAAAAATTTTGAAAACCTTGCAAAAATTATATTTTTGAATTTTGATTTTTTTAGCGAAATATCGATGCGCGTAAGGGCCGCGTTGTCTTCACACTTTTTGCCCTGTATCATTCAAACGGCTGGATCTGCCTTGGCCAAAAACTAATCAGCACTCCTCATCAATCAATCAAATGGGTTTTGAATCATTCAAATCGGTTGATCCGAAACTTGCAGTGTATTTTATTAATGTAATTGAAGATATTTAAAACAATTGTTATTAATCATAAGCTAGTTAGTATTGGTATCTATCTTTGAGGCAAGTTACCAGAATTTCCCGATATGTGTAAAATATTGCCTTAATCAATAAAAAGTAAATTAATTTATGAGTGATTATTAGATAAGTATTCCGAGTGAATTTATTACACATAATTGAAAACGAACGAACACGTTAGTTCGGAGTATTTTCTAAAGGCAAATTTTCAAAAATCAATAATTTTTATAATTAAAACAGTTTACACAGGTTTAGCATTTTCATGTATTCCGATACTCTATCGTTATACCAAATAAATCGTCTAATTTTAATTTTAACAAACGTCAAAGAAACTACTCTTTTTCTCAAAGTTTGATGATTTTTTAAAATCAAACTATTTGTAGTAAAGCCATAATATTTCAGTAAGTTCTATAAACTTCGCCTAAAACTAATCTGTATCATTTCCAACTAATATATTTCGAACAGTTTTTGATGTTTTAAAAAAAATAAAAACACTTAAACCATTGTGAAACAAAATTTTGACTTTTTTTTAATTACTACTTTTATATGACTATTATTGTTAAAATACTTAATAATTAGTTAAATAAAAACTTATAATTTAAAAACACTTAAAAAATTGTGAAACAATTTCTTTCATCAAAATACCTAAAAATTTGTAAAATAAAAAACTCATATTGTAAAAATAGTTGATAATAATAATAAAAATGATAATGATAATATTAATAATAATAATATTAATAATAATATCAATAGTATAAGACACTTAAATTTATTAAAATATCATAAAATAACCTAAAATTTGTTAAATAAAATAATTATGTTGTAAAAGTATTGTAAAGATTATTAAAATACTTATTAGATTTAAAAAAAATACTTGCAACAAACAAACTAGTTATATTTAAAAATAATTAAAATTAACTAAATATAAATAAGTTTATAGTAAATAAATTAAATAATAAATAAATAAGTAATAAAATAGCTAATAATTAATTAAATTATATTAAACCTATAAAATATTGACTTAAGCCTTATTATAATATTATTATACCGACGGCTTGTAAAATAAATAAATAAATAAATGTTAAAATCAATTTGGTAGTATGAGCTTAAATCTGGATGAAAAGTTTAACACTTTTTTAAAAATTGCAAAGAGATGGCTCGGCAGATCGTCGCGCAATACTGACAAACGATAGTCCTCATCGAGATACATCGAATGGCTTTTAAATTTCTGAAATTGGTCCTGCCGTTTATTAGAAAACGTCGATTTACGGTAAAAACCTGTTCACACACACACACATACTTTTTCCAAATTTGATTTCATTCGATATAGAATGGCTTGAAACGTCGAAAAAATATAAAATCGGATCGGACTTTTTGATGAAAGCATAAACTTCTCATTTGGGAAGTTAAAAATGTAAACAAAACTGCGATTCTGTTACATCTAGTTATTGAAAAAAACGCTCGTATCTTTCGTGATTGATTGCTGAGTTACATTAGTAGAGTGAAATATCTCATTCAGCTTCCTAATATGTAATTGAGGCTTATAAGCTTATCATTGATTTAATTAATCTGTGGAAACTCAACAACGTACATCACAGCATACAACACATATCAAACTATCGAATTATGTTCAGAAAATTTTCAGCGTTTATTTAAAAAGACTGTCATTTATTTTCAGTGAAAGTGTCGTTAGATTTTTGTGAAATAAGTATTAAGTCCGGTATTGATTTTAATCATGCTTTTATAAAAGCAATCGGACTTAATACTTACAAGATAACATATATCTTGTTCGGTACGCTAAATTCTAAAGGTGAAAGTGCCTTTTAGCATACTTCTCTTCCCAAACCCCGGATTGGGGTTGATAATGGGAAAGAAGTAAGCACCCATTAGAGAGTTTTTTTTTCTCTCAAAATTAAAAACAAATAGTTCTTTATTCCATTTATTTAACATTAAAAAATCAGTGCACAGGTGTTGAAAGAGACCAGAGTAATTCCCGGGCAGCCGCCTGGGAAGAAATTAAGAATAATGAAAGTGCAGAAAATAGAAGTGCTAACGAGCGAGACCCTCAAAAATAAATACAATGCGCTATCTGATCGGACTGGTATGGACACGGACAGGGAGCTTGAGGAATACAAGAAGGTCAAACGGCGAAAGAAAGCTAAAAACCAGGAGCTCGAGAAAATCAATGTTGTGTGGCAGCCATCCACTTCAGGGGTACAGGCAGCACCATTGAAGAAAAGCCATATGAAAGAAGAAAAAATTCCGCCTATCATTGTGAAATCTGAATTAGAGCTGAAGACTATTCGCTATATCTGGGAAACAACCAAAATCAATTTCAGATATTAGTTCCTGAACAATAATTCACATAAAATCTTCATTGATTCAATTACTGATCAAGAAGAAGTTAAAAACATACTGAGCGAATGCAATTATCCCTTCTACAACTACTCCATAAAACAAATCTAGGCACAATTACGGGACTCCACCTTTCTATAACTGAGACAGAAGCCTGCGAACTACAACTGAAAGGAACTAAAGTAAAGCAAGTAGTGCAAGTAACAGGAAAACAGTCGAACGGTAGTCAACATAAACTGCCAATATACATAATTTTAGTCGACAAGGACCAGGATATAGCGGAGCTAAAGCGCGTCACTAACATTGGTGGATACATCTTCTCCTGGGAGGCCTTTAGAACACAGAACAGGGCGTTGCAGTGTCACAAATGCTTGAAGTTCAACCATACATCCTACACCAGCGACCTAAAACACAGGTGTATAAAGTGCCTCAATATGGACGCACCAGGTGCTTGCCTGAAACTGCCAACTGAGGAAAAGATGTGTGTGAACTGCAAGAGCGCCCACCCGGCCAACTACTCGAAATGCAAGACAGACATACAGGCCAGCACCAACAGGTCCGGTCCAGACTTTAATACACCGGAGGGACTTTTTGCTACTATGGGTGAAATCAGGATGCTGTTTGCTGATCCCCCAGGTTTAACAAATATAACATGACATATAACGAGAAATATACAACAATACTTAACTTTTTAGCAGCATCTCCGTAAATCAAATGCGCGATTTACACATAATGCACTTTAACTCTAACGGACTTAAAAACAACGTGAACGAACTGAGACAGACAATAACAAATTATGATCTGGACATTGTAATGATTAACGAGACACATTTGAAACCTACGGACAGGCTCTACATCAATAAGTGCATAGTTTACAGAAACGACAGACAGGCGGGCGCACGCGGATGGGGCGGCACTGCGATTTTGATCAAGTCGAGCATCAGACATGAGCAAGTGCCAAACCTGACAGCGGGCGGTTCTGAAATAACAGCTATCAATGTATACAAAAGAGGTCAAAAAGTAACTATAATATCGATTTACAAATGGACTGCAACATACAGACTTACAAAGACTGCTGGACTCGAACAGATTTGTTCTTGTGGCAGAAGACTTTAACGCACAACACACATCTTGGAACTGTAACTTCAACAATGCAAGCGGAAACAGACTGTACGAATACCTGACCGAACACAACACCACAGACGCACAACTATACTATCCTGACACGCCGAGCATTGGCATTGACAAAAAATCTACACGTAACATCCGAACCCATAACAAGAACACTTTTTAACTCCGACCATAACCCAGTTTTCATCACTATTTCAGGCAGACTAGACGTCGACCAAACTCCCAAACGCAAATTTCTAGATTATTCCGAAGCCAACTGGACATTTTTTACAGACATCATCACAGACAACACACGACACACATTGCCAATCGATACCAACATTGACATTGAGGAGGCTGTGACACACCTTACTCTGACAATCACAGACGCTGTACAACAGGCTATTTCGATACTAGAACTAAACTGAAGAAACTGTGGCAACTGACACACAATACGGTTTTAAAGAACGGCACTCCACACTACTCCCACTGACACAACTCATAGAAAACTCAGTTCTCAATTTAAACAGACGAAACCATACCGGATTGGTGTTACTCGACTTTGAGAAGGCATTCGACATCATCTGGATGGACAGACTTATTTATAAACTCATTCAACTCAACTTTCCACCGTGCATTACAAGAACATTACATCATAGCTCTCAGACCGCAACTTCACCGTACAAGTAGACAACAGGCTTTCGGCGGTTAAACAAGTGACGGCGGGAGTACCGCAAGGCTCGATCTTGGGACCGCAAGGTTTAATGTCTACATCCACGACATATCCACTGACACCGACACAATGTTACTAACGTTTGCTGACGACACTGCCATATACAAATCATCACGATCACCTACACTACTGACTACAAAGATACAGACACACATAGACAATCTATCCCAATATACTGATAAATGGCAGATCAGGATCAATCTGGAGACGGAGACAATTAAATAGCCGAAATGCCATGACTAGACTGACTGACGGTCCAAGGATGTCAAATACCTTGGTGTGACCTTGGACCATAGACTCAGCTTCAAGAAACATATTAATACGAAAATTGGACAGGCTTACGGGATGTTAAATCTACTAAGACCTCTCTTGAACCACAACAGCCCGCTAAGCGTGAAGAACACACGGACACTTTACCTCACACTGTTTACAAAACCACGTATACTATACTAAGGGTAAATATCCGAACAATGTCAAAAATGCAATGTAAATATTTATATTTATTGAAATATATATTCATTTAAGTTCAAGTTCAGAAAATTTTCCAGTTATTGCTTAAATATAGAAATATGTTTATTTCAGTGCTCCGTTTCTCAGTGTTAATTTTTATTATTTCTAAAAGTCATTATTATCACTCAAAGTTATGATTATACAAGGTACTTTCGCACTAATCTCTCAGTTTTTTCAAAATGTGGAGTTAGTTAATATATGCACTCAAATAGCGTATAAAGTTAACCTTTCTACCCGCGGCTCTTTAAGCTCAGCTCTACACTATACTTATATTAATTTTTATAGTCATATTTACTTGTTTATTCCGCAGTATCTTTATATAGTATAATTAAATATCTGTGTATTAAAAAAATAAAGAAAATGTCTTCAAAAAAACAAAAAAAAATTAGAGGCGATTAACCTATAATAAAAATAGAAATAAATCCCTTTATAATATTTTAACTTTGAAAATTCCAATCGAAATTCATTCAAAAACGTTCACTGACAGAAATCGAGATGAAAAATGATTTAATTACAATAATTATTCTTACGAAATAGAGGTTTGTCATAAGAAGTTGAAAATTTAGGGTTATCTGTGTTTTTCATATACGCATTATAAAAAAATAAAAAAAATAAAGTCAAAAACCTGTCCGGGGATTTACCTAACAATTTCCCAAATTTTCACGGCGATCGGATGTATGGTCTATGTAAAAAGATATAAAGACCTATTCTGCCGCATAACAGAAAAATGTTATGGCAAGGCCATGTTATGAAGAACGTTCCATACAAAATATTGACAAAAGCCAGTGGTCAGTGTGCAGTCAGGGGTATTTCTCAGGTTGTCAAATAGAAAACCTATTCTAGAAACCGCACAAATGTCAAAAAAAAAGATATTAAATAACAGGGTCTTTCTGACTCAGCTCTATAATATACGAGTGACGTTGCATTTTATGTGTAAATCGCCTGTACGAATAGTAAATACAAGACATTTTGACAGTATTCAGTATGATTCAGTAGCATAATGTATGAAAGTTGGAACGTAATATGGCCTTGCCATAACTCTTTTCTGTTATGCGGCCGAATCGGTCCCATGATCTTGCCGAGATAACAAGGTCATATCCGTAAATATAGATTTGTATCAATTGGTAATTTTTTCAAATTTAAGCAATTCAAAATGTTTTATTGTTGTCTTCATCAGAATTCCTATTCCAGCAGGCGTTGTTTCATCGGTATGATTATTAGTATACCAATATTGAATGCCTTAATATTAATAATATAAAAATGTATAATAAGCTTTCAATTGCTAACGCATTTAATTTGTTTTTTGTTAACAAAGCGTTTAATTTGACTTCAAATATAACAATTGTACTAATCATATCAAATGCCATGTTTTCTAAAATAAAAACAAATATAATTTCTTTTTACCAATGCCCCATATATTCTGATGAGCTGTCGCAAACAATTTACTTTCTTATTATTCCTCAAGACCAGGTGAAATTTTATCTGATATTTTTTCCAATATTTTTTGATTCGATTTGATATTTTTCTGGCGTTAATAACGCTATCGACAAAGGTATTTATCCAAATCATAATAAACATTCGAAGGTTAAGCTTTTTTTATAAAAAAGGGACCACTGATTTAATTAATAATTACAAGCCAATTTCATTATTAAATACTGGACAAATGTATATGTCAATTCAAATTTTGCGCGGGCCTTATCTTTGGAATACAGAGTGTAGTATTCAGCTAGGCGATTAGGTTTTGCTGTGTTACGATGTATGTTCTTTTCCATGTTCTATTTGCTATGTTCCATGTTCCAGCTAATAAATCTTTTATAATTTAAATGGTGTTTTGGTTAATATTTGTATTTATTTTTCTTTATTACCAAATATTTTTGATAAGTTTTGAAAAGATATTATATTGCTACCTTAATTTATTTTTACCAATTAACGGTATTTTATTCAAAAATCAGTACGGATTTCGACAAAAGTGTTCTGCTCAACATCCCATTCAATATACACTTCATTACATGAATAATAATTCTTTTGAAGAGGGTAGCTTTTGCGTTACAATTTTTTGTGACTTGTCCAATACCTTCTGCAATACCATAGTATCTCCCATGAAATTCTTTTTAATGAGTTTGCAAAATACTAGTGATGTGCCAAGTCGAATCAAATGATTCGAATCATTCGAATCAAGCCTTTAACGACTTGATTCGAATCAGATTTTTCTTGATTCGAATCAACTCGTATCAAGCCGCGAAATATTTACTATGATAAAATATACATGAACACAATTTTTTCATAAATATAAAAAAAATGTTTTAATTTAATTCAATATTATAATGATATAAAAAATAATAATAAATAACATAAATGACATAAATATAAAAAATAATCGTGAATTAAATCATGCGAGCCAATCGACTTTAATACGCTTAAATGTATCACCCAATTCCAATCGACTTTATTTGACTTTAACCGGATTCATCGACTAACTTTATCATTCGACTTTATATGGCTCAAACCGAATCATTCCGACTTCAAGCGATAAGACTTCAATCGACTTCATATGACTCAAACCAAATCATTCCGGCTTCGAGCGATAAGACTTCAATCGACTTCATATGACTCAAACCGAATCATTCCGACTTCGAGCGATAAGACTTCAATCGACTTCATATGACTCAAACCGAATCATTCCGACTTCGAGCGATAAGACTTCAATCGACGTTATATGACTCAAACCGAATCATTCAGACTTCGAGCGATAAGACTTCAATCGGCTTCATATAACTCAAACCGAATTATTGCGACTTCAAGCGAGTCGAGCGATATGAGTTCGAAACAGATACAATGCGTCGTCGTTCTTGCGTGTTTATTTATTTACAGAGCGCTGAGATCGATTTTGTTCGTGAAGTATCAATACACGATTTTGATAATAAATAAGTGTTTTAGATTTTAAATGTTATCAGAATAATCCACTTCAAATTATGAAACGAGTTTCGGGAATCTTTCAATATAGTATATATACAATTATATTCAATATAATACTCTTTTGAAATAGTAAAATAAACAATTGACCCATGATTCCTAATATTTTTTTATATGCTTTAGTGTAGCACAATTGTTTGGTAATCTATTATTGTAAATTAACTTGTAGATATGTATCAACCGCCTTTAAAATTAAATCATTATTAATCATTTTCAGAATATACTTTTTGATAGTAATTTATGTTTACAATTTCTACTTTGTCTGTTCATATTGGTTAAACTAACAATTTTGATTATAAATTTGAATCACTTTTACTAAAAAAATACATCCATGATTTTTTTGTCCATATATATACTTGATTCGAGTTGATTCGTATCATGATTCAAATCAGGCTTTTTTCTGTTTCGAATCATTCGAATCGGGAATTTTCCGAGTCGGGCTCATCACTACAAAATACGGCGTGCGCGTGATTTAGCACTTGACTTATTTTCATCTTATTTATCAAACAAGACTCAATCTGTTCATTTGGACGATAATGGTTCAGTAATAATAGCAGTCAAATTGAGTATCAAACTTGGTGTCCCTCAAGGTTCAATACTTGGTTCTTTATTATTTCTTATATATATATATATATATATATATATATATATAAATGATCTACTTAATTGTTCTGATCTTTGTAAATTTATACTTTTTGCTGATGACACTAGTATTATTGTTAATGGAAGTTCTTTGGAAGAAATTAGTAACAAATTAAATCTAGTAACGACTTCAATTTCCAATTGGTTTAAATCCAATAATCTTTTACTCAATAATGCTAAAACCCAAAAAATGTAATTACTACTGTTATTAATATAAATAATAAGATAAGATCATGAACGACACTCTTTTCGAATTTTCTTCTTTTCGAAATTTTGGCACAAAAACTTAAACTGGGACATCACATGGATTCTATACTAACACCTAATTTAACGAAAACATGTTTTATGTTCATAGTCCTTAAGGTCAGTGTAAATTGTCTTTTCTTATTTTTTCACATCTCGTGTATGGAATTCAATTATGGGGGATTCCTGCATCTCATAAGCGCATTTTTAAATTTAAAAAAGAGCTATAATATTTTTTTATCAGGTTTATTTTAGTTCTTTATTCTCTTATAAAAATATTTTTTGTAAATTTAGTATCCTTACCGTTCACAGTATATTTTTGCTCATTACCTTGTCGTTTGTAAAAAATTATCCTGTTCGTTTCAAATTATCTTCAATGTCGAATTCTCAATACAAGATAAGAAACTTAACAATTAAAGAACCAATTTTTGAACCTGCAACGTCTTTTAACTTAATTGACGGATTTCGAATACAAGTTTTTAACGTATTACTACAACACAAACAGTCAGTCAAGTAAGAGCGTGGTCGACTTTATCGACAATTAATGAAAAATTTTGCTCTAATCCCTTCGCTGAACGATAGAGAAAAGCTTTGTTCTTGATGCATTGTCAAGAAAGGATTAGGTATTCGTTGAGCTTTTGAAAGAAAATTACGTTTAAAGCCATGATTGCTAATTCGATAACTAATAAACACAGCGATATGTGGCTGTGTTACTTTGCATCCACACAAAAGATTCCAAAATGTCGCAATTAGCGGCTGCTAAATATATGAGAAAGTCGAAGTCATTTGTGAAGAAGTAGATATAGCGATATCAAGTGGCTAAATTTGTCGATGATCTACTAGAACGTCGATGGTTCGAAGGAAAAAGTAAACAAAAACGACGAGAAGTAGAATCTGAGAGTAGTGAATCTGTTCGCGGAATCATCTTTAGCACTGCGACAATGACAAGCAAAACTAGTGGTGTATGGCACCGTGCTTAAGGCAAATTGCTGCAACTGCCCGTACCGTAACGAAATGATAGAGTAATATTAAGTGTTTTCAAATATATTTTTATGAATATCGTAACATTGTTTAATATTTATAAGAATTATATAAACTGAATTACAAAGTTGAAATTATTTATTTAAAGTATATTAGAATAGAATAAAAATTAAAATCTAAATTATTTTCGATACAAAAAAATCACTTTGAAAAAAAAGGTTTTTGATAAAAAAAAATAGAAACAAAATGTTTTTTCCAAAAGCAATTATTTTATGAAACAAGCAAAAAGTTCTTTGAATAATGCAAATCGGACGCTTTGTTCGATAAGAAGCAAAGAGTGCAGAAAATACAAATCGTGTTTTTGAGAGAATGGAGTGCCCGATTTAAATGATCTAAAAAACATTCAATTTGTAATGATTGGGAGAAGAGGAGATTAGTTTTTAGCAAAAGCTGGCCCACTCATTTCGAAGATAAAGAGCTAAATGTGCAAAAAATGGCAGGTTCTTAAGAACAAATCGTCCGATTTGAATGATTCAAAAAATATTTGATCCGTATTGATGTGGAGACGTTCTGATTAGTTTGTGGTAGAGGCAGGTCCAGCCGTTTCGAAGATACAGAAGATACAAAAAGTGCTAATAGTGTTTCGCGTCACATGTCGTCATAGCTGAGTTGGTTAACGCGTCACCGTTCGCGTTAGTTGATAAGAAAGTCGAGAATGATCGGGTTCGAATCCCACGTCTGTAATATTTAAAAAAAAAAATCTAATACTTTTTATGTTTGTATTGTTGATACTGCATAAACTATTTAAAATTCTTAACTCAGTGCATATATTTCGCGAACGAAAAATTGATACATTTGAAGTAAAATATGTTCATTCTTATTTTATATTATATATTTCATTCAAACATATATAAACAACGTCGTCTAATCTAATAAGTTTTCATATTTTTTGTGATTTTGTTTTATAATATTTATTCATAGACATTTTTGTTGACTGATTATTTTTATTCTTCAAATGTTTAATTACGGTACGAGAAGTTCCAGCAATTTGCCTTAAAGCACGATACCATGCGCCTCACTAGTTTGGAAAGATTTTTGGATGCCCATCAAATTGTAGTTAAGCTAAACCAGAAAGTAATTGAACTCAACAACAGAGTTGCAAAATTAGAAGAAGAAACAGTTCCTAACACAGAAAGGAACAGCAAACCAGTATAATCAGAATTCTTATGCCAGACACAAATAAATTCAATAGCACTACTAGAATCACAAAAATTCAATTTAATACAAAATTCACATATAGCTCGTTAACAAATATCATTATTGGTAGATAAACTAGCATTACAGCACAGTAAGAAATATTCAGCGCTATCTAACAGTTCACTATATGATTATTATTATGTAGATGACAAAGATGTAGATACTTTATTAGAAGTCAAATTACTAATCAAGAAAGCTGGTAATCTTTTAGCGGAAGGTTGTTTTGTAATCACGCAAATCGTCAAACAATAATACGGAATTAGAAAATGATAGACAAGATAAACAAGAAGCAATTATTCGTGAAGTTAATTACAAATCTTAGTTAACTAGAAAAAAAAAGAAAAAGATTCGCTTAAAAAAATAATTAAAGGAGTCACGATATCATACGTCAACTACAAAGAAAAATTTACAATACAGAATTAAATAAAGTGACAAACAAGCTCCATTATTTCATTGTGTTCAAAAAATCATTATTGAAAGCGGGCGGAAGGCTGCTAAACGCAAATATCTCACATAATCAGATGCACCCCATAATTTTACCAGCTAATCATCAAGTTACTGACCAACAAGAAGAAAAGTTAAAGAAGTAAATTCACAATTATGTAACATATTATAAATTCAAACAGTGACACAAACACAAACTTCAAAGAATTTATATACAATACCAATTATGAATACGTTCCCATTACTATTCAATAAGTCGCCATTACTATTCAATAAGTCGCCATTACTATTCAATAAGTAAATAGTTCATAAAATTTATGCCAACGTTTGAGGCCGCAGTATGGAGCAAATTAGCTGCAAGTTATTTTAAATGTGCCATGACATTTGTGATATATAAATAAAATATTGTATAGAAATTATCTCCGTTAATCGATGTCTAATAAAATTATCGTAGAATTAAAACTATTTAGTTATTTATGGAAATACTCTCCAACAATATTAAACAATTGCTGACCAACGATAACATAGTAATCATCTGTCTTTCTTTGATATCATCTTTTCCCTAAACGTTATTATTTAATACATTTTACTAACTTTTTCCACGTTAGATATCTCTTATTCAAATTAATTTCTTTATTTGTTACTGCGCTTCTTCCTTTTTTTAGATCCACATTATAATATCATTTACGCAGCGAATTGATTCAAGATTGTATTCTATCAGAAACTGTCGATATTCTATTTAAACATTTTATATTAGGACTTTCCTTTTGATGCTGCTCTAAATGAAGATGTAAAATTGTGCATCTATTACTGAAATATACATTACACAGGTAGCTGGTTTTCAAGCATGTGTGTGAACTTTGGCTTCAGGCATGTTTGTGAACTATGTTTTCCGCCACATTTCATGCAAAGGTATGGTCTATATCAGTATGTTGAATGCGATGATGGACATCTAGTGCAGATACTTGAGCTTATACTAACTGATACTGTGTGTGTTTTTTTTTCAGTGAAAGTGTCATTGGATTTTTGTGAAATAAGTATTAAGTCCGGTATTGATTTTAATCATGCTTTTGTAAAAGCAATCGGACTTAATACTTACAAGATAATATATATCTTGTTCGTCATAGATCGAAATTGTATCTGAAGTTACTCAGATACTAGATCTGATCTAATGTCTCGGTTGATTCTATCGCGATTCGTTTCAAAATTACAAAGTGGACATGGCTTCTGCTGACTCCTTTTTCCAAACACCCGATTGGTAAGCAATATTAGAAAGTGAATCTTTTCTAAATATAATTTTTTTTAAGTACTCTACATTTATTTTCTTAAAATCAGTGATGAGTGTATTGAAGAATCGTCTCGATAAGCCGGTACAGTTTTGGATTCCACCCGTCGGATCATGCTTACAATTGAGTTACCATAGTTTTGACGACCGACGAAAGTCAGTTTAATTCACAATTCAACATTGTGGTGTGGTCATTTAAATTTTATATAATATTTTTTTTTATTTTGGATATAATTTACATCTGTCCAATGGACATTAGGTAAATTTTATGAATAACAAAATAACAAAGAAGCTGTCTGCAAAATAAACTATTGAATGCCAATGGACATTAGGTAAATTTTATGAATAACAAAATAACAAAGAAGCTGTCTGCAAAATAAACTATTGAATGCTTGAGAGAGTGCACAGTTGCAATCTCTCCTAATTTAAGAAAATATTATGATCTAGATTGACTTGGGATGCCAGTTAGGTCCAAAGGCGTTTTCCTTTTTAATCTCTTTGGTGTAGTTTGCTGAGATGAGTGCCTTGGCGAGCCCGTTGGGATGGTTCTCCAGTCGGTGACTGTGTTTGATGGCGTATCTTGTAATTTCTTCTTCTACCGTATGCAGGCCCGTGTGGAGCAGCCATACCGGTACATATTTTGGGGCGTTCAGGATAGGACCTAGCACGCTACATTGGGAAACGCCATAGTTAATGTTTCTGAGGGTGAGGTTTGGTTTGCCAAGCTAAAGTAGAATTTCCTCTCGGTAAGATATGATTTTAATATGCGAATAGTTAAATTTTATATAAATAATAATAATATATAAGTTATTCTATTTTACGAACATGACTAATGCGCGTTTTTGTACCCACGGCTGAATGGAGACTCGAATTGTATGCCCTTTTATAAAATGTTTATATCTAACATAGTTGTTTCTAGTTTATATTGATTATTTGATGGCTACTTTGTTTCATTTTTAACTTCCGTAGGGTAGTTATATAAGTGGCCGAAATCGAAAATAAAATTTTTGCTTTCTCGATGTTTTGAAGGTTTCTGAACATTTTGGCATACCTCAGAAAAAATGGATGTGTGTGTGTGTGTGTGGTGTATGTTTTTAGTATGTCCGCATTTTTTCGTCCGCGTCTTTCGGGCGCACGGATCAACCGTTTTGAATGGTTAAAAAACATTCGATTCCTAGTGATAAGAATGTGCTGATTAGTTTTTGGCAAAGGCAGGTCCAGCCGTTTCAGAGATACGAAGCAAAGAGTGCAGAAAAAGAAATCGAGTTTTTGAGAGATCGGAGCATCCGATTTGAATGATTTAAAACTTTTGGCTTGTGTTGAAAAAACAATTGCTTTTGGAGAAAAAATTTCATTCATTTTTCTTTTTTTGTAGATCGAAAATAATTCAGATTTGATTTTATTCTGGCTAAAGTTTTAAAGTTCACTTATATACTTTAAATGAATATTTTTGACTATGTGCTTCAGTAAAGTTATAGTAATCGCAAAAAATCGAAATGAAAATTTTTATATATCTTTACGTTTCAAAGGTTTCTGAATATTCTGGCATACCATTAGAAAAATGGATGTTTATATGTGTGTGTGTATGTGTATATGTGGGTGTGTGGATACAAATTTTCGTCCACGATTTAGGGAACACCGATCACCGATTTGAATATTTCAAAAACATTCGTTTTGTATTGATAAGGAGACGTGCTGATTAGTTTTTTGGCGGCGGCAGGTTTCCGTTCCTTAGGTACGGAGCAAAAAGTGCCTATAACTGTAACTTAGTTTATAAAGAACGGAGCTTCCGATTTTATAATTCACAAAAGATTTTACTTGTATTGACAAGATGATTAACTGATTTTTGGGAAGGCAGGTCCAGGGTTTTGGACTCTCAATAAACATAACTAAAAAATGTCATTTAGCGGTCAAAAATATTTATTGGACATATGTACATCAAATTATCAGATATTTTATAGAGATTTTATCAAGTGTACACATTTTGTGTAATTTTTTTTTTGGTTCCGTACCAAGATTTTTAATTACGGTACGAAGTTCCAGCAATTTGCCTTAAGGCACGATGCCCATACATCACTAGTTATTAATTTTTATTACTATAAAACCTTCACCATTTAAAATTAGATTAGAAATATATTAATTTATTTACTTACACTAATATTAACACACTTTGCATGACATCACTGCTCCAACATGTTGATTTGCTACAACCGTACCCGGAACTAAACCGACTATTGCACCAACTTTTATTATTTTAACGAAAAACCTGTAAATATGTTTCAACTTTTCGCCACGAAATCCAAATAAATTCTACCTCACTATGAATATTGATACGAATGCAATTCAATCCGAATGCAAAATATAAAATAGAAGCCAATTATTAGAAGTTTATTATTATTATTATAGAAAAGTGACAAGGCGGGCCGATGTGTCTTCATGCTCGCTGTTGAGTCGCTTCCTTGACAACAATCCAGTTAGTTTGTGTGTGTTGACGGTGCACTATAGTGTTGTGCCCGTGTACATTAATAGCTGAGTGTCTGTAGTGTAATTATAGAGTGCGACAGTGGGCTTGTGTATAGCTTGTATAGAGTGTGTGTAGTGTTGTGGCGTTCGTGGGATGGATGATGTTGATGGACAGTAGTTGGAAACATTTTTATAAACTTTTTGTAGGTTAGTTATAATTATAATAATCGCAATAAAATCGAATTGAAATTTTTTATATTATTTAATTTTTAACTTCCCGAAGGAGAAGTTTATGTTTTCATCAAAAAATCCGATTCGCTAATTTTATGTTTTCTCGACGTTTCAAGCCATTCTGAATCGAATGAGACCAAATTTGGAAAAAGTTTGTGTATGTGTGTGTGTTAACAGATTTTTTGCCGTAAATCGACGTTTTCTCGAAAATGGCTGGACCGATTTCAAAAATTTAAAAGCCATTCGATGTATCTCGATGAGGACTAGCGTCTATCAATTTTGCGCGACGATCAGCCAAGCAGTTTTTTTGTAAATAGCTGAAAAGTGAAAATTTTTTCATCCACGTTTTAGCCCGCAGTTCTGAATCGATCTTGAAATTTCAAAAACCGTTCGAAAGATATTGATTGGGAATTGTGCTGATGAGTTGTTGGTAGTGATCGGCAGGGCCGTTTTCTTGTAATAAAGTGTTAAAAAAATTTTTTTCGACGATTTTTATTATTATTTTTTTGACGATAGATACCATAGACTTCTAGATCATACTAAAATATTACGGCTCCACGACAATTGGTCTAACTTTGAAAAATCGTCAAAGTTTGCAAAAATTGGTATTGTTTTTTGGCATTTGACAAAATTTAACCTTTGATCGACGTTTTCTCAAAAACGCCTGAACCGTTTACATAAATTTAAAAGCTATTTGATGTATCTCGATGAGGACTATAATTTTTCAGTTTTGTGAGACGCTCTGCCGAGCCGTTTCTTTATAATTTGAAAAAAAGTGTTAAACATTTCATCCATTTAAGCTCAAACTACCGAATCGATTTTAAAAAATCAAAAACTGTTCGAAAGATATTAGTTAAGAATGATACTGATTAGTTTTAGGTGAAAATCTACCGAGCCGTTTTCTTGTAATTAACTGTTGAAAAAAAAAATTTAACCGATTTTTATGGAACTTTTTTTAGCGATATATATCATGGATTTATGGAACTTACTGAAATATTACGGCCTTACGACTAGTGTTAGAAGTATCGAGTCAAAAGATCGATATTGAGTACTTTGAAAAGTATCTAATCAAAATATCGATGCCAAAAAATATCGTGGCGAAAGTATCGATAGTACTCAATATCGAATTTTGAGTACTTTTCATAAAAAGTGCAAGAAAGATCTAAAATTCATTAAATATCATATTGGTATTGTTTTTGGCATTTGACAAAATTTAACCTTTGATCGGACGTTTTCTCAAAAAACGCCTGAACCGTTTACATAAATTTAAAAGCTATTTGATGTATCTCGATGAGGACTATAATTTTCAGTTTTGTGAGACGCTCTGCCGAGCCGTTTCTTTATAATTTGAAAAAAGTGTGTTAAACATTTCATCCATTTAAGCTCAAACTACCGAATCGATTTTAAAAAATCAAAAACTGTTCGAAAGATATTAGTTAAGAATGATACTGATTAGTTTTAGGTGAAAATCTACCGAGCCGTTTTCTTGTAATTAACTGTTGAAAAAAAAAATTTAACCGATTTTTATGGAACTTTTTTTAGCGATATATATCATGGATTTATGGAACTTACTGAAATATTACGGCCTTACGACTAGTGTTAGAAGTATCGAGTCAAAAGATCGATATTGAGTACTTTGAAAAGTATCTAATCAAAATATCGATGCCAAAAAAATATCGTGGCGAAAGTATCGATAGTACTCAATATCGAATTTTGAGTACTTTTCATAAAAAAGTGCAAGAAAGATCTAAAATTCATTAAATATCATATCACAATATTAGAATGAATTCTATTGCTTGTATCTGATGTGTTAAATCAGAATCATTTTCAATATTGTAAAATTTCAACAGTAATTTTTCAATACTACTTTCAAATTCTATAATTTTTCAAAAAAAAAAAAGAATAATAGTTGAGTATTTTTGATTAAAACAATATAATAGTCTGAACAATAATATTTTAATATTTTTAAGTAAAATAATATTTTATAATTGTTGAATATTTTATATGAATAATTTGAGCAACTTTAAAAAACCGTTACATGTTTGCATAAAACTGCAATATGAAGCTCTTTGAAACATTCAGTTTATTGTTAATGACGGTCAAGATATATTATCTTCGACACTTGTAGAGAAATATCCCTTCGGAGCGATGGGATTTAAAGTTTAAATGGTTCCGAGAAACTCAAACCCATATGTTTGCATGTTAAAATTCAAAAATTTCAAAACATGAGTATTTTGCGTTAAAAAAGAATTGAAATATAATTATTTCAAATAATATTATTCATCAATTCCTATGTATTAGTATTTTGCGTAAAAAAGAATCGAAATATAATTATTTCAAATAATAATATTCATCAATTTTTATATATCAGTATTTTGCGTAAAAAAAATCGAAATATAATTATTTCAAATAATAATATTCATCAATTTCTATATATCAGTATTTTGCGTAAAAAAGAATCGAAATATAATTATTTCAAATAATAATATTCATCAATTTCTATGTATTAGTATTTTGCGTAAAAAAGAATCAAAATATTAAATTAAAGTAAACGCAACCTTTTTTTTTTTATTAACTCTTTTATTTACAACTGTCCAGTATAGGACATTCAGTAAATTTAATGGATTTACAATAGTCCGCCGAAAAGGTACATAATAGTAAACGCAAAATAATCATACTTTATTTGTTGAATATGTTTTTATAAAACATTTAAGGAATTTTAAAATCCGTTTCATTCTACATAAGAGTAATAAATAAACATCTTTATTTATTAGTATGGTCATATTAATTTTGGGTTTTTGAGGCTGATGACCCTGAGGGATCGTTTTTGGACAATTCTTTGAACAGTTACGACCACCTAGAGAGACTATTGTATTGCATTTGCAATGAGTTGTGTTAGAGTGGTGTTCATAGATTACGCTGTCGATTCTTTTTGAGTACTATCGACGAAAAAGATCGATATTGGCAAATAGATCGAGCTAGAAAATCGATACCAAAAGTACTCACTATCGACCGCAAAGTATCGATATTTACTCAGTACTCGATATTTTGTTCTAACACTACTTACGACAAGTAGTTTAATTTTAAAAATTCATCAAAGTTTGAGAAAATGAGTAGTTTTTTTGAAGTTAGCTAAAATTTAAATAATTCAAAAACATTAGATTTGTATTAATGCGGAGACGTGCTGATTAGTTTTTCCAGCAGCTCAAAAGGTACGGGGCAAAAAGTGACAAAATTGGTAATTCAGTTTTTGAGAGAACAGAACGACCTATTTGAATGATTACAAAACATTTTATTTGTATTGACGAAATGAAGAACGAATGAAGAAAGTAACTGATCAAAGTTTTGAGAAGATAGGTCCAGCGGTTCTGGAAATCCAATAAAAAGGAAGTAAAGAGAAAAGCCATTTGGCCATTTATATGGGAGTGCTTCGATATTTCGTTTCTAAAACAGCTTTGCAACGCGATTGCTTTGAAAAAGTTAAGGATTTTCAAACAAATTTAGAATATAAAAAAATTCAACTTATTCAAAAAAGTTCAAAAATTTTAAAATATCAAAACATTTAAAAATCTAATCTTTGCAAAGTATTTAAAAAATAGAAAAGCTTTTTTCAAAAGTTTATTTTTTGTACTTTTGTCTTAAGGCATGTTGCCATGCACGCGCACGCCTAGTATTTGGATCTTATTTCAGTTCTATAAACAACTCAATTATGAGTTCAGTGAATGTACGTGCAAATATACTGAAATATAAATACAAATTTAATACAAATAAAACTAGTGGGGTGTATGGCATCGTGCCTTAAGGCAAATTGCTGGAACTTCCCGTACCGTAACGAAATGTTCGAGGAATATTGAATGTTATCAAATAGACTATAATAAATATTGTAACATTGTCTAATATAAGAATTATATAAACTGAATTGCAAAGTTGAAATTATTTGTTTAAAGTATATTAGAACTTTAGTCAGAATTAAAAATAAAATCTGAATTATTTTCGATAAACAAAAAAAAAAATTTTTTTGAAAAAAAAATTGAAAAAAAAATTTTGAAACAATTTTCTTTCCAAAATCAATTATTTTGTTCAAACAAGTAGAAAGTTCTTTGAATCATTTAAATCGGACGCTTAGTTCTCTCAAAAACTGCCATTTTTTGCACATTTAGCATTGTATCTTCGAAATGGCTGGGCCTGCCTTTGCCAAGAACTAATAACCACTTCTCCCAATCATTACTAATTGAATGTTTTTTAGATAATTCAAATCGGATTCTCCTTTCTCTCAAAAACTCGATTTCTATTTTCTGCATTTTTTGCTCTTCATCTCCGTTACTGCTGGACCTGGCTTTGCCAAAAACTAATCAGCACATCTCCCTATCAATAGGAATCGAATGTTTTTTAAACCATTCAAATCGGTTGATCCGTGCGCCCGACAACGTGAACGAAAAAATGCGGACACACAAAACACACACAACAGCATTTTTTTCTGAAGTATGCCAAAATGTTCAGAAACCTTCAAAACGTCGAGAAATGCAAAAATTTTCAATTTCGATTTTTGGACGGTTACAATAGCTTACCCTACGGGAAGTTAATACCCTACGGGAAGTTAATAAAATTTAATACAAAATCTGTTTTCTGTTGGCGTGTGTAAATTTAAGGTTCAAATTAAAAATGATTAGCCAGATTAGTATTTGGTAATTTAACGTCCAAAGAAAAATGATGGGCCAGATTTGTATTTGCTAACGATAGGGCTATAATTGACGACTCTGATGAAAATCGTCAATTTTGTTTTTTATCTTCCCGAAACTTATGAGATATTTATAAATGATTTCATTTATACCAATAGGCAAGTACTTAGCCTTTAGAAATTTCTTTTTAACTTTCCTCGAATAAGTAAATATCTTTGAATCACTGAATAATCTAATGTCTCGACTAAAAATTGAGATTCATTTTATCTCTAGAACCTATCGGTTCAGTTTTTGTAGTTTCTGAGTTCATGTGTATCAAATATTTATTTTTTCGCACTTTTACTGTCAAGTACTTGATGAACAATTTAACTGTTCATTACGTTTCGACACTGTTTGCGTGTATCATTATTCAGCAAGTTAACAAATTCAAGCCAGTTGGAAACACACACCAAAACCAAAACTTTAAATAGAAGTTGAATACTGCCCTAAGGCAATACTTTTGCTGTTTTTTGTTTGGTGCATTTAGTTGTAAGTTACAGGGTGTTGAAAATGGACGTGAACAACGAGAAAATTTGCTACATTTCACCGTTTTTCATTGACAAAGGCAAAAATGCAAACCAGGCGGCTAAAATTGTGAATGGTTTTTATGGTTCCAATACTGCGAACGGTAGATACCGTTCAGGAATTTTTGATGTTAAAGATACACCTCACACAGGTAGGCCGGTCGTCGAAAATGTCGATAAAATCGGAGAAATGATCGAAGTTGACCGGCATGTTAGAAGTCGTAACATCGCCCAGGAGCTAAAAACCGATCTTTATGATGTACTGTTTAAACCAATATACCAAAATTTTAAACCAAAAATAATGGATTTTTTTCCAACCTAATACCTAATATAAATTTATATATATATATATATATATATATATATATATATACATACTAGCATACCCAGACTCGTGTTGCGACGGCCCTTATTAAAATATTAAAATCCACCTGATTGAAATTTGAATCCGTTTGACAACCAACCGTGTACTGATAAAGGTCTGTTTTTTTTTCATTTAAATCAAATAGTTTTATGAGTTTTATTTCCACCAAAATTGAAATTAATCGTATTTCATGTAGAATCAACTTGATTCAAGAGATTCCAAAATATCATGCAAATAAGTAATAATGTATATCGAATTATTATTAAACTAGTGGTGTATGGCATCGTGTCTTAAGGCAAATTGCTGGAACTTTCCGTACCGTAACGAAATGTTCGACGAATATTAAATGTTTTGAAATAGATTATTATAAATATTTTTTGTACATTTAGCTCTGTATCTTCAAAATTCCTGGGCCTGCCTTTGCCCAGCCCAAACTAATAGCTATTTCGTCCAATCATTACTAATTGAATGTTTTAAGATCATTCAAATCTGATGCTCTGTTCTCTCAAAAACTCGATTTCTACTTTCTACACTCTTTGCTCTTTATCTCCGTATCGGGTGGACCTGCCTTTTCCAAAAACTAATCAGCACATCTCCCTATTAATGGGAATCTAATGTTTTTTAAACCATTCAAATCGGTTGATCCGTGCGCCCGAAAACGTGAACAAAATAAATACGGACGTAAAAAATACGGACATGTTTTAGTCGTGAATAAACAAAAAATCATTTATTAATACATCTACAACTACAGGTATGACTAAAAATATTGGATAACCTGTGGCATTAAAATAAATTGAGCTGTTGGAAATAAATTTGTTCAATAAATTGTAGCGTGTATTTCTAATAAATGTATTTTATTTAACATCAGGGGCGTAACTTTTTTTTTTTTTTTTTTGTATTTATTTTTCATAGCAAGCTATACAAAGTACATTCAGCTACATTTGTTACAGTTATATATTATTTGTCTGCGTGAGAAGGATCGCTATCCTGCGATAGCGCCTTCATAGATATTATATTATATTTTGTAGTAAATCGTTACATATTCTTTTTTTAAGACGCTTTGGCGGTAAAGGCTTGAGCAGATCTGACGCTAATACGTTTGGATGACGACTCAGACGAGCTTTATATCTGGTGCAGTATAGATTAATTTCTTCATCTATAGTTTGGACTCTGAGATCTTGATGTATCAACCAGTTTGGAACATATTTTGGAGCGTAACTAACGCCGTATCTGCCGTATCAAAAATACGGGGCCCCCGTGCCAAGGAGGCACAATTTTTCACAAAATTTAATAATTTTAATGTAGTTCGCATTTCCTTTTTTTATCGAGAGGTATTGAACTTCAACTTGCAAGCTAAGAGAATTTATTTCTGCTGCACTATTTCTGCAAGCTCTAGCAATCAATACAACTAGTAAAGCTTTTCTACATTCGATAAGTTAACAAATCTATAAAACTAATTCAGATTATACATTCTAAATCGAAAATTGGAATTTGAAATTTTTATATTTATATTTATATCGTGTGTTGTTGTTACTACTTGAATTGTCTGCATGACGCATCAATTTAATAGTTAGATTTTGATAAATATGATCAACTAAATCATTTTCAGATTTCTTTCTTCACTGTTTAAAAATATAAGTTTCTGTTCTGAAACTTTACAACACGCGAATAATGACTTACAAAAAACTAGTATTTTATTAAGTAATCAAAGGATAGACTATGCGAATTAACATATGAAAATTTATTGAAATAGTTTGTTGAACAAGTACAAATAATTTGCAAAAAGATGGATTGCAATAACTATTTTCAAGAACAAAATACAAAAGATAATGAAGCGTTATTATCACAAGATAAGAGAATTTTAGACCCGAAATCTATTTTAATGTTTACTATTGCTGTTTGGATATATTAATTTCACAAACCAAACAAAGATTTCAAAACCTTTGCGACGTAAGTAGTAACATTTGTCTTTTTGAAATCGAAAATTAATGAACGTTTCCGTAAAACTGTAGACTGAATTACTGTAAAGAAATATTGTAAAGTATCTCATATGATCATGACCAATTGATAGTTCTAGAAATAGGTTTGAATACAGAAATCTAAGAAATTTATTTCATTAAGGTACAATGATGGATGGAATAGGCTTGCATACAGCTTTCCCAACGAAATAACAGTATGTATTTTTTCTTGGCCCTTAATTACAATTTAAGTCAAAATCGCATCTGCTAAAATTAAAACTAATTAAAAATTACGTAAATACTTCAGGACATAAATGTCTACCAGACCTGTATGTTCCTAGAGACAGAAACTTTATACAATTTAAAGATCACTAAATAAGTCAGTTTTTCAAAAAAAAGGTAAAGGGAGTGAAAATATATCTGGAATTATTTGTGAAAAATTCAGAAAATTAGAGAAAATTAGATAGATAAATAATTAGAATGATAAATAAATATTCTTTTATTGTTATGTATTTCTATATTTTGTGAAAAAAAAAATTCTTTTTGAGGGGGCCCCCGAACAAATTTTGATACGGAGCCCCGCCAAAGCACGCTACGCCCCTGTTTAACATATTTCAATATTTGTTTGTTTGATGGTTGTACCTGGCTGATTTGAATTCCACAGTAAATTATATAAAGAGTTAAGTATGGAATCTAAGACCCATTATTTTATTTAGAGCAGTTCTACATTGAAGATCATCCATGTGGATGTATATACATTTCAGTATAGATTGTAATGTAAAAAACAATCATTTTTAACTAATTGATAAAAATCAGTATAGGATATTAAAAATGAAACTTTTGAATTGTAGACATGGGGTACAGGCCAACCTCTATCGGTCATCTAGTATATATATAAATATAAATGCATGTCTGTCTGTGTGTGTTTGTGTAACTGTTACGCATTCATAAAGCACACGCCGTGAAAATTTGGGAAATTGTTAGGTAAATTTCCGGATAGGCTTTCGATAATTCTGATTAAAGCCACGTGGTAGGGGTTGGCCCCCTCGAAGACTTTTATTTTTTCGGTCAATTTAATGCGTATGTAAAAAACACAAATGAAATAGGAATTATTATAGTATTTTTTTTAAATTAAATGTAATTTTTAAGCAATTGGTAGACTGGCAGACTGGTAGACAGTGCCGTAGACAGGTTATTTTGCAGGCAGGTAAACAGGTAAAGAGATAAATAGTTAAACTGGCAGATAGATACATACGTAGAGAGATGAACAGGTAGACAGGTTAATTGGTAGATGATAAACTTAATGGACAGGTAAATTGGAGGATATATAAAACGGTGGGCAGGAAACCTGGAAGATAGCCAATTATGTAGATAAACAGATTGACTGGTATTGAATTGGCACGCATGTAAAACAGAATGGCTAGTATATTGGTAGGCAGGTAAAATGGCGGATTGATAAACAGGTTGATAGGTAAATTGATAGACTGGTAAATAGCTGGGCAGGTAAATTGATTGACAGGTAATTTGTTGAAGAGGTAAATTGGTGGACAGCTAAATTGGTAGACTGATAAACAGGTAGACAGGTATATTAGTGAACAGGTATATTGGAGGATAGGTAAACTGGTGAGCAGGTAAACTAGTAAACAGGTAAACAGATAAATTAGTGCATAGATAGATACATAAACAGATGAACAGGCGGACAGGTAAATTGATAGGTGGGTGAACAGGTGGACAGTTAAATTGAAGGTGCCACATGTTAAACAGAACAACAGATATATTGACAGATAAACAGGTTGACAGGTAAATTGGTAGACATGTTAAATGGGTTGAGAGGTGAGGGCGCTGCTAGCGGTATTATTATAATATTAGCAAATTATTACATTATAAAATTAATGACGCAAAATTTAAAATAAATTTTTATAATCGGGTATTTGAAACTAAATTTAGCATTACAATCATATCATGATTAGTATACTAGTTGAAGAAAGTATTTTTTTCTTATTATTTTAATAATCTAATAATTTTGTCAATAAACTGTCCCAAAACGCACAACAAGTAAAATATTTGACATAAAACTGAATGCGTTGGCAAAATACAAATCATCTGACCATTGCCAGTGATTTGTCGAAGGTCTTATCTATTGTTGATTAATGCAGAAAAAATTTTCTTTTTAATCGGGCTCTGGTTGAGTTGTTCTGGAGTTTTCTGGAAGTTGATCCCATAGCTGTATCCCGTATGTACAAATTGGATTAGTGATGGCTTTATAGAGGTAAACTTTATTATGCGTGTCAAGTTTTGATTTTCGTCCGAGGAGCCAATAAAATCTTCTTCTGGCTTCTTAATTGAAGAAAGTTAATGTTTCATATTATCGCAGTTTTTATAAATTTAATTTATAATTAATAATCATATCAGGATTAGACCCTAACTAAAATTTTGTGTTTATTTTTAAATGAAAATTAAAATAATCTTATTAGTTTACATTTGTTTTTCAAATTATATGTTATTTAATATAGAATTGTGTATTAAATAAGTAAGTATTCAAGTTACAAATTAAGTTCACATATAATATCTGTAATTATATAATTGTAATGTATAAATATAAATATAAATAAGATAATATCCATCCGATCCATCCTGACTTAGCAGAAGCGAACCAAATTTAAATGACTGTTATTATTCTTACCTTTGCTATTATGAAATAAAATGAAGCAAAAAAAGGAAAATCTAAGAAATATAAATTACAACCAATTTTTAACCTAAAAATGCACGAGAAGAATAGATAAGCAAAATCTGGGCAACGAGTTTTACTTCAACTCCGCAAGAGCTTTCCTTGATGTTTGAAAGCATCTTGAAATTCATCAATAATTAATAACAATTTGCTTGAAATATTTTCAAACAGATTATTATATAAATACTGTAACTTTCACCATTTATTTTTTAATACGCAAAATATAGCTTGTAAATTAGGCGTCTAGCGATATTGTTCAAACATATATAATAAAAAAAATTGCATAATAGAACATAATTGAGAGTATAAAAATTCAATTTTTATGAACAAAATACAAATGTTAAAATATATTGTTTGATGTGTATACAAGTAAGCTTTACATTATAGATAAATAAGCATAAATATTGGACCCGCCTTCCCGAAAAACTAAACATTTTTGCATGCAAAATGTTTTTTGAATCATTGTAATCGGATGATCTGTTTGCTCATAAATTGCATGACCAATTTTTTGCAATTTTCAACTTTCCGTAGGGTAAGTTATAGTAATCGCAAAAAATCAAAAATAAAAATTCACTTTACTTTACTTTTCAGAGGTTTCTGAACATTTTGGCATACCTTAGAAAAAATGGATTTATGTGTGTATGTGTGCGTGTGTGCGGATACAAATGTTCGTGGACGATTTCGGGAAGACGGTTCAACCGATTTCAATTATTCGATTGCTGTTAATAAGGAGACGTGCTGATTAGTTTTTGGCGTAGGCAGGTCTAGCCGTATCGAAGAATCGGGTGAATTTAATAATTCAAAAAACATTTTACTTGTATTGACAAGATGAATAACTGATTAAATTTTCACGAAGGCAGGTCTAGCGGTTTCGAAGATCTAGTAAAAATGATCATATGCATAAATTTATCAGATATTTTATAGAGATTTTAACAATAAGTATAAATTTTGTTCACATTCCTATGGGTACCGTACCAATGTTTAGTCGTTAGACGGCGACACGGCGCTTCGATATTTCGTCTCTATGCAGTTAAAGCAGCACGATTGCTTTGAAAAAAAGTTCAGAACTTCCAAGATATTTCAAAATAAAGAAAACATTTTTTTAAAAGTCTTTTTTTAAATGTTTCTCAAAAATCTAATTTCTTCAAAGTAAAATTCTTCCAAAAATGTTAATCGTTTTGAAAAAAATAATTTTTGGTACGGTAAGTTACAGAAATTTGCCTTAAGACACGATGCTATGCGCCCTGCTAGTTGCTTCATATCTCAGAATCGCCTTTCGCAATAACTAACCAGCCAGTACGAACTGAATTATTGAAAATGTCGATGATATTTTTTCAACATTATATGGAAACTCTAAATATTATAATTTTTGGTATGAAACTCAAAATTTGTACTTTCTCATAAATTTTATTGCATTTTTGTACTCATTATCCCGTATCTTCGAAACGGTTGGATCGCCTTTGCGAAAAACGTAATTAATACATCTTCCCATCAATAGGAATCGAATGTTTATTGAATCGTGCAAATCGATTGATTGATTCTAATCGTGGACTAAAAATTAAATCCAAACATACAAACACATACATCCATTTTTTGTAAAGTGTGCCAAAATGTTTAAAAACCCTTGAAACATATAAATATACAAAAAAATACTTTTTAAAATTGTTAGCTATTACTATAACTTACCTCGCAGGGAATTAAATCGATTAATTTAAATGTAAAATATTGAACAAGATAATTAATAAAAACAAGATTATAAAAGAACATGTAGAAGTATACAATGCATTTTTAGTGTATAATTTTATTTCTACAAATGTTTGGAACCATTTGAGCCCTCGGGAGCAAGAAAATTCGAAAATGTCCATATTAAGGACCACCCTAATATATATACACCTAAGTCTGTTTTTACACGATCTTTTTGTACACAGTTTTGATATAACACGGTTTTGAAAATTGAATATTTTAAATTTTTTTACACGATTTTATTCCATTTAGCACGATTTGAAATTTTATGTACTTAAATTTTTTTTGTCAAATTTAATTTTTGCGAAGTATGTTCATATCACAAAAAAGTATTTATGAAAGAAAAAAGTCTGAAACCATCGATAGTATCAGAATTATATATTTGATTTAATAAAATAAACATTAGGAACAAATCACCCATTTTTGTATAAGATCAATGTCTTTTTTTACACGTTTTTTTTTTTACACGGCTTCTTCTGGAACCAATCTACCGTGTAAAAACAGACTTAGGTGTATATCAAAGTTATGTTCATTGTATTATATAAAATTTACATTTGGCAGTATTAAATTTCTTAACTTTCTGGAATACATAGTTTAATTAAAGACTCGTAGGTATATCTCTAATAATCACAAAATATCACTAAATTGTTCAGATTATATAAATTCTTATGCTAAATAAAAACTTTCTAGTAAAAAAAATATCATTATCACATTAAATTTACACAAATCATTTGTGATTTTACAATTAAACTTGTAATAACAAAGCAAACAGTATCACACATTTATTCTCGATGATGAAAACCTTCATAATTGTTTGTCTGTTTCAACTCGGGCCAATTAACCAAAACATTTGTAATAAATGATCGCACAGGCAAAGTTTCAATATTAGACATTATATCGTTTCCACTTGTTGTGTATGAATCTATATGAATAGATTGCATATTCAACCAGTCTCTAATTGAATCCAAACTGTCCTGTGAACTTTCAGATTCTTTCGATGACAACTTATTCACTAATAAACTGACCAAATGTACTGTCAATAATAAGTTTCTTACTGAATCCGGTTCATGGTATTCTGTTAGCAATTCTTGGAGACGTGACAGATTAATATTTTTGGTTGATAAACGTTCTGTAGCATTTGATAAGCGCACAAGAGACAACCAGGATAATTTGATTACAAGTGGGTCCCATTGCAAATCCAAATGTGCACACTGCATAGATAAATGCGTCACATCACCATGATCGGTTGATATTGAAAACATTTTATTGGCTATGGATTGGATAAGTTTGTCAGTTATTAAGTGATTTTCGATTGAGTAGAAGAGTTTTCTAAATAAATTCAATGGTGGCTGAGGTTGCAATGGGTGTTTTAACAAAGCAAGTATCGATATGAATTTTACAAAGAAGAATAGTTCTGTTTTCGATGTCACAGGCAGATTTTTGAATGTTTCTTCATATATATCAAACAGTAAGTCTTCTGACTCTCTTTCATTAGTGGATTTTCCTAGTTTGGTAATTAATTCACGCAATTTCTTCACCTCGGGTTCTTTTTGTGATACAACAAACTCTTTTAATACTTGGACAGATAAACCGGTCATTATAGTGTGCGATATTTTGGAGATATTGTATGAATTCTTTAAAGCCTGGGTTAATTGTAATATATCTTCAACACTAGCCATGTTTTAATAAACGTTTACTGTAATTAAAAGCTAAATTATAACTTTATTTGCATGCTATAACGTTTATACGTAATATCGCATTCATTCACTGCATTAAACTTAAGTTTGACATTTCATATCATAGACAATAATAATATAGACGTTTCGTTCTCGCGATATTTTGGTTCAAAGAATTAATTATTGCTACGGGCGCTACATTGCTATAGCGCTTCAATCGCATATCAATCGCCATTCAAATTAAAGCGCCAAAATTTGAAATAAAAATAATTGTACTTTAAAAATAATGTATTGTTAATAAAATAATTATAGTCTTAAATTAGTTTATTAGAATTTGAACATTGCATTAGAATTGTATTAAAATTTATAACTAGTTGGTTTGGTATTTTGCCTTGAGGCAAGTTACATGAACTTCCCGATATGTGTAATTAATCGACCTAATCAATCAAAACTAAATTAATTTATGATTGATTAAAAGTATTCCGAGTGGATTTATTACACATAATTGAAAACGAACGAACACTTTGACACGGAGTATTTTCTAAAAGTAAATTTTCAGAAATCAACAATTGTTATAATTGAACAAGTATCCGTAGGACTTTAATGGCTTGATATGTTCATCAAAACCAAGTACTCTAACATTATACCAAGTAAAATCGTCCAATTTTAATTTTAACAAACGTCAAAGAAACTACTAATTTTCTTAAACTTTGATGAATTTTTAAAATTAAACTATTTGTCGTAAGGCCGTAATATTTCAATAAGTCGTATAAGACGATAATATATATCATCAAAAAAAGTTTTAGAAAAATCGGCTCAATTTTTTTTTCAACAGTTAATTACAATAAAACTGCTCGGTAGATTTTCACCTGAAACTATAATCAGTATCATTCCCAACTAATATCTTTCGAACAGTTTTTGATTTTTTAAAATCGATTCGGTAGTATGAGTTTAAATGTGGACGAAAAGTTTAACACTTTTTTTCAAATTACAAAGAAACGACTTCGCAGATCGTCGCACAAAACTGACAAACGATAGTGCTCATCGAGATACATCAAATGGCTTTTAAATTTCTGAAATCAGTTCAGGCATTTTTGAGAAAACGTCGATGAAAGGTCTAGTTTTGACAAATGCCAAAAAAACGATACCAATTTTTGCAAACTTTGACGAATTTTTAAAGCTAAACCAATTGTCGTAGAGCCGTAATATTTTAGTATGATCTAGAAGACTATGGTATCTACCTTCAAAAAAATAATAATAAAAATCGTCGAAAATTTTTTTTAACACTTTATCACAAGAAAACGGCCCGGCCGATCTCTACCAACAACTCATCAGCACCATTCCCAATCAATATCTTTCGAACGGTTTTTGAATTTTCAAAATCGATTAAGAATTGCGAGCTAAAACGTGGACGAAAATTTTTCACTTTTCTGCGATTTACAAAGAAACGGCTCGGACGATCGTCACACAAAACTTAGAAACGCTAGTCCTCATCGAAAGGCTTTTTAATTTTTGAAATCCGTCCAACCGTTTTTGAGAAAACGTCGATTTACGGCTGAAAATCTGTTCACACGCACGCACACACACACATACACATACTTTTTCGAAATTTGGTCTCATGGCTTGAAACGTCGAGAAAACATAAAATTAGCGAATCGGATTTTTTTATAAAAACATAAACTTTTCCTTCGGGAAGTTAAAAAAAACATGGTTGTACAGGCGATCAAATGGTCAAACTACATAGATACAGGATAAGGATTATGCAAGAAAATAGTTATTAAAATCAAATTGAGAAAATTCAGTAATGTCATAAAAAGCTATGTCTTTAAAAAGTTTAACTAGGTAAGCATGAAATTCTTTGCTGTCTAAGTTTCGGATATTGAGAGGAAGTTTATTCATAAGCTGAATGCCTAAACCGTCGATCGTATTGAAAAAGATGGCTAATTTATATGTGCGCGCCTCAATAAGTTTGTGTCTAGTGTTGTAGTTGGAGGAGGACGAAGCCATATTAAAAAGTTTCGAATTGTTTTTGATGAAAGATAATGTTACCAGCAGAAAAATGCATGGGACAGTTAGAATATTGTGTTTTTTAAATATAGGTCTGCAGAAGCCTTTACTGGGCAAGGAAAAAATTATTCGAATAGCTCTTTTCTGCAGCTTAAATATTTTATTTAGTTCGGATGAAAAACCCTAGAATTGGATGCCGCAGAAAACATGAGAATAAAAGTTTCTATAATAAACTGAAGAAGTAATATTATTGATAAACGATTTTTTGTACATAAAGATGTGATTTGGGTCTTATCATTATTTAGGACTAGATTATTTTCACAAAACCATTTTGTTATTTCTGACATAACCACACTTAATTTATGTTGTAATTCATTAAGAGATTTGGCCTTGATGATTACGCTGGTGTCATCCGCAAAAAAAATTAAAATCACAAAGATTTGTACAATGGGGTAAATCATTAATACACCCAATGTACTTGTCAATTTATCCGAAATTATTTGCTCGTGATCATTATTTAAGTAAACGCTTTGTGTTCGATTAGACGAAGTAAGATTCAAGTTTAAGCGAATTCATAGTTCAAGCGAACGTCCGCGAATACCACAATTTTCTAATTTGTCAAGAAGTCTTTGATGAGAAATACTATCAAAAGCTTTAGACAGATCGCAAAATATTGCAGTACAATATGTGTCTTCTTCGAAGGAGTCAACGATGTTTTGAACTAAATTATAAATTGAGTGGGAAGTAGAATGGTTCTTCCGGAAACCATGCTGATTCTTGAACAAAATATTATATTTATTGAGAAAAGACGTCAATCTAATATGCAAGATTTTTTCAATTATTTTATCGGAAGAGTTCAAAAGGGAAATGGGACGGTAATTATTTATATCGTCTTTATTATTTTTCTTATGAAGTGAAAATTTTTTTGAATGCTTGAGGTGGGATGGAAATATTTCTTTATCGAAGCATTCATTTAAACATAACATAAATTCATATACGAAAAAGGGCTAGAATTCTTTAAGAATAAGACTAGGTATCTGATCCGGACCCGCTGAACTAGTAACTTTTATCAATAGAAAGGTTTGCTTTAGTTCTTTTAAATTTACAGGATATAAAGAACGAATGTAGAATTATTTCGCGCAGATAGAGATTTAGTCGAACTAGTGGTGATCGAGTTGATTGCGCTTATTAATTTAGACGCTTCGGTGATAAAAAAGTGATTAAATTTATCAGATATGACTACTTTATCAATAATCTTGTCGCCGTTAATTGTAAGACAATCAATCTGTGAAGATTTAGTTTTCGTATTAATTTCCGATTTAATTAAGGACCAAATTGTTTTCTGTTTATTTGCTGAATTAAAAATCAAGTTGTCGTTGAATTTGATCTTCGCTAAATTGATTAGATCATTTAAAGTTGCTCTATATTTGAAAAAATAAATTATAAAAGTCATGTTATCATTATGTACCGATAATCTCTCAAGAAATGCTATAATTTGAAGTGAAATTCTCAACCCTTTACTTAGGCAAGGAGTTGCAGTATTATTTTTTTGGCAAACGGTTTTCTTAGTGAGAGGAAAAGCTTGATTGAAGTTTAATAAAAATGTAGAAATAAAGTTGTCGAACATTGTATTTGAGTCTTCGGACTTGTTAAGTAAGGTCCATGATTCCTTTTCCAAGACATTTGAAAATCAATTTATTTGATTCATCAAAATATCGTTTGTGTAAGATAAGGAAGATTTAGAAGTTAAAAAATTACAAAAATTTAATATTATGCCTCGATGGTCTGGAAGAGTGGTATTTATAGCACGCGAATAAAAGTCTTTTAAAGTGGTGAAGAAATTATCAATGCAAGAAGAAGATTGATGCGAAGAACGAGTAGGTTCATGTATGGTACGAGTTAAACCAAAAGATTGCATATTCAAATTGAATTCAATGGATGGTTTCGATTGCTTATCAAAATGTACATTAAAATCGCCGCAAACAATGATTTTGGAATATTTATTAATAAGGTTATGAATCAATTCATACATCAGCGAGATCAACATATCAATATTCTGGTCAGGTGATCGATAAACGCATATAAGACACACGACGTCATTTGAAAGATTAATTTCAACAACGCAATATTCAAAAAGTTTTTCTACTTGAAGAGTATTAGTATAGACGGGTTTAGAACGAATTAAATCACTTACAAAACTGCACACACCTCCGTGGCCATATTGAGGTCAACAGAAATGAGAAGATAAATTATAACCTTTAATTTTAATTAATTCAAGATCCGACCTTTTTAACCAGTGTTCAACAAAACATAATATTTGGGGTTTATATTTATCTATAACTACTTCTGATTGATTTAGTTTATTAATTATTAAGTTTTTGTATATTTTGAAAAACAATTGCAAATTTGTTATCAGCTTTAGGCACAAAAGGAATTAGAAACCGAATAATAAAATATCTAAACAGAAGAAAACTAGAGGTGTATGGCAAAATTGTTGGAACTTCCCGTTCCTGAATTAAATATCTGAGGAACAAAATCAGTATACCATAAATATTGACCAATAATTAATAATGATTATTTTAAACATATGCTATTAGATAATTATAATCACTATAAATTTTATCGTTCATAAAATATACAGCGACGATCTTATCACTCAAAATACTTGAGAAAGTTTACATTAGCAAGTTTCCATCTGTGGATATATTTCTTACGATTAGAATAACGCATTTGAAAGATATATATTTTCAAACTGAATTGTAAATTCATATTTGAAGTATAAAACCTTGCATATTTTTGAAAATTAAAAAAAAATAATTTCTGAAAATTTTGAATTTTTTTTTCCTGAAAATTTTTAAATTGGCTTGAACCGTATAAGTGAACTTTAAAAATTAAAAAATTGGTACGGAACCCAACAAAATTGTAACAAAATTAATACTCATTTTTAAGAACTTTATCAAATATCTGATAATTTGATGTGAGTATATATCTAATGGTCATTTTTTACCGCTAAATATTGTTTTTTAACTTCCCGAAGGATAAGTTTATGTTTTCATCAAAAAATCCGATTCGCTACTTTTATATTTTCTTGGCGTTTCCAGCCATTCTGAATCGAATGAGACCAAATTTGGAAAAAGTATGTGTGTGTGTGCGTGTATGTGAACAGATTTTTTGCCGTAAATCGACGTTTTTTCGAAAACGGCTAGACATATTCCCAAAAGCCATTCGATGTATCTCGATGAGCACTATCGTTTGTTAGTTTTGCGCGACGATCGGCCGAGACGTTTCTTAATAAATAGCAGAAAAGTGAAAACTTTTTCGTGCACGTTTTAGCCCGCAATTCTAAATCGAATTTGAAAATTCAAAAACCGTTTGAAAGATATTGGTTGGGAATCGTGCTGATTAGTTTCTGGTGAAGATCGGCCGGGCCGTTTTCTTGTAATAAAGTGTTAAAAAAAATGTTTTCGACGATTTTTTGACGGTAGATACCGTAGTCTTCTAGATCATACTTAAATATTACGGCCCTACGACAACTGGTTTAACTTTTAAAATTAGTCAAAGTTTGCAAAAATTGATATTGTTTTTTTCGTATTTGTCAAAATTAGACCTTTCATCGACATTTTCTCAAAAACGCCTGAACCGATTGCAGAAATTTAAATGCCATTTGATGTATCTCGATGAGGACTATCATTTGTGCGACGATCTGCCAAGCCGTTTCTTTATAAAAAAAAAGTGTTAAACTTTTCGTCCACATTTAAGCTCATTCTACCAAATCGATTTTAAGAAATCAAAAACTGTCCGAAAGATATTAGTTGGGATTGATGCTGATTAGCTTTAGGTGAAAATCTACCAAGTCGTTTTCTTGTAATTAACTCTTGAAAAAAAAAATTAAGCCGATTTTTATGGAACTTATTTTAGCTATATATATCATGGTCTTATATGACTTACTGCAATATTACGGCTTTATGACAAGTAATTGAATTTTAAAAATTCATCAAAGTTTGAGAAAATGAGTATAGATTTGCTGACGTTAGCTAAAATGAAAATTAGACGGTTTACTTGGTATAACAATAGAGTACTTGATCTTAATGAACATACTAAACCATTAAAGTCCTACGGAAACTGGTTCAAGTATAAAAATTATTAATTTGTGAAAATTTGCTTTAAGAGAATACTCCGAGTTAATGCATTCGTTCGTTCATTTTCAATTATGTGTAATAAATCCACTCGAAATACTTTTAATCACTCATAAATTAATATATTTCTTATTGATTAAGTCGATTATTTACACATATCGGGAAGTTCATGTAAAGGAGTCTCAAGGCTAAATACCAATACCAACTAGTTTACTTTTTTTAACATAAGCAGCATATTTTGATGTCACTTTTGCATAATTCTATTATATATTTCTTTGAAAATTTGTAACAAGGTCGATTCTTTTTGCATTGAGTTTTTATATGACTGTCTTAATATTTTTATGTATGGAATATGTATTATACAATGCATGGCAACACACATTTTTTAATGATTGATTAAAATTGATTGAAGCGTAGTAACTGTGTCGTGTCATATCCACCATATAATCCTGACTTTTCACCATCTGATTACTTTTTGTGTCGGTCTTAACAGGACTCCTTGAATGGTAAGATTTCAATAGTTATGATAATATCAAATCGTGCCTGGTTCATATTCTTGCAAATTAAAACCAGAAGTTTATGATCGTTTTATTGCGACGCTGGCAAATGGTTATTGATCAAATTGGGCAATGCATTGCCGAAAAAAGTTTGTACATGTTAGTTCCATGAAAACATTGTTTTTAATTTTGAAAAAAGTCCGCAACCTATTTTTATTTAATTAAAAAAAACGTATATTATTCAAATACTTTGCATTGAAGAATAATTATAATCATTATAAAAAAACTTTTTAAAATAACTTTATTAAAAATAAAATAAATAATAATGAAAAATGACATTTTTTTACAAATATTCTAATATCGTCAGCAGTCGCACATATCGCAAGGATTCACCAGAGTAACACGAGATGTCTTGACATGAGTTGTTATTGTTTTTACAAATGTTTGTACAGCCTCCTTTTTATTATCTAAAATGAAGAAATAAGATTAATATTATATTATATACTTCAATGACATTTATTGGGAAACTTTTAAGTCCATTTTTGGATAAGATTGCGAATTTGAAATTTTATTGGTTTAATTATCTGATTGAATTGTTAAAAATAATTTTTATGTTGATTATAAAAGTTTTACTATCTTATCACATAGTTTTTGTGCTCTAGATTTTCTTAACAATCGAATGTTGTTTTTCACATTATAAAAAGCGCGCAAATTTTTGTTATATCTACAAATGTGCAAAGTCAATTAAAATATAAATAAAACTGAATGAAATAATATTCAAACAAGATTGAGCTCTTGCTATCAATGAATCTTTTAAGTGCAAACCCAGGATTGGCAGTACAATGTTTTTCACAAGGATAATTACATTTGTAGACACTTTCCAATACTTTTACTTGTATATAGACACATTTGTCTATACTTTCCAATAAAATACTATAGCGCTTCGCATTTATAATAAGTTGGTTATTATGTTGTTAATGATTCATATGGTAAAACATCAAACCATTTTTCACCGAAGTACTCAATTATTTTCAATCGCAAACATATTTTGCACAAAACTCCATATATATTTATATTATTACTAGCAAACCCGACGAACTCTGTTTCGCCACCAGATGGCTTCGTGAGAAAGATGACGAAATTTTTTGTTTGTTTTATATTTGAAAAGAAAAATTTTGATTTTATTACACAACAGTAATGAATTTATTTCGATTACAAAAATTAAGTGTTTTTTAGTTGAACTTCTCAAAGTAAATGAAAAGGAATCCGCAAATTATCCGTTTCATTGAAGTGCTCTTTGGTAAACCACATTTTTTGTTTTTTGGTCTGGCGTTAACACAAAAAAGCGGATGGTTTTCCAACTTGTGAACAGGCAACGTATAACTGCCCATGTGAAAAACTATCTATTTGAAATTTATCCCGCAAACACTAAGCAATTGGTCTTGCGACTTGTTAGTTGTCATTGCGAACGCAAGGCAAACTGAAAATTGCAATCGTTTGAAGTCAAACGGAAAACCAGTCGGAATCATTGGTATGTCACCAAATCGCCAGCAATTTTTTATTGAATGGTGAAATTCAGTGCGTGTACATCATTATTCTTTGTGGCAAGAATTGTTCGTTGACTTAACCAAGCATAATTCTGATAGTTCTCACTAATGTCATTATTCAAATTTTTAATTACGGTGCGTGAAGTTCCAGCAATTTGCATTAAGGCACGATGCCATACACCACTAATTTTCTTAGCTATAAACCTTGCGGAGCCCGAGACCTTTCCAACGAATGCAAAATTGTCGAAATCGGTTCGTGCGTTCTGGAGTTATTTCGTCAGAAAGGAAAACCCGACTTATTTTTATATATATATAGAAGATAATCTATTTAAAATAATTATTTAAAACAATTGTTGATTATTTCTATTACTCAAATTTTTAATTATGGTGCGTGAAGTTCCAGCAATTTGCATTAGGGCACGATGCCATGTACCACTAATTTTCTTAGCTATAAACCTTGCGGAGCCCGAGACCTTTCCAACGAATGCAAAATTGTCATAATCGGTTCGTGCGTTCTGGAGTTATTTCGTCATGAAGGAAAACCCGACTTATTTTTATATATTTTATTTATTTATTTATTTATTCATAAGCAAGCCGTAATCAATAATAATAGATATTATTTCAGGCTCTTGTCAAGCTTATTCATAGTTAATATTAAAAGGATAGTAATATTATAATAATCATAGCAGCTGCACGAATTTCGCTTCTGAAAAAAAGAGCTGAAAAAAAGCATTCGAAATGCAATGCATTAAATACAATGTTCATCATCAAGTTCATCATATTAAAGTCTAGTCAAGCTCAAAATTCTTGCACAAGGTTGAAAGTTATACTCATTTAAAACCGTAATAAATTTAAATTAATAAAATAGCAATAAAAAAAATGAAAAAAAAATGGTTGTACAGGCGATCAAATGGTCAGACTACATAGATACAGGATAAGGATTATGCAAGAAAATAGTTATTGAAATCAAATTGAAAAAATTCAGTAATGTCATAAAAAGCTGAGTCTTTAAAAAGTTTAACTAGAAAAGCATAAAATTTTTTGCTGTCTAAGTTTCGGATATTGAGTGGAAGTTTATTCATAAGCTGAATACCTAGACGGTCGATCGTATTGAAAGAGCTGGCTAATTTATATGTACGCGCCTTAATAAGTTGGTGTCTAGTATTATAATTTGAGGAGGACAAAGCCATATCAAAATGTTTCGAATTGTTTTTGATGAAAGTTAATGTTACCAGCAGAAAAAAGCATGGGACAGTTAGAATATTGTATTTTTTAAATATGGGTCTGCAGGTGGCTTGACTGGGCAAAGAAAAAATTATTCGAATGGCTCTTTTCTAAAGCTTAAATATTTTAATTAGTTCGGATGAAAAACCCCAGAATTGAATGCCGTATGAAACGTGAGAATAAAAGTTGCTATAATAAACTGAAAGTAAGCAATTTAAACCAAGTTTGGGTTTTAGGGTGCGCAACATGTTCTGGATAAAGTTGGTGATAGTGAGATAGAGATATGATCAGACCACTTTAAATTATTATTAATATGGATACCAAGAAACTTTGATACTTGCGAAAAATTATATGCTGAATTATTGATGGTTAAAGAAGTAATATGATTAGATAAACGATTTTTTGTACAAAAAGATATGATTTGGGTCTTATCATTATTGAGGACTAGATTATTTTCACAAAACCATTGCGTTATTTCTGACATAATTTATGTTGTAATTCATTAAGAGATTTGGCCTTGATGATAACGCTGGTATCATCAGCAAAAAGAATAAAATCACAAAGATTTGTACAATGAGGTAAATCATTAATATATATGAGAAATAAGAGAGGCCCTAAAATTGATCCTTGGGGCACGCCCAATGTACTTGTCAATTTATCCGAAATTATTTGCTCGAGATCGTTATTTAAGTAAACGCTTTGTGTTCGATTAGACAGGTAAGATTCAAATAGTTTGAGCGAACGTCCGCGAATACCACAATTTTCTAATTTGTCAAGAAGTCTTTGATGAGAAATACTATCAAAAGCTTTGGACTGATCGCAAAATATCGCAGTACAATATGTGGCTTCTTCGAAGGAGTCAATGATGTTATGAACTAAATTATAAATTGAGTGGGAAGTAGAATGGTTCTTTCGGAAACCATGCTGATTCTTGAACAAAATATTATATTTATTGAGAAAAGACGTTAATCTAGTATGCAAGATTTTTTCAATTATTTTATCGAAAGAGTTCAAAAGGGAAATGGGACGGTAATTATTTGTATCGTCTTTATTATTTTTCTTATGACGTGGAAAAATCTTTGAATGCTTGAGGTGGGATGGAAATATTCCTTCATCGAAGCATTTATTTAAACATAACATAAATTAATCTATGAACAAGGGATAGAATTCTTTAAGAATAAGACTAGGTATCTGATCCGGACCCGCTGAACTAGTAACTTTTATCGATAGAAAGGTTTGCTTTAGTTCTTCTAAATTTACAGGATAAAGAACGAATGTAGAATTATTTCGCGCGGATATAGTGCAGTAAACGGAGAGGAAAAAAGGGTATTTTTTTACTGTGCTCCGAATTGAATGAAATTTTGGAGTTAGGTTCATCTTACCCTCAAGTTCAAAAGTGAAAACAATTCGGGTTGCGCCATCACCCCCCGGGGGGATGACACCCCTTCTCAATTGTGTAATTACATTTTTTCAAAATAACATCGGAAATCGATAGAAGAACCAATTATAAGATAAAAATGCCTTTTATAGTTTTTCAAAAAAAATTAATACTTTTCAAGTTACTGGCCACTAAAGATTATTGTATTTCTGACGTTTTTCTTCGTTCTTTTGCAAATATCTTCTAAAATATACATTTTAACGAAAATCATGTAATGAACAAAATAATGTCAATAAAAATCTTAATAAATTGGTATTACATAAAGTGTTCTAGGAGAAATATTAAGCAAGATTTGAAAGAGCAATTCGTTTTTTATTTCGTTCAAGATTTAATTGTTGTATTTACAGCCATCTAGTGTCGAGGTTTTACATTTTATGCATTTCGGTGAAATTGGGTTTTATAGTGCTCAACAAAAGCTTTAAAATGAGTGCTGTTACAAGTTTTTTGCGTGTAAAATGAGTGAGCTATCATACAAATAAGAAGCATATACAAAGTTTTTTTCTTTTAAATCATGTGGTTTATAGAGCGCCATTTCCACCAGAATTAAAGTAATTCACATTCCATCTAGAATTCACTTTATTATAGACCCCTTGATGGATTCTAGCAGATTCACTACTTTAGTACAAACTATTTTCAGAAAACTCACGATTTTATAAAAACTTGTTTTTTCAATTTTTTTTAAAAATCGAAGTTATTTTCATTATATCTCACAAAGAATAAAAGATACGTATAAAAGCATATAGATAAAAATCAAAAGGATCTTTCTGGCTTATTATTGTTTTTTGATATTTTTCTTTTACACAAATATTGACAGAGTTATGAATGTTTAAAGACTGCGCGGCCGCGCAAATTGGAAAAAAAAGTTTTTATAAAATCGTGAGTTTTCTGAAAATAGTTTGTACTAAAGTAGTGAATCTGCTAGAATCCATCAAGGGGTCTATAATGAAGTGAATTCTAGATGGAATGTGAATTACTTTAATTCTGGTGGAAATGGCGCTCATTAAAACACATGATTTAAAAGAAAAAAACTTCGTATATGCTTCTTATTTGCATGATAGCTCACTCATTTTACGCGCAAAAAACTTGTAACAGCACTCATTTTAAAGCTTATGTTGAGCACTATAAAACCCAATTTCACAGAAATGCATAAAATGTAAAACCTCGACACTAGATGGCTTTAAATACAACAATTAAATCTTGAACGAAATAAAAAACGACTTTGCTCTTTCAAATCTTGCTTAATATTTTTCCTAGAACACTTTATGTAATACCGATTTATTAAGATTTTTATTGACATTATTTTGTTCATTACATGATTTTTGTTAAAATGTATATTTTAGGAGATATTTGCAAAAAAACGAAGAAAAACGCCAGAAATACGTTAATCTTTAGTGGCCAGTAACTTGAAAAGTATTAGTTTTTTTGAAAAACTATAAGAGACATTTTTATCTTATAATTGGTTCTTCTATCGATTTCCGGTGTTATTTTGAAAAAAAAATGTGATTGCACAATTGAGAAGGGGGGTCATCCCCCCGGGGGGGTGATGGCGCAACCCGAAATGTTTTCACTTTTGAACTTGAGGGTAAGATGAACCTAATTCCAGAATTTCATTCAATTCGGAGCACAGTAAAAAAATTCAGACCTAAAACGCTCCGTACTGCACTAATAGAGTTTTAGTCGAACTAATGGTAATCGAGTTGATTGCGCTTGTTAATTTAGACGCTTCGGTGACAAAAAAGTGATTAAATTTATTAGATATGACTACCTTATCAATAATCTTGTCGCCGTTAATTGTAAGACAATCAATCTGTGAAGATTTAGTTTTCGTGTTGATTTCCGAGTTAATTAAGGACCAAATTGTTTTCTGTTTATTTGCTGAATTAAAAATCAAGTTTTCGTTGAATTTGATTTTCGCTAAATTGATTAGATCATTTAAATTTGCCCTATATTTCAAAAAATAAATTATAAAAGCCATGTTATCATTATGTACCGATAATCTCTCAAGAAATGCTAATCTTTTAAGTGAAATTCTCAACCCTTTAGTTAGCCAAGGAGTTGAAGTATTATTTTTTGGGCAAACGGTTTTCTTAATGAGAGGAAAAGCTTGATTGAAGTTGAATAAAAAATGTAGAAATAAAGTTGTCGAACATTGTATTTGAGTATTTGGACTTGTTAAGCAAGGTCCATGATTCCTTCTCCAAAAGGCATTTGAAAATCAATTTATTTGATTCATCAAAATAACGTTTGTGTAAGATAAAGGTAGATTTAAAAGTTGAAACATTACAAAAATTTAATATTATGCCTCGATGGTCTGAAAGAGTGGTATTTACAACACGCGAATCAAAGTCTTTTAAATTGGTGAAGAAATTATCAATGCATGAAGAAGATTGATGCGAAAAACGAGTAGGTTCATGTATAGTATGAGTTAAACCAAAAGACTGCATTTTCAAATTGAATTCAATGGATGGTTTCGATTGCTTATCAAAGTGCATATTAAAATCGCCGCAAACTATGATTTTGGAATATTTATCAAAAAGGTTATGAATCAATTCGTACATCAGCGAGATGAACATATCAACATTCTGGTCAGGTGATCGATAAACGCATATAAGACACACGACGTCGTTTGAGAGATTAATTTCAACAGCACAATATTCAAAAAGTTTTTCTACTTGAAGAGTATTAGTATAAACGGGTTTAGAATGAATGAACTCACTTACAAAAATGCACACACCTCCGTGACTATATTGAGTTTGACAGAAATGAGAAGATAAATTATAACAATTTTAACAATAAAAAAATTATAACCTTTAATTTTAATTAATTCAAGATGCGACTTATTTAACCAGTGTTCAGCAAAACATAATATTTGGGGTTTATAATTATCTATAACTACTTTTTATTGATTCAATTTATTGGAGTTTTTGTATATTTTGAAAAATAATTGCAAATTTGTTATCAGCTTTAGGCACGAAAGGAATTCCCGCCACAGCCTTGACACTCAACAACTCGTTTGCTAAAACCCTACATAATTTTCTTTTCCCGTTGAAAAGAAAATGTAAGCCATGCCTGGTGTAATCGGATAAACCAACATGCCTGTTGACATCAAGAATCCGAAGATGACTGAACTTTCCTTGACCGTAGTCTCGGTTGATCCAGCAATTGGCATCGGAAATCAGCCCGTTGCAACGCACGTCGTCGTATCTGTACGGAATTGTCATCAAACAAAGGTTTGTCTTTTGACATGAACGACGAGCCTTTTCCAAAGCACTACGAATAGCGTAATTGGACGAATCGTCATTCGTTCCAGCCAGAACAACAACATGGTCACCCGGACCAAAGTCAGATACCAGACTCTCGATATCCCCAACCACATCAGCAAATCCGGCTCCCGGCTTGACTATGCTGAATATATCAAATTTTCGTCCAAGCAATTCTCTCAAGCATTCTGACCACCCTCTGCCGTGGCTATCGGAAAGAAACAAAATTTTACTGTTCTTAATAGAACCTAACAAATCATGATTAACGCGTTGCTCGAGGTGCTTTGCTTTGGACTCTAATTTGGTAAATTCATCCCTAAGCTGTTTCAAATCTAAGTTCCGTTTTTTTATTAAACTAGAATACTCATTACAGAGTTTTGAAAAAAAAACGTGAAAATGTGGACGACTCTTTGAAAACTGAACTTGAAGAGCTCATATTCCCTAATACGGAACTAACACCAGTAATCCTGAGCTGAAAATTCTGGTTCCCTAACTTAACCTAAGACAATTCTTTTGTCAGCCTATCAATTTTAATATCTCTTTCGTGAACAAGAGATTGTAAATGAAAACAATTTGAGCAAAGAACAGTAGAATTTAAATCGATTGAGTCGTCCAAAACTGAGACACTTGTATCTAAGGACGGACTGACTTGGCACTTGGCTCCGTGTAACAACCATTTTGAAATATTTAATAAGAAATAAGTAAACTAGAAAATGAAACTAAATAAATTGAGTAATTAACTATTTAAAAATTAGAATAAATAGATAAAACGATATAAAATATTTAAATAAATTCACGAATCACAAATTTAATAAACTGAAGGTATTGGAAAAACACTCGCACAGGTATAAAGAACTACAAAAATAACGGGATTTAACTGTAAATTCAGGTAAAAATAAATAAAAGCTAAGGAGCAAGAATTAGATGTTGACCGTACCGAGGTTGATGATAGACTGACTATATATAGAAAATAATCTATTTGAAATTATTTAAAACAATTGTTGATTATTTCTATTACTCGAATTTTTAATTACGGTGCGTGAAGTTCCAGCAATTTGCATTAAGGCACGATGCCATGCACCACTAATTTTTTTAGCTATAAACCTTGCGGAGCTCGAGACCTTTACCACGAATGCAAAATTGTCGAAATCGGTTGTGCGTTCTGGAGTTATTTCGTCAGGAAGGAAAACCCGACTTATTTTTATATATATTTTCACTCTCTTAATTTATAATCTTAAGTAAAATTTAAATTTCAAATGCGTCTTTACCTTGGACTTTTATATCGCCGCTGCATGGGGATGACTTACAGCAACTTGACTGGCTCGAAGAGAAGCACTTGCAAGGTTCGCAACAAGGCGATACTGGCCGACCAAGAGCTACGCCCCTGTTGGTCCACACAGAGTTGCAAGGAGGCGCTTTGCAAATTCTAAATGCATTAGGAAATCAAGAATATTACTAATTATTGAGGACTTTGAAAAAAACTCAGTTATAAATTAAATTTTTTGTTACTTCTTGGCATGTAGGGATGCGCATGCAGTCAACTGAGAAAATTTGGTAGCAGAAGTGTTGTATGCATTGTAGAAGGAGCCTCTGCTATTTGCGCAAAACTCATCCTGGGGTAAAGTGCGTAGCTTAGCGTAGAAGGAGGCAGGTGCCGAACCACTAGTCTGGTTGGCGCAACGACATATGGTCTGAAATATATATAACGTAATGTAATGTAACAACTAAATCATATATATGTATATCATGTATATGTATATACACGTGGTTCCTTAATAGCGTGTCAAAATTTCTTAAAAAATTACAAAATCCCATCGCTTTTTAAATTTTCCAAAAAATATCAACACATGCTAAAAACTGCTTTGAGAAAAATGTGACATTTCTATCTTAAACTCCGAAGAGTAAATACATAGTTTCGACAACTTGTTAAGTTATCATGGTTATTAGTGTGTTTTACCATTTGTGATGTTAAATATATATATCTTATCAATGTGCACATACTGATACCATGGATTAATAATGGTTTCATATGCTATAATAGGATACAAAATTGTAAGTGTTTTATTATTATTATTATTATTATTATTGTTTTTCCATGAAATTTCCTTTCATATAATTTATTTAGTTTCAATTTTTATAGTTAATTTGATTACCACTGAATGATGGCTAAGATGCTAGCCGAAACGTATGGATTTTAAATAAATAAACTTTTAAAAAAACTCTCATACTATTTTTATTGATGTTGAATATCAAACCAAAAATATATTTATATAATATATATATATACGATGTTAGAGCTATATACGAATATACCAGACGAATATTTAGGTGTAAAGTAAAAAATAAAGATGACATTGTGAGGGTGGACATAGTTGGTAGAATTGAGAAAAAATTAAAAGAAAAACAAAAATTAACATAAAAATTAATATAATTAAAAAGTCGATAAGATAGGTAATTATTTTAAAGGAATGAATTTCGAGACATTGTTTAAAACTACTTGGTAATTCTCACACAATGAAGAATTATCCAATCTTTTGTTTATGCTATTTTTGAAAAGATGTATGAAACATGATTCTGAAAAGCGTCTCTGCGATGTATTCGACTCGTGATATAAAATTGTGGCAACATCAAAATTGAAAATATGATTGAAATTTTGTATGTGGTCAGTTATCATTGTTTGATTTTTATTTTTATTTTTGGAGTTGTTATAGTGTTGTCTAAGACGTTTTTTTAGATGTTGTGCAGTTTCGCCAATGTAAGTGGCCTCACAATTTGTACAGTCAATTTTATACACGATGTTAGAAATACGATCTAAACTTGTCGGTGATTTTAAGTTCGAAAATAAGAAGTTAAGAGTCTGCGAATTCAAAACTTTCTCAAAGATAATCCGAATATTTTAGTAACCAGAGCAGATAAAGGAAATGTCACAGTAATTCTCGACAAAACTACCTACTTAGAAAAAATCACTAGTCTAGTGAATGACACTAACGTTTACAGTCCTATCAATAACGATCCTACAGATCGAATCAACCGCACGTTCCACAAATTCATTAATAATTTAGTTTCTACTAAACAAATCCCACAAGACTTGTCCTTGTCGTTAAAAAACCTACATCCTAAAAACCCAAAATTATATGGTCTCCCAAAAATCCACAAAACCAATGTACCTTTTAGACCTATAGTTGCAGATTTGAATTCACCACTAAATAAATTTTCCAAATTTCTGAGCAAACCCCTCTCCATAGTTGCTGTTAATTCTCCTTTCTTTATTAAAAATTCCTTCGAATTTGTCAACAAAATACGTAATACACAATTGCCCAACAACTCCCTCTTAATAAGCCTAGACGTAGTTTCTCTTTTCACAAATGTCCCAATAGAACTAATTTTAGAGTCAATCACAGATAGATGGGATGAGATTTCTTGCCACACAACCCTTTCCCTCCATTGGTTTCGAGAGTCCATTAAATTCATAGTCGCGAATACTTATTTTGAATTCAATTCACAATTTTATACACAAATTTTTGATACCCCCATGGGATCGCCTATCTCACCTGCTCTTGCTGAACTCTTTTTACAACATCTTGAAAAAAACGTTTTTAAACTATCTAATGTTGAATTTTTTCTTTACTACAGATATGTTGATGATATAATTACTTGCATTCCTAAAAATAACTTTGATTCTTTACTAAAAAATTTTAACTCCTTTAATAAACACCTAACCTTTACCTTCGAAAAAGAACACAATAGGTCAGTTAGCTTTTTAGATGTAAATATCATAAAAACTCCAGATAATAAAATTATTACTAACTGGTACCAGAAACCAACGTGGTCTGGCAGATATCTCAATTTCCATTCTTATCATCCCACTAACATGAAAATCGGTACCATTATCAATTTAGTTGATCATGCTATTCTCTTGTCAGATAAAAAATTTTGGCCTCTTAACCTATCTCTAATCCACAGAACCCTATTAAATAATTGCTATCCTCCACACCTTATAAAATCAGTAATTAACAACAGACTTTCCGTCCTTAACACAAAACATAATTTTCCTTCCCTTGAGTCCCAGAAAAAAGAAGAAAATAAGTTTGTTGGCACTATTTGTCTCCCTTACATTAAAAATCTCTTTCCTATTTGGAAAAAACTATTTGAATTCGCGGATTTGCGTTTAGTTTGCAATATTGATCAGACTCTTAACTTCTTATTTTCGAACTTAAAATCACCGACAAGTTTAGATCGTATTTCTAACATCGTGTATAAAATTGACTGTACAAATTGTGAGGCCACTTACATTGGCAAAACTGGACAACATCTAAAAAAACGTCTTAGACAACACTATAACAACTCCAAAAATAAAAATCAAAATCAAACAATGATAACTGACCACATACAAAATTTCAATCATATTTTCAATTTTGATGTTGCCACAATTTTATATCACGAGTCGAATACATCGCAGAGACGCTTTTCAGAATCATGTTTCATACATCTTTTCAAAAATAGCATAAACAAAAGATTGGATAGTCTTCATTGTGTGAGAATTACCAAGTAGTTTTAAACAATGTCTCGAAATTCATTCCTTTAAAATAATTACCTATCTTATCGACTTTTTAATTATATTAATTTTTATGTTAATTTTTCTTTTTCTTTTAATTTTTTCTCAATTCTACCAACTATGTCCACCCTCACAATTGTCATCTTTTTATTTTTTACTTTATGTACCCTCTCGCGTTGTCAAACCTTAAATTCTCTGGTCAGTTCGTGCGCTCGGTACCTAGCTTCTAACACGTGGTGTGCACATTTGTGCACATTTGGCTTCACTCTTGCATCGGAATACAGTATAGCGGGATATATTTTACAAATTCATAAAATAACTCATTCAAAAAATTTATTATTGCTACATTTAAAGTGACAAGAATTGGTTTCATTGTGCATTGTGAACAATTATAATTAGGAAATAATTAAAATTATTACAATTACATGTAAGTTCATACCATATCACTTCTTATATATTAGTTTTAATTAATAATTTTATCTGTACCTTCAAAATAGAGTCCACTGAAGATGACACAAAATTATGTGTCGAAACGTATGGAAAAAATAAAAATGTTTTAAAGTCATACAAATTTTTTAATTGATGTATTGCCCTGAAAACTGAATATCACATATTTCAACATCAAAATTATATAAAAAATTTAATATATATTATATATATATATATATATATATATATATATATATATATTCATTACATACCCTTTTTTTGATTTTCAATTTTCCCCTGATTCTCAACTTTCTAAGAGGGGGAGCTGGTGGCATAGGAGGAGGTGGTGGTATTGGCATTGGAGGAGGCGTCGGAGCCCTCCACGGTGGAGTTATTGGTCGAGAAGGAATCGGTGTCGGGGTCCTTGTTGGCGGCGGAGTGGATGACAATTGGCGGTGACCTGATAAACTACGCCGTCTCGATATATCGGAGAAGGAAGGATGTTGTACTTTCGAAGAACGCCTTAGGAATGAACAAGCATTATAAATGAATCATGGATAATGTCTTATTCTGTACATATGTATAATTGTTTAATAATAATGAGTCGAATGACGCTCAGTTTCCGCTAAAATTGCTTTCTTCAACACTGTTTTTAAGTATTTTTATGGCAGAATTGATAAGACGTTTTCTTAAATTTTATAAAGTTATTTAAGCCACGTCACTGGATTTTCAATATTTATTATTTTATATAATGCTCATTTGCAAGTTGCAATACTGATAATAAGAACCGCAGATTTATTTGTTTTATTTTTAGTAAAGCTACGCAGCGAGGTATCCAGCAAGATCAGTGAATGCGCTCTTCTACTGCGTGTTTATAAAAATGCAAAACACTTGAATATCCATCTAATTTCAATTTTTCTTTGAATAGGTTTACCAGACCCACCTTTGTCGTTACCAGAAAGTTTAGAAGCCGCTTATTATGTACCAAACGTCAATTGTTTTTTTTTTAATTTTGAATATTTTGACCTGTCTGTAAACTGAATATTGTGTTAATGTTAAGGGTAAAAAATATAAAATTAATTTACTAGACATGTATTTGGTTGTTATTGTTAAGCACGTCTCATGTCTGACAATAAAAAGTGTGTCAATATGATACTAGTAGTCAGAGAGGGACAATCACCAAATAGCACATCACTTGTATAAGTTATCATCAGTTTCATGTTAGTTTACTCCTGTCAAATAGCATTCAAGTTAGGAATAATTTGTATAGTGCTGAAAATAGACCATTCAAATGTAATGTCAAAAGACTCCATGGATCCGACCTGTGCGATTTTTTTATTTAAGATAAAATATACAAAATTTAGATTTTCCGCCGAAACGTTATACAGGTTTGTTTATTATAAACTTCTCTACAAAATTATGTTAATATTTGATATATTGCCATTTGAAAAGTTGAAAAACTCATATTCATCATAATATGCAGCCTTCATACATCATTAAACGTGTTTTATAAGTAAAAAATAAGAATCTATTAATATAATAGTCTTTGGATAGTATAAGTTTAATCAGTCTTTTGAAGTATCAAACAGTAGTGTCAACCCGTAATTCGGTATATCATTGCCTTACTGTGGGAGGGTCACATACCTTGTTGTATTGAAGGTAATAAACGGAATAATAAACTATAAATGCTACAACCATCAAAAGTGTTTATATTTTTAACATCATATTGTAAAAATGTATCAGTTTCTAATGGCAATATATGAGAAGAAAGATGAATTGTAGCTGTCTCATAGTGAATGATTATATGATGCACACAAGCCAAAAAACGAAATTATCTGTATAAAAGACTTTTTGATCCAAAATGTCGATAAAAAAACGATAATCGCAATTGTAACATCATTTAAGAGACCAACGCCGAATAACAACTATTATACAGTTGCTTATAATTGTACATATTAATCTTAAATGACCCATTTGATTTCTTGATTTAATAAAATTATGTCGATTTTTGTTTTAAAAGATATTACTTATTTTTCGGCCAAAAAACAATTAAAAAAAATCTGTAATAAGCGTAGAATACTGTACAATATATATAAAGTATGTATGCTACAATTTAAACACTCCATTATAAAGGTAGCTTATACTAATAAGGTAGCAAAACTGGTATTACCAGAATTAAGTATGAGTATAAGTTACAATTAGTTGCTGCTGACTTGCACTCGAACTCTAAACTCTATTGTACTTATGTTTAGTTAAGCATAAAGTTATAAACTCTAAAGATATATAAAGCCGCATATATATAAACTATAAAAATATATCAAATGTGATAAATTAACAGAGGAAATAGTTAATAATACTCAATCAATAGTCTAACCATTGTTGAATCGTGTTCTTCTTTCATGGCACTATACATACACTACTATATACTAAGAGTGTACAATAGCACGCGCCTGGACCCGAAAGTCCTCTTAAGAAAATTCTAAATTTCTTAAAATCACAGCTTATTAAGAATCCACTAAACAACCATCAACCGAGAAATTTATGATTAAACCAGTAATGCATGGCGTCGTGCCTTAAGGCCGATCGCTAGAATTTCCAGTACCGTAATTGAACTTTGAAATTTGTTTAAAAGTTCGAAATTTTTTGGAATATTTGGAAAAAATTGAGGTTTTAAATTTTTTTGAGTATTTGCATTTTTTTGAAAATATTGAAGTATTCTGAAATTTTTGTAAGAAATCGATTTTTTTTAAATTTTGATATTTTTAAAAAAATTTCAAAAATAGATTTTTTATGAAAATGATGAAAAAATTCTAAAATTTCAATTTTTTGTAACTTTATTTTTTTTTGAAAATTTTGAATTGTTTTTCTGAAAATTTTCAAAATTACAGATTTTTTTGTAAAAGCATTTTTTGCACACTGTCTACACAAGCAAAAGGTTTTTTGAATTAATCTAATCGGATGATCCGTTCTCTCAAAAACTGCATGACGATTTTTACACCCTTTGCACTTCATTCCTTCAAAACGGCTCTATATCTTCAAAACGTTTGCAGAAACCTCGCGATCGAGAGCGAACCGAATGTTTTTTCAATCATACAAATCGGTTGTTACATACTGTCGAAAATGTCGAGGACATTTTGGTACAGAACCCAAAAAATTGGCACAAAATGTGTACACATTATTAGAATCTCTATGAAATAACTGATAATTTGATGTGCATATCTCTAATAAACGTTTTTGACCGCCAAATGGCATTTTTTAATTTCCCGTAGTTAAGGTAATTGTGCAAAAATCGAAATTGAATATGTGTGTGTATGTGCGTGCATGTATGTATGGATACAATTTTTCGTCCACGTTTTCGAGCATATTTGATTTCTATTGACAGGGTCCAGTTGTTTCGTAGATACGGAGCAAAGAGTGTAGAAAAGAGTAATCGAGCTTCTGGAGCATCCGATTTGAATGATTCAGAAAACATTTGATTCGTACTGATGGGTAGAAGTGGTGATCAATTTCTGGCAAAGGCAGGTTCAGCCGTTTCGAAACTACGGAGCTAAATGTGCAAAAAATGGCAGTTTTTGAGAGAAATAATCATCCGTTTTGAATGATTGAAAAACTTTCTGCTTGGGTTGGCGAAAAGATTGCTTTTGGGATTTTTTTGTTAATTTTGTTTTTAATTTACAGAAAATTGTTTTTTTGAGTATCAAAAATAAATCGAATTTTAATTTTTTTCTAGCTAAAGTTCTAAAGCTAACTAATATACTTTTTTACAACTTTTTGAAATTAGACTACAATAAATAAAACAATTGATTAAAGACCACAATAATTGTTGGTATCGTTTCTATATTTTAATATTTATGAATTTAGCGTAAAAAATCCTTTTTTCCGCTCATCAACATTATTAAATGTCACATATAGACTAGAAAATATTAATTTCTATTATCATTATGAAAAAATTGCTTATACCGGTATAAAACATGGAGATACTATCAGGCCGGATGGTAGCCGAGTTTTTTTAACTCTGATGATGTTGATACGCCAGGTACACGTCTGCCATGATAAAAATAAGCTTTTGATACTATAAGGAATAAAATATGTAAATGGCAGTCATCACCAAATACATTCAAAAAAAATTTTTTCTGCATTTTCAAAATCATCTGCCACCTTGTTAACCGCGCGATGATCGTCTGCCATTGGCATTTTCCGATAGTAATTATATTATATTTTCAAATTTTCGAAACGGCAGCCGTTGTAAAATGGTTCGGAAATAGGCGAAAAAAAGGTACCTTTACCAGCTGCGCAGTAGTTGTGTCCGCTACTTTGGGCTTAGTCAGTCCCCATCTCATGTAGGATAAGTATAGAGGAATAATCGCTGCACAAAATCTCAGGTGTCGTAAAATACATACTGTCATCCGCCCACGGGCTCTTAGTCTAAAATGTTTATCATATTACTACGGATCCGCATAAAATTTTTCAACCCGGGTGCTAATGATTCTTTTGTACTGTTATTTTTTTTATAATGCTTGTTGAAACATATAAAAGGCGATTTCTTGTAAAATCCCAATTCTGTATCTGCCTCTTGCTTACTTTTTGCGGTTGCTTCTATCATAAATGTCCTAGTGGATGGCAACCATTTGACGACAATAAATATCATTGTTACAATATTCAAACTGTAGTGGTTGACAATGATACTTATTCCACGTCCCACATAGTTGAAAGTAAGTAAAATTTAATATTGACTAATGTGATGCATTTTTAATTCTCTTTGTTTTGTGTTATGAAATGTGTTTCATGAAAATTTGTGTTATGTTATTGTAACTATAGTAAAGTAATGTGCTCTTATAATAGTTTTTTGTTTCATTCACGCTAATTTATTTGGCGATTGATACTCTCTGACTATTATTTTTAGACTTTTCATCACCAGGCATGCTTGACAACCAAATAAATGTCTGGCAAATTAATTTTATGTTTTTTACCATAAATTAACATGATATTGAAATTAAAACAAGTAAAAATAATTTAAATTAAAAAAACATATATTGGCGTCTGGGCCATAATTAACGGCGCCAAGAATGTCTGGAAACAACAAATGTGAGTCTGGCAAACCTACTCAAAGTCAAAGAAAAGAAAATTATTTATAAACTTTGGATTTGTACCTATACAAGTTGTCTGCGCACTTATAAACGACTCTAATAAACAGAGCAACAAGGACCACATTACACAAAATCAGCTTACGGAAAACGTTGATAACTTCCGGATCATTTAGGATCATGATCTTTATCGTCAAAAATTCAACAACTAATTACAAATTTCTGAGTACTGGTAAATGTCTGCCGATATTTACCAAAAACTGATCAACAAGATACCAATAACTGAATTTTGGCTAAAATATTTAAACTTTTTTGTCGATCGTTGCGCAAAGAGCAAAAGTGACAAGAGTGAGGAATTTTTGAAATCGATGCATCGGTTTTAGAGAAAACGTCGACAAAAGATCCAGAAAAATAAACGACAAACATAAACATACATAACAAACACATATTTTTTCCAAATTTGGTTCTCAAATGAGTCAGAATGAAATCAAAAAATTAAAATATAGTAGTTCCTGAGAATTTTATATGATTGAACTATTATGTTTGTTTACCTTTTTGGCCTGATGGAACTCTGCGTGCACCTTCTCTTTAAAGACGACGTGGTTACGCATCGATATGTACGCCATTGGGGACACGAAGGAAGAAACTGGAAAATTGTTGAAATTAAATTTAAATTTTAAATTAAGTTTTTTTAGTAAGGCATTTCTGAAAAAATTCTAGAGAATCAAAAAAATTAATACTTTATTTTAAGTGTGTAAGAATGTATTATTTGAATTCTATAGGCATTAAGATATTATAAAAATAATAAACCCCAAAGTTCACTTGTTCAATAATATATAACTTTTATTAAAACTAGTTGGTTTGGTATTTAGCCTTGAGGCAAGTTACATGAACTTCCCGATATTTGTAAATAATCGACTTAATCAAAAAAAATGTGTAAATAATATACTTCATCAATCCTACTTAAAAAAAAACGATAATAATTTTATCAAAGTTTGACGAATTTTTAAAATTAAACTACTTGTTGTAAGACCGTAATATTACAGTAAGTTCTATAAGACCACGATGTATATCGCCAAAAAAAGTTCCATGAAAATCGGCTTAAATTTTTTTTTCAACAGTTCATTACAAGAAAACGGCTCGGTAGATTTTCACCTAAAATTAATCAGTACCATTCCCAACTAATATATTTCGAACAGTTTTTGATTTTTTAAAATCGGTTCGGTAGGATGAGCTTAAATGTGGACGAAAATTTAACACTTTTTTGCAACAGTTAATTTCAAGAAAACGGCTCGGTAGATTTTCACCTAAAATTAATCAGTATCATTCCCAACTAATATCTTTCGAACAGTTTTTGATTTTTTAAAATCGGTTCGGTAGGATGAGCCTAAATGTGGACAAAAATTTAACACTTTTTTTCAACAGTTAATTTCAAGAAAACGGCTCGGTAGATTTTCACCTAAAATTAATCAGTATCATTCCCAACTAATATCTTTCGAACAGTTTTTGATTTTTTAAAATCGGTTCGGTAGGATGAGCTTAAATGTGGACCAAAAGTTTAACACTTTTTTTCAAATTGCAAAGAAACGGCTTGGCAGATCGTCGCACAAAACTGACAAACGATAGTCCTCACCGAAATACATCAAATGGCTTTTAAATTTCTGAAATTGGTTCAGGCGCTTTTGAGAAAACGTCGATCAAAAGTCTAATTTTGGCAAATGTCAAAAAAACTATACCAATTTTTGCAAACTTTGACGAATTTTTAAAGCTAAACGAGTTGTCGTAGGGCCGTAATATTTTAGTATGACCTAGAAAACTATGGTATCTACCGTCAAAAAAAAAATCATAAAAATCGTCGAATTTTTTTTTTTTAAAACGTTATTACAAGAAAACGGCTCGGCCGATCTTTACCAAAAACTAATCAGCACGATTCCCAACCAATATCTATCGAATGGTTTTTGAATTTTCAGAATCGATTCAGAATTGCGGGCTAAAACGTGGGCAAAAAATTTTTCACTTTTCTGCAATTTACAAAGAAACGGCCCGGCCGATCGCCGCACAAAACTCAGGGACGATAGTCCTCATCGAGATACATCAAATGGCTTTTAAATTTTTGAAATCGGTCCAGCCGTTTTGGAGAAAACGTCGATTTACGGCAAAAAATCTGTTCACACACACACACACACATACTTTTTCCAAATTTGGTCTCATTCGATTCAGAATGGCTTGAAACGTCGAGAAAGCATAAAATTAGCGAATCGGATTTTTTGATGAAAACATAAACTTCTCCTTCGGGAAGTTAAATATTCTTTTGCCCAAATATTGTTAATACAATCAAACTGGAAGTTTTATCCACTTTCTATGGAAAACATGGTATAATGTAGTCCGTTTTTGATCTTTCGACTTATATAGTAATTACAAACTCCAAATAATAAAATACTGATTATGTTTCAAGATTTTCAGATTTTTTTTTTGATTTATGGATTTTGCGTATAATTTTAAATAATACTACTGAGCTTATAGGGGGAAGTCCCGTAACGCCGGACGGCACCAAGTACCGGACAGTCTATATAACACGTATTATTTAAGCAAGTATAAATCTTTTCAATTCAAAATATTAGTGAAAGGGGCACTGGGGACACACATAGGCACACGGCCGCGGCAGGGGCACCCGTTTGCTGTTTTAGGCGCAAAATCACGGCGTGACCTAAATATCAATGAGAGTAATTCTAGCATATTTATGCATTTGCATTTAAATGGTATGCAAAGCTAAAAGTTGTACTTGATTGTTTTCCGTAAAATGGTAGAATATTATTAGATCTTTTAACAAATTTAAGTAAGAGCCACCAAATGAACGAAAATATCTATCTCTTAGCACCGGACACTAAGTCGTCCCTTAGTGCCGGACATTACACATATTGATATTTCTTGTGAGAATATACGTAATTTATTCCAATTGTTTAACTTTGTTCTGTATGAGTGCTAATGGTCACTACATACCTGCATTTTTCGTATTTTCTAGTCGAAGAATGAAAAGCTTATGGTGAATGCACCAGCTGAGAGCATCGGTGTTGCCCAGCCAAAAGAAGGGATGAATAGTGACTTTTTTGCACTATTATATTATTCGTCAAAAACACATATGCAGACATTCCAGAGTGTGGAGATGGCTACATATGTGATCAACGCAGGTTATTTTTAAATGACAGGTGCCACTGTTTAAAATAATATTTTTTGATACCAAAGTTTGATTGATAGTATTAATTATTTTTTTAGCAAAGATTGCGATTTTATTAATTCAGTTTGATTTCTAACTTTGTTATCTAACATGAATCATAATTAAATAAGCATTTCATAAAATATTTTTTTGATTTATTTATAAATAACCTTAGGTGTCCGCCACTAGGAGACTTTCCCCTACAAAATTTTCAAATTTTTGTTAGGAGAGATAGAAAATGAATTAAGTATTTTTTCTTTGATCTACTTTTTGAACGAAAAGTTTTGGAAAGGAGCCAGCAACGTTTTCAAAACAAGCATTATTAGTCAGTCTGGTTTTTTGGTATGTGGTCCTTGGTGCTCTCTCGGTTAGGGTATGGGCCGTCTGGCAGCTGGAAGTGGTTGCGTTAATTAGTGCGCAGCCAATTTGTACAGCGCGATTTCAAAATTTTGAAAGCATTTTAGTCAGTCCAATTTTCGTTTTTTTGACTTCGAATAGGTTCACCAGACTAAAATTTTTTGATGCCAGACATTTTGGGCGCTGCTAAATATGTGCCAGACGCCAATTTATTTATTATTTTTATAAAAAATTCAAATCATTTTAGTCCGTCTGAAATTTTAGTATTATGTTCGTTAATGGTAAAAACACGTAAAATTAATTTGCCAGACGTTTCTGCGGTTGTTAACCATGTCTGGCAAGCAAAAACGTCTGGCAATATGATACTAGTTTATAGCATTTTAGTCAGTCCAATTTCCATTTTTTGACTTGATATTTGATATGATAACTTGAATAAGTTATCCAGATTCACATTTTTGTTGCCAGACATTTTGGGCGCTGTCAAATATGTGCCAGACGCCAATTTATTCATTATTTTTTTTTAAATTTCAAATCATTTTAGTCCGTCTGTAATTTTAATATTATGTTCATTAAGGGTCAAGAAACATAAAATTAATTTGCCAGACGTTTCTGTGGTTGTTAAGCATGTCTGGCAACGAAAAAAGTTTGCCAATATGATACTAGTAGACAGAGTGAAACAATCGCCAAATACATTGGCGCGAATGAAACAAAAAACTATTATACTCGTAAGAGCGCAATACGTATACTATTTAAAGTTAGTGCAATTTCAATAACATTTTCATAAAACAAATAAAATAAAGTTAAATAAAGACCTAATTAGAAAAGACAAAAAAATTGCATCATATTAGTCAATTTTTTAATTTTACTAGCTCTAAAAAATATGTTAATGATTCTAAAATATTGCTGTTAATATTTTCAAAAATTTGACTCGACAGTGGTTAAATAACATCGTCAATTTCCTAAGAATATCATATATTTTAAGTTTTGCAATGAGAACCGACAATAATCATTATTTTTGTTGTACGCAATTTTTTTTATCGCAAAGTTAACTGAGTCAAATGACTTCATTTTACATGGTACTTAGATTTAGCAGCAACTATTTGTAACACATACCTATACTTAATACTGGTAATACTAGTTTTGCTACCTTACTAGTTCAAGCTACCCCTAGAATAGAATCTTAAAATTCTAGTATATATATACAATATATATTGTACAGCAAACATTCTCCGCTCTTTTTTCTTTCAGCTTTTAGCTGTAAATTGAGCAATGTTTTTTAAAAATCGAAGTGTATTTAATAATTCAAAAATTCAAATGGGATCATTTTAGATCAATATGTATCACTATATAATGATAGTCATTCGACCTAGGTCTCTTTAATCAAGATTATAATTGGGAATATCGTTTTTTTTAACAACGAATAAAAACGTCTATTATACAGATTTATTCGTCTTATGGCTTAATGATACAATAATACAATAATGTAGCTATAGTTTATCTTCCTTCTCATGTGTTGGTACTAGAAACTGGCACATTTATTCAATATGATAACTGTTTAAGCACTTTGGATGTTATAACACGCCTCGCATTCATTTATACATAATTATTTCGATTAATTCCTTCAAAACAATCAGGTATGCGTCCCTCCCACACTGGGACAATAATACTACAATGTGATATATCAAAAGACTCATTAAACTCATCTATCCAACACAAATCACTGGATTTTTATTTTTCACTCATAATTCACCTTCGATGATGTATTTATAAAGGCTGCATATTATGAGAAATATGAATTTTTTAACTTTCCAGATGGCAATTTGTAAGAAATGGCGATTCTAAAGAAAAATGGTATAAACACAATTTTGCAGAGAAGTTTATAACAAACACATCTGTCTAATATAGTTACTTGATTTTTCTTATAGTTTTCTGCCTAGTAAACGTATAGCGCTCTTACGAGTATAATAGTTTTTTGTTTTATTCGTGCCAATGTATTTGGCGATTGTCTCACTCTGCCTACTAGTATCATATTGGCAAACTTTTTAAGCCAGACATGCTTAACAACCACAGAAACGTCTGACAAATTAATTTTATGTTTCTTGACCCATAATGAACATAATATTAAAATTACAGACGGACTAAAATGATTTGAAATTTAAAAAAAATTAATGAATAAATTGGCGTCTGGCACATATTTGGCAGCGCCCAAAATGTCTGGCAACAAAAATGTGAATCTGGATAACTTATTCAAGTTATCATATCAAATATCAAGTCAAAAAATGGAAATTGGACTGACTAAAATGCTATAAACTAGTATCATATTGCCAGACATTTTTGCTTGCCAGACATGGTTAACAACCGCAGAAACGTCTGGCAAATTAATTTTACGTGTTTTTATTATTAACGAACATAATACTAAAATTTCAGACGGACTAAAATGATTTGAATTTTTTATAAAAATAATAAATAAATTGGCGTCTGGCACATATTTAGCAGCGCCCAAAATGTCTGGCATCAAAAAATTTTAGTCTGGTGAACCTATTCGAAGTCAAAAAAACGAAAATTGGACTGACTAAAATGCTTTCAAAATTTTGAAATCGCGCTGTACAAATTGGCTGCGCACTAATTAACGCAACCACTTCCAGCTGCCAGACGGCCCATACCCTAACCGAGAGAGCACCAAGGACCACATACCAAAAAACCAGCCTGACTAAAATGCTTGCTCGAAAACGTTGCTGGCTCCCGTACTATATCAAACGTATCCTAGACAATATTAGAATACGATGTATTCATATAGACGTTTCTCTCCCGATTTTTACGTTCAGATGGGATACTTAAAGGGTCTTTCGCTCAGACCTGATGGCGCTGCTTTTAGCACTCGAATTAATGGCGCAAAATTTGCAATGAAAATTAATGAATTTTAGTAATTGGGTATTTGAAACTAAAATTGGTATAACAATCGTATTATGTTTTGTAATAATATAATAATAAATATAGAATCAAATCGAAATATAGATCATTAACAAATGCAAATAAAATGTTTTTTGAAATATTAAAATCGGACACTCCGTTCTCCTAAAAACAGATTTACCGTTTGTGGCATTTTTTGCCCCGTATCTTCGAAACGGCTAGACCTGCCTATGCCAAAAACACGTTTCCTTATTAACAGCAATCGAATGTTATTTGAATAATTGAAATCGGTTGAACCTTGTTCCCGAATTCGTCGACATAAATTTGTATCCACACGCGCACACATACATCCAAACAAATAATTCACCAAAGAATAGAAGTTAGTATAGACAGTAGTTGACGCACTCCTAGCAGACAGTCAGTATGGTTTTCGCAAAGGGCGATCAACTATCGGTGCTAAAAACTTGGTAGTTAATACCGCCAAGGAACAATTGCTGGAACCGGATGGAAGGGGGCGCGAAGAAGTAATGTCTAGTAGCTACATTGGATGTAAAAAATACTTTCAATTCTGCAAACTGGGATTGCATTATGAATGCACTCCGTGACAAGAACGTGCCAGCTCTGCAATATAGTCGTAAGCTACTTTACAGACAGAATTCTAATGCACGATTCACGCACGCACGGTACAGAAGAATATATTATAACAGGAGGTGTGCCGCAGGGCTTTGTTCTAGGCACTTTGCTCACTTTCTCTCATTTAAAAGATGAGTATAAAATGAAGTAAAGAATTATAACATTCTAGATGGAGGCCCCACGAATTAATGTCTAAGGGCGGTTTCCGTGGGGACCAGAGGCAAGGGCAAAGCGAAAGTTTTAGTCGGTATTACACCAAGGCGGTTTTGAGTCCGATATACCCAAACAAAACATCAGTCTTGGATGCATAAACGCCTTTCCTTCGCTATACAAAAAAACATATACATCCATTTTTTCTGAGGCATGCCAAAATGTTCAGAAACCTCTGAAACGTAAAGATATATAAACATTTTTAACATTTTACATTTTTTTGCGATTACTATACTTCACCCTACGAGAAGTTAATATTTACTTATATCTGAATCCTAGGTGTAAAATGAAGTTTATATCAACTTTTACATTATATTTGAATAAAACATTGTGAAATAAACCTGTGTTTTATATCTGAATGTGGAACATTTCATATGATGTTTTTTTGATAACACATACGTGAAGATCAAAAATAGTTAAAATTATGACGTTTGTGTCTTTTGTAGGTTAGATTTTATGTGTAAAGCGCCTGATCCGGCATCAAATTTAGACAGTTTTTGATTACCAACTCATACTGAGATTAGTATAAAAGGTGACAATACCAAATTTTTATAACAATCAACTTGCGATTCTTAATAAAAAATCAACCTGAGATTAATAATACTTAATAATAAATCATAATATTAGAGATTAATAAAAATTAATAATAATTGGTTCTGTGTCAATCTTTTTGTATTAATTCCAGGTACTAGCTTCCGGTTGATATAACTATCTTTGAGTCTGAATATTGAGATTCAGACAGCTACTTATGAGTTTTCGCTCAATCTATATATCTTAATTTTATGTACCAACGTTTATATCTAACTTTCCAAAACTTAATTTAGATATCAAAAAAAAAATTAAAGAAAATTAAATCTTAAAAACTTAATCGTAGACACGAACATGATGTTTATATCTCAAAAATTATTTTTCTATCTTAATTCAAAATCTGTTTATTTCATATTTATGCCTGAACGCCCATTTTAGAAACCAAGCTGAGAATAATTGACATGCGATTAATTTTTATATCTCAAAAGTACGAACCTGAGGTTTATAGTAAGCAATACACTGGCGACATCTACAAGGCGGTTTAGTCATTTGTGCAGGACAAGGAATCTGATAAGCAACTGCTCCAGTCGGCGCTATTTTATAAAAATATTTACAAAATATATTAATAAACATTAATAATAGGATAAATAAATTTGTTTACTCACTGATAAAGCATTGTGCTCCCCTGCTTCTCACACAACAGCTTTTGGTATATTTTGCAGATCTGGGAGAATTATCACATGGTATGGTGTATGCAGTACCTAAAAAAGATGATAGATAATTATAAACAAGGCAACCTTTCGCTTTTATTGTGTTATTTATTGTCCCAACTTTAGTTAATGCACATCTCAGATTTTGTCACAAAATTATTTAAGACACCGATCTATAGATCGTGCTGGTTGCAAAAACTGGCTGTCGAAGGTTCTTTTAGTCACAAGGAAATTATATAAATTATTATAATTATTAGAATAAATTATTATAATTATTAACGGCCGAGACGTCTCTTCCTAAATTAATTTATTAAACTTTTAAGTCTTCATAAGATTGAGATGAAACTTTTTATAGTGTTAAGATCATGGTCAAATACTTTGAAATATCATTGGCGTACGAAAATTGCTTTTGATAAATGTTCGAAGTTTGGAATAATCGGTTGTGTCAAAATTTCAAACTACTATCGTCATAATAGTTAGCAATAATTTGAGTATTAGTAGTAGTAGCCTCAAGACAAAACGCTACTTACACCTAGTTAACTTTACGTCGTATAAGTTATTGTAATCGTCCAAAAATCGATTATGAAAAGGTTTGCATATCTTTACGTTTCAGGGATTTCTAAACATTTTGGCATACCTTATTGTTAGAAAAAAATGATGAATGTGTGTTTGCTTTGTGTGTCTACAATTGTTCGTCCATGATTTCGGACGCACGGATCAACCAATTTGAAATATTCAAAGATCATTCCATTTCTACTGAGGGAAAAACATGCTGATAAGTTTTTGGCAAAGGAAAGTCCAACGGTTGTAGAAAATAGAAATCGAGTTTTTAAGAGAACAAACCGATTAGAATAATTCACAAAACATTTAATTTGTAATGATGGAAGCAGGTCCGGCCGTTTGGGAGATACGGAGCTAAATGTGCTAATAATTGTAGTTTTTTAAAAGAACCAGGCAGCCGATTTGAATGATTCAAAAAACCTTTCGCTTGTATTGACGAAACAACTGTGTTTGGGGAAAACAAAAAAAGTTTATTTATTATTATTTTTTTTATCTAAAAATAATTTTTTTATGAATTGCGAAAATAATTGGGATTTAAATATTAATTCTGGCTAAAATTATAAAGCCCATTTATTAACTTGAAATATATAATTTTAACTTTGCAATTTAGTTTATATAATTCTTAGGAATATGAGATAAAATCCTTCATTCTAACTTCGTTTCATTAAGTTTTGTTTATTACTTTTCACTTAAACTTATATAGGGGAAAGTTCCCGAGTGCCGCACACCTAAGGTTATTTATAAATAAATCAAAAAATATTCTACGAAATGTTTATTAAATTATGACTTATGTTAGATAACAAACTTGGAAATTAAACTAAATCAACAAAAATGAAACCTTTGCTAAAAATAATTAATACTATCAATCAGACTTTGGTAACAAGAAATATGATTTTACAAAGTGGCACCTAGTACCGGACACTTCAAAATAACCAGTATTGAATACATAGGTAGCTATCGCCACACTCTGTAGTGATTGCACATGTGTGTTTGACGAATATTCTTAGATATCGCAAAAAATCACTATTTATCCACCCTTTTGGCTAGGCCACAACGATGCTCTTAGCTGGAGCATTCATCATAAGATTTTCATTCTTTGTCTAGGAAATACGAAAAATGGGGGTATATAGTGACCGTTAGCATTCATGCATAACAAAATTAAATAATTAAAATAAATTACGTCAATTCTCACAAGAAATATCAGTGTCCGGTGCTAAGGAAAGATATGTTCGTTCATTTGGTGGTACCTAATAAAATTGTTTAAAATATCTAATAATATTCTACTATTTTACGGATAACAATCAAGTACTAATTTTATCATTGAATGACACTCAAATGTAAATGCATAAATATACTAGAATTACTTCCATTGATATTTGGTGATTTGCACCTTAAACAGCCTTAAAGGGTTGCTTCCGCCGTGGCCGTGTGCGTCACAGGTGGGTCTTGGCGCGTGATTCTGCACCTGTGTGCCCCTCGCGCCCCTTTCACTTGTATTTTGATATAAAAAGATTTATACTCGCTTAAATAATACGTGTTAAATAGAGTGTCAGGCATTAGGTGCCGTCCGGCGTTACGTGACTTCCCCCTAAACATTACCGTCAATTTATAAGCACTTTGTCTATACAATACAAGCAATGAAAGTTACAGTATTCATAATAATATATTTTAGAATATTTAATATTCTCCGAATATTTTATTATAGTACGGAAAGTTCCAGCAATTTGCACAATGCCATACACCACTAGTTACATATTACAAACTAATTGCTGAAACTTCCGTACCATAATGAAATTTTCGAGAAATATTAAATGTTTTTGAATAAATTTTTATAAATAATATAACATTGTCTAATATTTATAAGAATTATATAAACTGAATTGCAAAGTAGAAGTTAACAGAATAAACAGATTTTTTTTCCAAAAGCAATTATTTTGTTGGAACAAGCAGAAAGTTTTTTGAATAATTCAAATCGGTAGCTTAGTTCTCTCCAAAGCTGCCATTTTTTGCACTTTTAGCCTTGCATCTTCGAAATGGCTGGATTTGCCTTTGCTAAAAACTAATCATTTTTCTCCCAATCATTATAAATTGAATGTTTTTTAGATTCTTCAAATCGGATACTCTGTTCTCTTACAAACTCGATTTGTATTTTCTGCACTCTTCGCTCCGTATCTCAGTAACGGCTGGTCCTGCCTTTGCCAAAAACTAATCAGCACATCTCACTATCAATAGGAATTGAATGTTTTTTTAACATTCAAATCGGTTGAAAAAAAATTGAAACATTTTTTTTTCCGAAATCAATTATTTTGTTAAAACATGCAGAAAGTTCAAATCATTTAAATCGGACGCTTAGTTCTATCAAAAACTGCCCTTTTTTGAACATTTAGCTCTATATCTTCGAAATGGCTGGGCAAGCCTATTTTCTGCACACTTTGCTTTTTATCTCCGTAACTGCTGGACCCGCCTTTGCCAAAAACTAATCAGAAATCTCCCTATCAATAGAAATCGAATGTTTTTTAGACCATTCAAATCGATTGATTCGTGCACCCGAAAACGTAAACGAAAAAATGCGGACACCCAAAATACAAAACACACACACATCCATTTTTTTTGAGGTATGCCAAAATGTTCAGTAACCCGCAAAACGTCGAGCAATTTTGACATCCTTTGACATCTTCACATACAGTGTTATCTTTGAAAAAAAAAGTACCTATAAAATTTAATTTTCCCATTGGTTGAATAATGTAGGTATTATTTCGTAAAATTTCTCTAAAATTAAAGTTAAGACTTTTCTCCTGTTAGCCCCCAGACTGTCCTTTTTAGCCCAACTAAGAAAATAATTTGTAACAAACCAAGAAAATTGTAAACTAATCTAAAAACACTTACAATTTGGTATCCTTATATCACAATTAACAAAAAAAATACTATTGCTCCATGGTATTTGGATGGTTACTATAGTAAAATGAGCATTTTTTATGTGAACTAAGATTTTTGGGTGATCTGAATTAAATTTTGATTTGACTTGAGTAAAAATGGAATTAAGGGTTGTATTGAAATTACATGCCATTAATAGGCCACAATGTTGAAATAAATTTCTTCACAAAAAATATAATTCTTTAATGAATGGTAATTAAACAATTAATACCGGTGTTTGATTCTTAGCCTAAATGGTTTTTATGGTACTTGGTTTGGTTTGTTAAGAAGGTACTTGGATCTGTTATTTACGACTGAGTTTATGGGGTAGGTGTTCTTTCTTAATGTTTTTGAAACTAGATCTATGTTTATGTCCCAGATTTTTTTTGGATAATTAAGAGGATGGTATGAAAAATAAGTTAGGCGTCTCGAGCTAGTTTGTTTCCGGTACTAGTTGGTTTTTTATTATTGTTGTTAAATTTATCAGTTATATTGCTATATTCATCTGTGATACAAGTAATAATGCTATCTACATAACGGAAATAAAAAAATTGTTTGTTATATTCTTCATTTCCAATTTCTGAATAAAATGAAGGATGCGAGGCTGCCCATTGGGGTACCAAAGATTTTGATGTCTCTACACATTGAAAAATGACGTCTAAAACTAGTTTTTGAACTATATAATCTTTCCGACTCATTTTACATAATAAATAGAACTTCAAGTGACCGTAAAAGTTTCTTATGTACAAGCTAGCTTCTAGCAAACCCGGGTATAAGGAGGCTCAAGAAAAAGCAACCTGGAGATCTTCTACCATGCCATATTTGATCCTCCCAATGAGGATAAAAAATTATAGCCCAATAGTTTATAGAATGTAACTGTTCTGATTGCCATTCAATGTAAATAAAAAAAGTACAAGCTTGCTTCATTTCGGTTATTCTTTTCCAATAACAAAGGTATGCAAAAATGCGTTAAATTTTTTATATATAAGGCATTTAAACAACATTCTGTAGATATTATTTTTGGAAACACAATGTATGTCATCGACGGTATATACCTGTTTCACCGAGTCATTTGGCATTGCGATAAATCGTTTTCATTCATTTGCAATAAATGCATTATTGTATTCGTTTGATCAAACAATAAAATCCATACCATTATTGTATTTAAAGAATATACAATATGTAGGGTGATACATAATGAAGTAAATCAAAGCACCAAATATTTCGTCGATCAAGATAAACTGCTATAAGGTTGACTAAATTATTGATGCGACAATGATTCCAATTGTACCACAAAATATTCCTAGCCAACAATGCGAACAAGAAACACCTCATTGAAATGTTGCAGATCAAATTAGAAGCTACAAACTATATAGTCATTGTAATATTATATTATATTAATTCACCTTGACTTTTATTTTATAATTAATTTATTGTAATATTATCTCAAATTAATTTACCATGACATGCGCAGGACATTGCTTGATCAGCCGTATAACCTACAATTTGCGGTTTCGTCAAATGCGTTGTTTTCATATCTGAAAAATCATACAATTTTAGAGTTTTGTACCTCAACTTATTTATACACATGCACAATATTTATAGAACTATTATCAGATGATATAATAAGAATAGATTAAATAGAAATTTTATCTTAGAAATAAATATATTTAGGAAAATGTCGGGCATTATCCTACTGTAAGCTAATACTGGAAAAATAAAGCTGGCCTATCTGATAATGAGTGAAATAAATAAATAAATTCCAATTACAAAATGACATGAACTAAATGAACACGTGCTTCTCTTGTGTTTGTTATCTTATAATCATACTTCAGTTTGCGAATGATAAAATATTGGAAGGAAAGGATATTTTTATATTTTTCTTTATTATATATGAGTAGTATATATTATGCATTTTGGTACTTATTTTGCGCCATTATTATTTGTCACGATGGATATAACAATTTTTTCTTCCCTTATTTGTATCATTTGCAAGCTTGTGACAGTCCAAATCAACGTTTGGTTTATAACTCAATATTAGCATTTGAGGAGAAAGCATTAATTATGGGTCATTCTTTTACAAACCGGACACTAATTAACCTTGACATTTTAGAATTGTCTGAAAATTTGTTTACAGATACTATTCATAAAATCATTTGACACGTATTTCAGGGTTTTGCTGAAAAATTTTTTTTACGTAAATATTTACGATTGAAATATGGATTCTTTGCTCAATTTCTATGAACATCATCTGCGGTAAATTAATTATCTCCGGATGTGCTGATCCGATCAGTATTATTTTTTTTTATTACAGTCATATTGAAGTGAACTTTGTAATGATTAAATTTTTTTTTGTTTTTGCAATTTTCTTAACAATAACAATCCTTAAATATTTACAAAGGTTTTACTCGGCCTTTACCCGAATTGAATCGATCTGAAGTGGTTGTTGTATAACAAGAGTTTTGATTCTATTCACTATTGTTTATTGTTGTTGAATATTGATACAATCTATGTATTAGTCTGTTCTTGTTGGCGGTTGACGGTGGAAGAGACGTTTGCCTATGATCCTTCCTCTTTTATTCGGCTGTCTTGATGCGTGCGCATCATGCAGGACAATCACGTGGTACGGCAGGATCGTACTAATTGCAGGGCTGCACTTAGGTGCCGGCGCATAGCCCCCCTATGGAGAAAGAAAAAAAAATGGTTGTGTTCTGAAAATTAATATTATGTTTATTCAAGCTTTGTATGAGCTGGCTTGATTTTGTCCACTTATTTCTTTGGAGAAAGATTTAGGCTGGGTATACATATCCAACTTATAAGTCTCTCAGATATTCCAAGGCTCAACAATAACTACGAAAAAGCGTCTATCCATAAATGTTTCTCATGGCACAATAGAGTTGCTTTTAGTGCATTCTGCATTGGTTAGTTGCTGCGTTGCCTGTCGATTGATGTTCCGATGTTGCTGATGAGCTAGAGGTTTTGTGGGCCTTCGCTGGTGAGTTTGCGGTCGAGTAGATGTGGCCCTTTGCTGGTGAGTTAGCGGTTGAGTAGATGTGGCCCTTCGCTGGTGAGTTAGCGGTTGAGTAAATGCGGCCCTTCGCCGGTGAGTTAGCGGTTGAGTAGATGTGGCCCTTCGCTGGTGAGTTAGCGGCTGAGTGTATGTTGCCCTTCGCTGGTGAGTTAGCGGTTGAGTGTATGTGGCCCTTTGCTGGTAGAAATAAATGTTGACCTGCTTGTTCTTGGATGACAGATTGGTGAATAAACTATGTAATATTAATAAAATATGCGGCAATTGTTGTCGATTAAATGCTCTTCCACTTTGTTCGAGAACTATTGATATGAATAAAAAATCAATAGCCATAGATTTTATGCACTTATGTATGTTCTTGAATGTTTTGTTTATTCACGCCAGGTAGATACTTGTTTTGCTTCAGCTGACTTTGTCACGTTGAATGCTCACGTCGGGTGTCACCATTGAAGTAGTTTATGGATTGAAACAGTTTTGGTATAGTTTGTTATTGTTTATTCGCCGTGAAATATAGGTACAATATTTATATCGTGCTGTATATCTCTCCTGGCTGGTGAATGGTAGAATAGGCCTTTTGCTTCGATGGCGGGTTCTTTTATTCAGGCCTGAGGCGGCCATCGAAGCAAAAGGCCTATTCTCACGTCGGCTGCACTTAGGTGCCGCCGCAGATCCAAAAAAACATATATTTTCTTTTTTTCTCTGCAACAAAATTCTTTTTACAATTTGTTGGAGGCTTTGTTGCATCGAAAGATATTAAATATTTCACGTCGCGCCGCGCTTTTCACGTCGTGGACCTCAAAGACTTACTCATTTGTCACTTTCGAAAGACAATCTTATTGTTTTTCGGTTGAAAAATATTTTATAATTTCGCTTCTGGCGAAAAATGAACATATAGTCGAAAAAAAACATTAGGGGAGAGCGGAGCTTGAAAGTTCGTGGGTAAAAAGATCCGCTGCCAATATCTCAAAAACAAGTAAAGTTAGAAATTTTTAACAACAATATTTACGTAAAAAAATTTTTTTCAGCAAAATCCTGAAATACGTGTCAAATGATTTTATGAATAGTATCTGTAAACAAATTTTTAGATAATTCTAAAATGTCAAGGTTAATTAGTGTCCGGTTTGTAAAAGAATGACCCATATGTGCTATTCCGCATTCGCGCCCTGACCATGTACTTTGATTGTTTATCAAAGTCGCACGAAATGCATTGTTACAAAATAATATATCTATATATATATATATATATATATATATATATATATGTGTGTGTGTGTGTGTGTGTATTATGTTATAAGAATATATACCATCCTCCAGCGGAAAATTGCTATTGGCCGCAATGCTGTCGATGATCAAGTCGTGTACGGCGCTCGAGTATTTAATTCCAAGGGATTTGTTAATGGAAGCAACCCTCTCTCTCAAAGCTTTCTTCAGTTTAACAGAATCGGAAGGACGGGTGGCATATTTCCGGAAGATCTCAGTGAGCAATTGAGCTATCCTTGGTATCCTTGCGCTCCTACAAAGAGAAAATAAAATACTTCGACATAGAAAGAAACTGAAAAAATGCTACTACTAGAGTGCGGATAGACGTGGGCCACAGGTTGGAGTGGGCCACCCAAATAACTATAGGACTAGTAACATGTATGTTGAATGACGTACATATTTATTATATTTTGATACTTCCTAAATTTTGAAAAGCATTTGGAAGTTATAAACCTACTTTCGCACTGTACGGAGAAACGCGATAAGAATTTTGCCGAAAAAGTTTTTACCCTCGTATGCTCTTACGCGATATATCATCCAATTTTCACAAGAAAAATTCAAGTAAAAATACAATTTATTATATAGACACATAATCTTTGAAGTACAAGATGATTTTTGCTGATTGTTTACATTGTGTTTTTGTGTGTAGATAGAAGTGGGCCACTATTTGTGGACAGACATGGGCCGCTTGAGTAATGCCGTTCTTTGCACAGTGAAGTGTTGTTATCAATTATTCAAAGGCTTTTATTACTTATTTTCATTATTTAAGTCCATATGATTCCTATATAAAACGAGGAACTCCTAAAAAAGTGGTAAATTATGAAAAATTGATTATTGCTATGAATGAAGTGAAAATAAATAAATATCAGGGCGTGTTATTAGTAGATTGTATTTGAAACGCATCATTACAACCTCTGAAACAGAAAGGTCGCGGCAGAAGCAGCACAGCGCCAAAAATTGCAAGTACCAGCGAAAGTTTACAAGAAGGTCAATACTTCATAATTAGTTGTGCAAAAAAGCATAAAAGGAAATCATCAGTTTCTTCAAATGAAGACATAGATTTTTGAATGATTTGCAATAAATTGATGCCGGCAATGCTGATGAGAAAAAACTCCATCGAGTGCGATAACTGCCACAGACCCTTCCACCTATAATTGAAACAGACACCTATAATTTGTGTTTTTTTTAGCAATTGTATTCCAACTTTATTACACCTTCTTTTTAGAAATTAAATGAGTATTATTACTGAGGGGGAATGAGTATTATTACTGAGGGTTTTTTCAATCTTTAAACTTAATTTCGTGTCCACTATTTTGAACTTTGTAAATTTGACGGATTCGTAATTAGCGCATTTGAAAACTCTCAAGGTAAAAATTTGTAGTTTATAGCAGCGTTTTTTCAGGCAAAAATTTGGGTGGCCCACTTCTTCTTACATTTTTGGAGAACAAGGCAATGCAAAAACAGAGATACTTCCAAACATAATTGCAAGCATCTGCTATGATAAAGTGTTGCATTTAGCCTTGCAACTATAAAAAAATTAAAAAAATATTTTTATTTTCAAAAATTGACCAATTAAAAATAAAAATGCGATCCACTTCTGTCTACAGCATCCTACTTTTTTCAAAAATTTAAAACATGAATGCATGACCATTTTTTGTTTTTCCTGCACCGTACAATACGTCTTGCGGCCTACGCAAATCAAATTTTTTTTCGAATCATTTAAGTCGATTTATCCATGTAGAAAATTCACAAAAATGTATAATTAAAAGAGTATAACAGTATTCTAGAGCCGCCAACCCATGCTATAACTAACGGCAGTTTCCGCTGAGACAAAAGAGGTAAACGGAGGTTTTACTTGGCATTATTCATAATGAGCCGGATACATACAGAATATAAGAAGTACAATGAACTAAAAGCAAGATACGAAAGGGTAAAATTTTCAAGAACAAATATATTTTTTACCTAAAAATATCAGCATAATTAAACTCGGCAATTTGAATCTCCTTATTTGCTATGGAATCCTGTGTACACGCACTTGGAGTAAATTTTATCTTCTCTTGGAGTATTTTATCAGCTTCAGCATCGATTGCAATCGGATTGATTTCCACAGATTTAACCTTAAGAAGTAAACTTGTTAAAGCCAAAACTAGAATAAACTTTGAGTTTGCCGTTGTCAGTTATTTATAGAATATTAATTATTATATATTTTTGCAACCTGAGCTTTGGACCAAAAACATTAAATTTTATGTGCGATTTCTAATTATTTCAATAATATTTAATGAAAATTCAACCTAAAGAATAACAACATCAGAAAGTGTTAGTTAAAAATACTCTTAAAATAAACTAAAGTTTTCAAAGTTTTATTCATCGACCGATTTGTATGGTTCAAAAAACATTCGGTTCGTATTGATGGATAGACGTATTGATTAGTTTTTGGTATAGACAGGTGCAGCCGTTTCGAAGATATAGAGCAAAAAGTGCAAAAATTCCGATTAGATCCAATACATTCGCTCATAGCTCTGCGTATTAGCGATCTCTGATAGCTTAGTTGGTTAGCTCGGTACTACAATTTTCAACGTTCGGGTTCATGAATAAGAAAATCAAAAGTGAACGGGTTCGAATCATGTCAGTGATCATTTTTTATTACTTTTTATGTTTGTATAGTTAAATACTTCAAATAATATTTATAATTGTTAAGTCAGAGCACATATTTTGAAAACAAAAATTGATGTATTTAAAATGTTGAAATGTTATCTGATGTCAAGTCTACTTTGATCCCATAATTCGAAAATATATAAACGACGTCGTCTAATTTAATAAGCTTTAACATTCTTTTATTAAGAACAAATAATGAAAGTTCTAGTTTTTATAATAGCTGGTCAAATTATATTAAATGATTATCATTATTTTCGAATGTATAATTGCGGTGCGGGAAGTTTCAGCCATTTTCCTTGAAACAGGATGCCATGCCCAATAGTTCCTCAAAGTAATCGCGCTACGTAGCTGTTTCAAAGACATCAAATGATATCAAAACGCTTGAGCATTCCAGAGTCTCAGTATAACAGTTAAACATTATCAATTTTGGCAAAGAACCCAGACAAAAGTAAACAAAATTTGTACTTTTAATTAAAATCTCTATGAGTTATCTGATAATTTGATGCGCAAATGTTTAATGTTCATTTGTGACCGCCAAATGGCATTTTATTTAGTTTTTTCTTTGGATCTTCAAGATGGCTGCAGATCCCCAAAAATTCAATTAGTTCTTAATTTTGTCAATAAAAGTAAAATATTTTTTGAATTATTTGAACGGACGCTCCATTCTCCCACAAGTTGAATTGCCATTTTTGGATCTTTTTACATCATATCTTTGAAATGATTGGACCTGCCTTCGATAAAAACTAATCAGCACGCCTACTCATCAGAGGACTTGAATGTTTCTTGTATCATTCAAATCGGTTGATTTGTGCTCTCGAAAAGGTCGGCAAAAATTGTATATACACACACGCACATACATCGATTTTTTCTAAGGTATGTAAAATATTCAGATACCTTTGGAACCTAAAGATATATGAAACATTTTATTTTTGATTTTCTTGCGATTATTCTAACTTACCATACGGGAAGTAGTGATCGATCTTTGTCAACGTGTTGCTTGACAAAACGGTTAATAACACCATTGATTGATCCATTCATTTAAGGTATTGACCAGAAAGGTTGACAACACAATTTATAATTAGAAGTAATATAGTTTTTAATATCTTTGAAATATTGATTTTATACGAAAATAGATTGTTAATTTTTTTAAATTACTGTACTGTTTGGAAATTGGAAAACTCTCAGCCAATTATTTTAAGGCACAGTGGAATACACCATTAGTTATTATATTAGTAATATCGTTACCGTTTTTGGAGTTGCATTTCCAGAGGACAAAGCAGACTTTATGCTTGATGCTTCTTTGTGTTTTGCAATATCGTTGAACAGGAAGAGCATATGCTCAGAAACCTGAAGAAACGAAATCAATTAAATAAATAAAATTATTTCATCAATAAAAGAAGGCTTTTATCTTAAGCATTTAAAATACAACATTTAGATATTATAAATACGACGATATTCGTGAATTTGACATTCAAATTTGACAAAATTTGGAAGCCATTCGATGTATCTCGATGCGGACTATCGTTTATCAACTTTGTGCGACAATTTTTTTGGCTACGTTTTAGCCCGCAATTCAAAATCGATTTTGAAAATTCAAAAACCGTTCGAATGATATTGGTTGGAAATCGACCTGATTAGTTTACCTGACGATTGACCGAGCCGTTTCTCTGTAATTTGGAAAAAAGTGTTAAACTTTTCGTCCACATTTAAGCTCATACTATCGAATCGATTTAAAAAAAATCAAAAACTGTTCGAAAGATATTAGTTGGAAATGATACTGACTAGTTTTAGGTGAAAATCTATCGAACCGTTTTCTTGTTGAAAAAAAATTAAGCCGATTTTTATGGAACTTTTTTGGCGATATATATCATGGTCTTATAGAACTTACTGAAATATTATGGCCTTACGACAAGTAGTTTAATTTTAAAAAATCATCAAAACTTGAGAAAATGAGTAGTCTTTTTGACGTTTGTTAAAATTAAAATTAGAGGATTTACTTGGAATAAAGATAGAGTACTTGGTCTTAATGAACATACTGAATCATTAGTCTTACTGAAACTGGTTCAATTATAAAAATGGTTGATTTTAGAAAATGCACCGAGTTAACGTGTTTGTTCGTTTTTTCTTGTTATGTGAAATAAATCCACTCGGAATACATTCAGTCACTCATATATTAATTTATTTTTTATTAATTAATTCGATTATTTACAAATATCAGAAAGTTCATGTAACTTGCCTCAAGGCAAAATACCAATACGAACTAGTTGTAATTATGCAGTTCAAGTCAAAAAGTTCGTTCGTTGGACGCGTGTGGCAGCACATGTCCCGTTTTTGTTTTACTTTGTGGCGAATACATAACTCAAATTTATGGAGTTAACAACATTTGAAAGTATTTGAATTAGCCAAAAAGAATTCAATTCTTTTCAGAGTACATGTGCAAGTCATTGGTTGCGCAATTATACATTAACGTCTGTGACCGGCATAAGGGCTCTCTGTATCAGGGGTAACTAGTAACAAGCGTTTTACAATAGTGTCTTAAACTGAATTCGTAAGATATATTCATTAAAAAACTGTTACAATATGCCCCCTGCTTTTTTACTTTGGATATAATAATTTGTAAAAACATCGATTTACTGAATTAATTGCGTCTTTCACGATTCCTGTATTCCTGTTTCCTCAAATTTTACTAGTACTTCATCTTAATATAAGTAATACTATATATGTCACAAACAATTTATATCAGAATAATAAATTAAAGAAAATCATCAATATTTAAAAAAAAAACATTCAAATCCCACCTCTTGGAACTCCGCAGAGTGTTGCAACAGCTCCATTGAATCATGATGTTTATTCACATACAAAGTAGCGATGCGGGTACTGCTGGTTTCAACAACAGCACGATTATCCGAACCAGAAGGCAACCTGATGAAATAAAACTAGATGTAAGTGGAATTCTGTCTTAAGGCAATTAAGGCATCGTGCCTTAAGGCAAATTGCTGGAACTTCCCGTACCGAAAATTATTATTTTTTTAAAAACAATTAACATTTTTGAAAAAATTTTACTTCGAGAAAACTAGATTTTTGAGTAACTATAAATTTGACAAAAAATTACTTTTAAAAAAAAAAATTTTTTTTTTTGAAAACAAATTTTTTTTGAAAAGAAAAATGTTTTCTTCAATTTGACATATTTTGGAAATTCTGAAGGTTTTTTCAAAACAATCGTACTGCTTTCACTGCATAAAGACGAAATATCAAAGCGCGTAAGCGCCGCATCGCCGTCTAACGCGTTAACATTGGTACGGAACCCATGGGAATGTAAACAAAATTTATACTTATTGTTAAAATCTCTATAAAATATCTGATAATTTGATGTGCATATATCTAATGATCATTTTTGACCGCCAAATGCCTCATTTTTTTACTTTTTCCTCCATATCTCCAAAGTCGTTGGACCTACCTTTCCAAAATTTTGAACAAATCAGTTAATACAAATAAAATGTTTTTTGAATTATTCAAATCGGACGCTTCGTTCTCTTGAAAATTGAGTTACCGTTTTCGGCACTTTTTGCCCCGTATCTTCGGAACGGCTAGACCTACCTTTGCCAAAAACTAATCAGCACGTCTCCTTATCAATACGAATCGAATGTTTTTTAAATTATTCAAATCGGTTGATTCGTGTTCCCGAAATCGTCGACGAAAATTTGTATCCGCACATACATACACACACATACATACATACATACACACACACACACACACACACACACACATACATCCATTTTTTCTAAGGTATGCCAAAATGTTCAGAAACCTCTGAAACGTAAAGATATATAAAAATTTTCATTTTTGATTTTTTGCGATTACTATAACTTGCCCTACGGGAAGTTAAATATAGGCAATTTCGCTTTTAATTAGTTAAAGCATCAAAATGTCTGCAGTGTCATATATTAAAAGCTTTTGAAAAAATTTATAAGACAAGAGTAGGTTTTAGTATACTGGCAATTTATTAATTTATTTATTCGTTGAAAAAAAGAAAAGTACTAATATATGTAAGTGGAATATTATTTATGAAACCTCGGCTTGCTTATATCTGTTGCAATAATTATTAGCGCTAAATAAAATTACGCTATATTGTTTCGAAATAGTTATTGCACATTTTTTTATTCAAATTAATTACAAAAAATATACAATTATAATCAGAATAAAAACTATATAAAATTTATATGAAAAATTTTAACACCGCGTATAATATATAATGAAGGCTTACAAATTTAATAAATATTGAGAATAGACAAAGAAACAAAATAAAATTCAACATTACCATAATTACTTCTATTATCATTGAATACGCAATATAAAAATTAAATTTGATAATACTGTAGGGTATGGCATCTTTCAACCTACATGTAAACTAGGCAATCGCGTTAGTTATAATGCTGATTATAAATGATATTCGAAACTAACAATAGGCATAAGAAATAATTGTGTTAAGAAATCTTTAGAATTATTTTACTATTATCCTATTACATATAATAGTTGTATGTGCACAGATGCACTGGACGCTTTTGCATATTATGTTCTTTTTACAATAGATTAGGTATAATGACCGAATGACCATCCTTTTAACCCGACAGTAAACAGCTTATTGTAAAAATTGGAGATATGATAAATTGTTAATTGTGCCTTCAGACACAGATAGGAAAAACCTATATGATCCTATATATTTTTATTATATCTAATAGTAAAATGATTTAGAAATAATTAATTGATTTCAAAAGAATGAAAAAGCAAAAATTAGTTGTAAGTTTAGAACGCGACGATATGATTTGCCGACGCCGCGGCATCCGGGTGGAACAATGAAATGACAAAGCTGCCGCCGCTATAATCGTAAGTCTTACTTATTTTGGAAATACGATTATAAAGTAATATTTATTTTAGAAAAAAAAGTCTCGGCTTTAAAAATTATAATCGGAAATCGAATGTCTTGATAAATTATTTAACCAAAGTTGGTTGCGTGACAATTTCGCAGATAACAAGATTTTTGCATACAATATACAAAATTTATTATCGTTGATAAACATATGTTCTCGGGGGTAACAGAAATTATATTATCGACGTACGTAATTTTAAACTCTAATTCTTTTATTTATTGTTAATCATTGGCTTCGAACTGGGGGCATTCATAAACATTTTCTTTAACAAAAACCATATCGCACTCGACTTATCGCTTGTTTCGTTCGTTATCTATGAAGAGTGGTGTCGCCGCAACAAAAGAGAATGAGTGGTGTTCATAAAATGCGGTCGAACTTTTGGTGGGGCCAAAAAATATAGCCGAAACTTTTTGAGTAGAATCGGCGCAAAGTATTGATACCGCCAAAAGAATCGGCCCGAAATATCGATTACAAAAGTACTCAGCATCGAAGTCAAAGTATCGATACTATCGTTCTAACACTACATGCAACGCAACAATCGGCCAATGCAAAATAATGTCTTGAGAAACATCCATAGATAGAAGCCTTACCATTGGTATTGTTCGAAGAGATGTTCAAGAAAGGAGAACATTTATAGACTGGATGTTTCTAGCCATCTTAAATTTGCCTCCAGATACATAAGTATAACAAACAGAAACTAATTTACAAAACTAGTTGTAAGTGGAATTCTGTCTTAAAGCAATTAAGGCATCGTGCCTTAAGGCAAATTGCTGGAACTTCCCGAACCAAAAATTACTATTTTTTTAAAAACGATTAACATTTTTGAAAAAAATTTACTTAAAAAAAATAAGATTTTTGAGAAACTATAAATTGGACAAAAAATTACTTTTTTTGAAAAAAAAATTAAAAAAATTTTTTTTTTAAGTTTTTTTTGGAAAAAAATGTTTTTTTTTATTTTGACATATTTGGAAGTTCTGAACTCTTTTTCAAAGTAATCGTTCTGCGGCGCGTCGGTGGCTAACGGATAAACATTGGTACGGAACCCATAGGAATGTAAACAAAATTTATACTTATTGTTAAAATCTCTATAAAATATCTGATAAATTGATGTGCATATGTTTAATGATCATTTTTGACCGCCAAATAGCATTTTTTTTTCTTTTTTTCATCAGATCTCCGAAACCGCTAGACCTGCTCTCATGAAAATTTGATCACTTCTTCATCTTGTCAATACAAGTACAATATTTTTTAAATTATTAAAATCGGACGCTCCGTTCTCTTAAAAACTGAGTTACAGTTTTCGGCACTTTTTGCCCCGTATCTTCGGAACGGCTAGACCTGCATTTGCCAAAAACTAATCAGCACAAATCAAATGTTTTACATGTACATACACGCACATACACACACACACATACATTCATTTTTTCTAAGGTATGCCAAAATTTTCAGAAACTTTTGAAACGTCGAGAAATGCAAGAATTTTCATTTTCGATTTTTTTGCGATTACTATAACTTGCCCTACGGGAAGTTAATAAATTCTGAAATAGAGGTACGCTTTAAAAATTATAAAAAAATGTTTTTCTTTTTCTTTGCAGTGTGGCAACTAAATTCAGGCCTGATTAAAGTAACGGTAACTAGTAACGTTACCTCGAAACGTGTAAATACGAAACACCTAAAATTACATCACCTGTTTCTCGTACCTCAGTCAGCCATAGCTACTGGTCTTATCAATAAATATGGCAACCAATATTGGGCTGCATTTAAATTATACAGACATAAATACGTTCCATTTAAAATAACAGTTTATTTTTTATTTAAATGGCTATATCTCCATTTTTGTTGATTAAGTCTATTGTTTAACGTATTGGTAAGTTTATGTTACATTTTAAAGGCACATGCATCCATAGTTCTTACGTATTTCAAAAGTGCTAAGACTACTTCCTGACACAGAAGACAAATACGTAACCGTACGAATATCATAAATATTGAATATTGACTAAGTTCTATTCGTATTCAACTCGTTGTCGAATAATGAATTTTATATCTCCATTTTCTACCTGGCTAAATACTGCATTGGTATTCCCTTAAATCTCCCTGCTCGTTTGCGTTTGGCAGAAGCAACTCTTGCACCAACACACAAAGGAGATCTCCATTTTTCCTGCGGAAGTGGGCTGCTGATTCCTCTGAAATGCTGCATTCGAGAAACTTCCAGATTTTTCAAATTGGGAATAGTGGTAAAGGCTCTCCGAAAACGATCAAGTTTAGTAGGAGATCCACCTGAACGTTTATGCTGTTCCGGTTGCGTCACTGGACGCTTGTGGAATGGATCGCAAAGGGTCCTGGAAAAGAAAACAATTTATGCAGAACACAATTTATTATTAGCTTGAACATATTAAAACAAAAAACTTAGGAATATGTTTAAGCTTGTGGTATTTCCATTAATGATTATCCACGTCGTTGCAAAGATTGTTTAAGGGTTTTTGGAAAAAATAACTCAATATATTTGTATGGTTCAAAAAACATATGAATTGACGATTAGTAGGGCCTATGAAATTTTGGGTAAATACACTGAGGTGATGACAAAACTGTTTGAAATACATTACGTTCTCACAATTTTAAGCTATGTCATTTCTCTAAGCTGATTCAACAGGTTTGTCGAAAAAGATTTTGAACATTTATGGTTTAACGGATCCTTTGAAGAGCTTTTTAACTCTTTCTAAGAAAGAATATAAAATTATTCTGATATTTAATATAGGCTTCTAAAAATATTTACTTTGCTGCAGGAAGTGCTTGGCACTGGCAGTCCCAGGCATGTTTCCTGGTGACGTAGTCGTCGAAAACTTGTTTTTCCTCAAACGCCAAGTCTATAGGTTCGGCCAATTTCGATCTTGGGCGTCTTTTTTTGAACAACTTTACAGGTGCACTGAAAAATGATTAACACAATCGTAGGAAAAAAAATCGAAAAGAATTATAACCTTAATTTTATTATATCAATAGTTAAAATACTATTTAACAAAAAAAAGATTCTTGAAATTTCTGAAAGATCCAATTATATTTTTTTAAATTCTTTTGTTTCAAATTTAACTATGGTTTATGTTGTACTGTACCAACATCATCCCGTTGGCTAATACAGTTACGCATGTACCCAATAAGCTATCGGCAACTTTCAATTTTGCTTCACATATTGACGTGATGATTTAATTAAAATAAATGTTAAGGCAGCGATTTCCAACCAGCGCGGCGCCCCCCCCCCCTAGGGGAGCGCCATACCGTTCCAGGGGGGGCAAAGATATTTTAAAAATATCAATTTTAAATGCTGAGTTAGCGTCAAAAACAGATCAGCAAAATGCGTGCAAGAAAGCCACAATTTTCGCTGCAATTTTGTCAGGAAAAATGTACTACTTTATTATTGTGAAGCACGTTGGCTTTTACGTGCTTAAGTACTTCAAAGAGTGTTAGGGGTCAAAAAAGAAATTGCCATATTTCTTGCTAATAACAAAGAGATAAAGCATTTTTCAAAGACTAAGCGATTTAAATAAATCAATGCAAAGATCTTAAATTCATGCTTTTGTTCAGAAAGACAAGATTACGGCTTTTATGAAAAAATTAAAACTGTGGATAGCTAGTATGAAAACTATTAACTTTGACATGTTTCCCACCTTTAAAATTACTTGTGTTACTGATGAAATAGAAGCTAGTGAAGATCTTATTATCAACCATATGACTAGTCTAAAGAACCAATTTTCGCATTACTTTAGAGATCTAGATATGTCCAAATACGAATGGATTAGAAATCCATTTGTCATTGAGAAATATGATGATTTGCTAAATAACAAGCTCAATCGTCGCATTAAATTTTTTTACTGTTGTGTTAATTATTATTAACTTCCCTAAGGAGAAGTTTATGTTTTCATCAAGAAATCCGATTTGCTAATTTTATGTTTTCTCGAAGTTTCAAGCCATTCTGAATAGATTGAGATCAAATTTGGAAAAAGTATGTGTGTGTGTGCGTGTGTGCGAACAGATTTTTCGCCGTAAATCGACGTTTTCTCAAAAACGGCTGGACCGATTTCAAAAATTTAAAAGCCATTCGATGCATCGCAATGAGAAGTGGCGTTTGTCATCTTTGTGCGACGATCGGCCAAGCCGTTTCTTTGTAAATCGCAGAAAAATAAAAAATTATTTGTTCACGTTTTAGCCCGCAATTCTGAATCAATTTTGAAAATTAAAAAACTTTTCAAAAGATTGGTTGGGAATCGTGCTGATTAGATTTTGGCCGTTTTCTTGTAATAAAGTGTTAAAATTTTGATAGTAATATCCTTCTGGTTGGTTTAGGGCCTCCAACGTTAGGCATCAGTCAAGCAAGTCTCGTCCCAGCTATTGACGCCTTAGCACTAACGTGTTCTATCTGTTGATTGAAATTCAATCAAGCATCAAGCATCACGCCGAACAGATTTTTTGCTGTGAATCGACGTTTTCTCAAGAATGGCTGGATCGATTTCAAAAACTTAAAAGTCATTCGATGTATCTCGATGAGGAAAATATTTTATCAATTTTGCGCGACGATCAGCCAAGCCGTTTCTTTGTAAATAGCAGAAAAGTGAAAAAATTTTTGTCCACGTTTTAGCCCGCAGATCTGAATCGATTTTGAAAATTCAAAAACCGTTCGAAAGATATTGGTTGGGAATCGTGCTGATGAGTTCTTGGTAGAGATCGGCTGGGCCGTTTCCTTGTAATAAAGTGTTCAATTTTTTTTTGTACGATTTTTATTATTATTTTTTTGACGGTAGATACCACAGTCTTCTAGATCATACTAAAATATTACGGCCGTACGACAACTCGTTTAATTTTAAAAATTCATCAAAGTATGAGATAATGAGTAGTTTTTTTGACGTTTGTTAAACTAGACGATTTACTTGGTATAAGGATAGAGTACTTGGTTTTAATAAACATACTAAGCCATTACAGTGTTATGGAAACTAGTTCAAATATAAAAATTGTTGATTTTTGAAAATTTGCTTTTAAAAAATACTCCGAGTCAAAGTGTTTGTTCGTTTTCAATTATGTGTAATAAATCCACTCAGAATACTTTTCATCGCTCATAAATCAATTTAGTTTTTATTGATTAAGCCGATTAATTACACATATCGGAAAGTTCATGTAACTTGCCTCAAGGCAAAATTCCAAACCAACTAGTTCTATGATTGGTTTTCATTGAATTTAAAATTATTTAATATTTTAATTATGTTTACATGTACATTTTTTAAAATATTGTGTTTTATTTGGCATAATTTCAGGCAAGTATATTTAAATTAAATTGTTAGAAAAATTAGAGGGGGCGCAATATTTTTTTCTTTCGAAAGGGGAATGCAAGGAAGAAAATGTTGGAAACCACTGTGTTTAGGCTTTATATAGTGGTAATATAAATAAAGCAAGGAATCAATAAGCTAAATGTAAGAGTGTCTTTACAGGATACATTACATTTTGGAAATTAAATCAAAACAAGTGAATGCACAGTTATCTAAATAACAGTAATCTGAATGGTTAAAATAAATGTACCACATTTCGGTACGTTTGACTTTAGAGATGATTTGTAAAAAAAGTAGCAAAGTGAACGAGCTAAAACTGTTCTATTCTATAAACTAGATTTATAGGATCATTATGAACCAAAATTTTGCGGCGTAGAATTTTATTTATAAAAATAATCGGCATTTTGCTGAAGCACAAGTTTGTCCCTAATTTCGTGAAAAAATTCGGCTCGTGAACATAATGCCGGAAGTCGTTGTACCTTATTCTGTGATAGCGCTCAAAACATACATTTTTGATCGTTTTGCCTTGATAATTATACTTGAATTCGAAAATTTTTATGAAAACGTAAACTTCTCCTTCGGGAAGTTAAAAATATGGTTAACTAGTGGGGCACAATCGTGCCTTAAGGCAAATTGCTGGAACTTCCTGTACCGAAAATTATTTTGTTTAAAAAGATTAACATTTTTGAAAAAATTTTACTTTAAAAAAATTACAGATAAACTATAAAATAAAACTATGAAAAAACTATGAAATGAAACTATATAAACTATGAAAATATAACCATGAAAAAAAAACTTTTTTTTGAAAAAAAGATTTTTTTCTTTATTTTGAAATATTTTGGAAGTTCTGATTTTTTTTTCAAAGCAGTCGTACTGCTTTAATTGAATAGAGACGAAATATCGATGCGCATAAGCGCCCCGACGCCGTATAACGAATAAACATTGGTATGGAACCCATAGGAATGTAAACAAAATTTATACTTATTGTCAAAATCATTATAAAATAATGATCATTTTTGACCACCAAATGAATTTTTTTTCTTACTTTTTTCACTAGATTTTCGAAACCGCTAGACATGCTTTCATAAAAATTTAATCAGTTGTTCACATTGTCAATACAAGTTAAATGTTTTTTGAATTATCAAAATCGGACACTCAGTTTTCTTAAAAACTGAGTTACCGTTTATGATACTTTTTTCCCATCTTCGAAACGGCTAGACACGCCTATGCCAAAAACTAATTAGCACATCTCCTTATCAAAAGTCCTACTATTAAAGTCCTACAAAAACTGGTTCAATTATTAAATTCCCGTAGAGTAGTTTTCTCAACGTTTTGAAAGTTTCAGAACATTTTGGCATACCTCAGAAAAATGGATGTGTGTGTGTTTTGTACGTCCGCTTTTTTTCGTCCACGTTTTCGGGCGCACGGAACAACCGATTTGTATGATTTAATTTGATTACTATTGATAGGGAGATGTGCTGATTAGATTTTGGCAAAGACGGATCTAGCCGTTTCGGAGATACGCAACAAAGAGTGCAGAAAATACAAATTGAGTTTTTGAAATAACGGAGTATCCGATTTGAATGATCTAAAAAACATTCAATTTGTAATGATTGCGTGAAAATGTGATTAGTTTTCAGCAAAGACAGGCCCAGCCATTTCGAAGATACCGAGCTAAATATGCCAAAAATGGCAGTTATTGAGAGAACTAAGCGTCCGATTTGAATTATTCAAAGAACTTTCTGTTTGTTTCAACAAATAATTGCTTTTGGAAAAAAAATTGTTTCTAATTTGTTTTTCAATTTTTTTTCGTATATCGAAAATAATTCAAATTATAATTCTGGCTAAAGTTTAAAAGCTCACTTATATACTTCAAGTAAATACTTTCAACTTTGCAATTCAGTTTATATAATTCTTATTAAATATTAGACAATGTTACAGTATTTATAATAATCTGTTTGGAAACATTTAATATTACTCGAACATTTCGTTACGGTACGGGAAGATGCAGCAATTTGCCTTAAGGCACAATGCCATACAAAATGATATACAAAAAAAAGATTTTTTTTGAAAAAAAAATGAAAAAAAAATTTTAAATATTTTTTTTTCTAAAATCAATTATTTTGGAAAAACAAGCGAAAAGTTCTTTCTCAAAAACTGCCATTTTTTGCACATTTGGCTCTGTATCTTCGAAACGGCTGGGCCTGCCTTTGCCAAAAACTAATAACTACTCCCAATCATCACTAGTATTAAGTAGCGATTAGTTTTATAGTTTTAAAAAAAATGACAGTTTTAATGACTCCCTTAAATTAGGTTCACACAACCGAGCCAGTGAACGTAGTTCCGTGTGTATCCGGCAATTACGAAATGTAGACTTGAAACATTTTTGTCTTTTATTTTCAACTGTGCTCAAATTCGGCGGTGATTCTGGTGTTAATAAGTTTGGTAATGACTACAGAATACTGTAACGTAATTATGGTATGTGTGTGTGTTTGTGTGGCCGCATTTTTTCGTTCACGTTTTCGGGCGCACGGATCAACCGATTTGAATGGTTCAAAAAACATTCGATTCCTATTGATAGGAAGATGTGCTGATTAGATTTTGGTAAAGGCAGGTCCAGCAATTACGAAGACAATGAGCAAAGAGTGCAGAAAATAGAAATCGAGTTTTTGAGAGAACGGAGTATCCGATTTGAATGGTCCAAAAAACATTCAATTTGTTATGAATAGGATAAGTGGTGATTAGTTTTTGACAAAGCCAGGTTCAGTCATTTTAAAGATACAGAGCTAAATGTACAAAAAATAGCTTTAAAATCGGCTCTTGCTAGTGTCTGATGCAAGACTTTATCAGAATAGCAATGTCTTCCCATCCGCGTGCTTCTGACTGTCTATCGTTTCTGCAAACTTTGTAGTTATTAAAGTATAATCTGTCCATATGTTTCAAGTGTATCTCGTTAAGAAGTACAATGTCCAGGTCAAATTTTTTTCAGTCCGTTCGAGTTGAAGTGCATTATGCGTATGTTGCGTGTATGGCTTAAGGTGCGTCCTCACCACCTTAAGCCATAAACAAATGAGCATAAACGAACACGGCGAACAAGAAATTACGAAGAAGAACGAACACGAACACGAACAAAGGCCAATCGTTCCAAACAAACTTGAACTTTTTTCTAGTGATTTTATAAAATAGATCCTTAGTACGCCAGAATATAGAAAACCTCTCTATTTTATTTATGAATGCCAAAATGACTTCATTTGACCATTCCATATTTTTGAAAATTATCAAACATAGTAACCGCATACAATAATCACAATTTAAGAAGTGAAGATCAAATATAACAAGTGAATACTACAACAAAGAAGTTCGTTTACATTCGTTGTGGCGTCCACATTGCAAACGAGTACCAACATGAACAAACAATTTTAATATTCCCATAAGTTGCTTGCTATGTTTGCTCGTGTCTGTTGTGCTGTCCCACTATGCTCGTTGGCGTTCGTTCTGGTACGTAGTTTTTGCTTGTTCGTGTTCGTTCATGCTCGTTCATTAGGTGAGGACGCACCTTTATTGGTAGGCTGTACAAAAGTTAAGTATAGTGGGATATTTGTCGCTATAAGTCATGTTGGTGTTTAGTGGCTTCGTCAGTTTGTGAAGTTCACTGAAAATTTGTTTTATCTCAGGATATGCAAATAGCTTCCTGATAACATCCACATCAACAACAAGTCCTTTTGGTGTATTGAAATCTAGATCTGACTGGCTGGTGATAGGCCGGATCTGTGATGGTGATGATGCAGGCTGAATTAGTGATGGTACAGGCTGAACCGTTGATGGTTGATACTGGATCGGAATTCAAAATGACGATATGACAGGGAGTTGAGAATATGCAGGTTTGACATGGGGGCCAATGCTGGTCAAACTGACGAAAAACTCCTCATCAGCGGCATTAGTGTTGATGCTGTCCTGTATATCTGTCTTCTTCTGATAGCGCCACTTTTCTTCTTCTCCTTATAATTAAGGTTTGTTGTGCATTTAATAGTAGTTAACCGGAATTTCACTCTTGCAATTGACACACGTCGGTGCCTCAGTTGGCCTGTATATCTGTCTTCTTCCGATAGCGCCACTTTTCTTCTTCTCCGTATAATTAAGGTGTGTTGTGCATTTAATAGTAGTTAACCGGATGTTTACTCTTGCAATTGACACACGTCGGGCCTCAGATGGCAGTGCACAGTGATGCACTTCATACACCTATACTTTACGTCGCAGGTATACAACTTGTGTCCGAAATTGAAGCATTTATGGCTCTGCAAAAGTCTATTCTGCGGGCTATAAGCCTTCCAGAAAAAGATGTATCCCTCAATGTTGGTAATGCGCTTAAGTTCCGAGATGACTTGATCTTTTTTTAGAATGACTGTGTAGATAGGGAGCTTATACTGTGTAACTTATTTCGCTTCGGAATCTTTCAGTAGTATACCTTCGCAGACCTCGTCTCCGATATGGCCGGGTGGAATCTAGTTATGTTAATTTTTTAGGTTATTGTGTAAGTGTATAATGGCACTACCGTGATAAATTTTTAATTTTATCGTGATCTTCAACTATGTACATATAGATTTTGTGCATGTGTCAAGTTTTAGCTGCTCCTTTATTATGATAGGCAGAATTCTCGCCTCTTTTGCGGTTCTGGTCTTAGATGGTACGGTCTGAACGCCTGAGAAGGATGGCTGCGGCCAGCAATAGTATTCTCGGGCTCCTTTCTTCTTCGTTCTTCTTTGCCCTCACTCAGGTGTTACTTTCCGCCAAATTACAGAGCAATCAACCACTGAAAAATTAGCTTTTAAACGATTAAACAGATATATAAAACGCAACAAAATTATACCAGACATACAATGAGAATTTAAAGAGCAGCACTCTACAATAAACCCATTGACGCAACTGATTTGAAACATAATCAACTACAACAGACAAAACCATACCGGATTGGTGTTGCTCGACTTTAAAAAGGCCGTTGACACAATCTGGATGGACGGACTAAAACATAAACTCATAACTCTCAATTTTGCACCTTACATAACAAAAGTACAAAATTCATACCTTGAGGCCAACACAACACTACTGACGTTCTCCAACGGCACTGCAATTTTTAAATCATCTAGATCGCCCAGACTACTAAACACTAAAATACAAAGACACATAGAAAGACTGACAGACTATAGAGACAAGTGGCAAATCAAAATCAATCCACAGAAGATTGAGACTATCTTATTGGCAAAGAGCCGTAAGTCCACTACACTGACTGTAGTAATAAGCTACAAAATTGAATTATCGAAGGACCATAGGCTCAGCTTCACCAAACACACCAACATAGAAATGGGGCAGGCTAACGGGATAATAAATCTACTGTCCGCTTAGCGTGAAGAACAAGCGGACGCTTTATTTGACATTAGTAAGACCTATACTGTTATTCCTATATTTTTTTATCTCCCTGTCCAAATCCATGTCTGAAAGTGCAGCGCTTTTTTCATTATTTATATATTTCGATTAATTATTTCAGTGTCGTAAGTTGCGCCTAATTGCTTATCGCTGTTGTAGAAAAGCATACTTTGAACTTTACATAGTATGCGGTGGCCAGATGTGACCCAAAGGGATGGACATGGGCCACTTGAGTAATTCCCTTCTTTGCACAGTGAAGTATTTTTATCAATTATTCAAACGTCTTATTTACTTATATTTATCAATTCGGGATCATGTCTTCTAAAAAACAGGGAACTCCAAAAAGTGGTGAATTCTGAAAAATTGATTATTGCTATGAATAAAGTAAAAATAAATAAAATATTGGATCGTGTTGCTTCTGCGGCTACCGACGTTAGCAGATCATCTTTTGAGCGCATTATTACATCCTCTGAAAACAGAGAGGTCGTGGCAGAAGCAAAACAGCATAAGTTTCCAAGTACCAGCAAAAGTTTTCAAGTAGGCCAATACATCACTATTAGCTGTAAAAAAACGAAAAAAAAAAGTCTTCGATTTCTTCAAATGAAGACATCGATTTTTGCTGTCTGTCTTTGATGATTTGCAATAAATTGCATCTAAAATCTGTACTTGAATGTTGCAAGATGTTTTTTTAGCATTATCATCATTCCAACTTCATAATCTTTCCTTTCTGACATTAAATGAACATTATTACTGAAATCACTGTTTTTCAATCGCAAACCTTCATTTTAATTTTGAACTATTTTGATTTTTTTTTAAATTTGACAACGGATTCGTAATCAGCACATTTGGAAACCCTCAAGGTAAGACGTTCTAGCATATAGCAGCATTTTTTCCGATGAAAAATTGGGTGGCCCACTTCTCCATACATTTTTGGAAATCACGCTAAATACACTTTTTTGCGATTCAAAAAAAGAGATACTTCCAAACATAATTAGAAGATAATGGTAAAATGTTGCCAAATTGCTGAAACTTCCTGTACCGTAACGAAATGTTCGAGAAATATTAAATGTTTTCAAATAGATTATTATAAATATTGTAACATTGTCTAATATTTATAAGAATTATATAAACTGAATTGCAAAGTTGAAATTATTTGTTTAAATTATATTAGAACAGAATTAAAATTGAAATCTGAATTGATTGATGATTTTGTTGAAACAAGCAGAAAGTTCTTTCAAATCGGACGCTTAGTTCTCTCAAAAACTTTTTGCACAATTAGCTTTGTATATTTAAATTGGCTGGATACGCCTTTGTCAAAAACTAATCACTTCTTTTCGCAATCATTACAAATTTAATGTTTTTTGGATTATACAAATCGGATGTTCCGTTCTCTCAAAACCTCGCTTTCTAATTTTTGAACTCCGTATCTCCGAAACGGCTGGACCTGCTTTAGTCAAAAACTAATATGCACATCTCCATATCAATAGGAATCAAATGTTCTTTGAACCAATCAAATCGGTTGATCCATGCGCCCGAAAATGTGGACGCAAAAATGCGGACATACAAAACACATACACACATCCATTTTTTATGAGGTATGTCAAAATGTTTACGTAAAAATATGCAAAAAGTTTTTATTTTGATTTCCAGCCCATCATTATAACTACCCTACGGGAAGTTAATAAAAAAATATATTTATTTTCAACAATTTTACAACCAAAAAAGCGTGATTTACTTCTATTCACAGCACCCTACTTTAAATATGTATAATAATAAAAAATTACATACTTGAAATATGTATAGAAAATAAATAATAATAGTAACAATATGTTTCAAATAAAAATATTCCTTTAAAAATGTTCATCTATTTCTATTACCTCACAGGTCGTTTTTCCGCATCCGCTTTCTGTGCCACATTTTTTGTTAAGTTTTTTTCAATTGTAAAACGTTGGCACCATTGAATCCTATTTGGATCCAGTCGCACACCTGTCGATAAATATTCTTGTCATAAATATTTATAAAATAAATTTATATTTTATAAAAACATTTGTGCAAAGAAGGCTTTCTCGCAAAGATTTTAAACACATTCAAAACATTAACACAATTCTTCTGCTCAAAATCTTGTTACTCGTTTGCAACTCTTTAAATGACTAGGGTTGTCCAAAGATTTTTTTAACTAGAAAATAAAATTTACTTTAAAATACCAGCTACCAAAACCATTCATTATTTTTCACTAACTTTGACCAAGGATTTTTTAACTATGAAATACCTGAATGGTTTTGATAGGTGGTATTTAAAGATAATTTAAATACCACCTGCCAAAACCATTCATTATTTTTCAGTAACTTTGACCAAAAATCATCTTCATGATATAAAACCACCTTTATCTTAAATAAAATTAGTCTATTAAACCATGTTATAATGACATTTGTTGTCGTTGTACCAGAAGCTATAATGGTGATATTATACAAAACTTTTTCTAAAACTTAATTAGTTCCTGTAAACCAGCTGGCACTAACAACTACTAGTATTTCCAGTGACTTAGTACCAAAATCCATGATGGTGTAAGAAATTGAATTATTAATTTACCTTTCAAGTCGCTGTCGGACTTGGAGTTGATCCATTTAAAGAAATCTTTGAATTCAGTGGAATTCCTCAACAGTTCCTGATGCCATGGTGTTTTAGATATCGACGTCTTAGTTTTTAAAACATCATCCTCACCTGGTTTATAGTTGTCAAGGGTTTTAGATTGCTTATCCGTTTTGTCTGAAACTAAATAATTTTGTGGTAACAATAAAATTTTGGTAACTGTTGACTGAAGATATATGTTCCAATACAAAATTATCGAAATTTGTTAATTTATTACACTTTGAAATTTAGTTAATTAGGTTTTTAAAAAGTAAACTTGAGAGATTGTTGTCTTTTAAAGATTATAAGATCATTTCGGTATACTTGAGAAAATAGTTACGTAATTTCTGTCACACTTTGAAGAGAATAGCTAATCGACGAAAATATTGTTCTAAATCTTATTTAAAGATAAAAAAGCTAAAGATAAAGATATTTAAATGATTTGTCAAAAAAAGTTTATCAATTAAGTCTGAATTTTCCAGACCCGGTGACGAGAAACTTCCTTTTAATAATGCATCATATGATTTGCTACATCGGTATAGTATTTTTGTTATATAGTCTTCATTGGTTTTTCATATTTAATTAAATCATAAGTTATACTATTTTAAACTATTGTCATAATAGCAAGGCTTCACAAGCAACCAACAATAAGCTAATCGGCGCTGTTATGAGACGTAGACACAGTTTTGAGTGCTTATGGGGACTAGTCAGATTTAGATTGTTAAAAACGTTCGTATTGATAATGTTTTTCAGTTTGATAAAGACAAGTCTAGTTGTTTGGTAATATAATGAAAAAAGTACTAAAATAGTGGTGTGCATTGCATCGTGCCTTAAGGCCAATTGCTGAAACTTCCCGTACCGTAAATAAAAATCTTGGTACGGAACCCAAAAAATTTACACAAAATGTTTACATTATTAAAATCTTTATAAAATATCTGATAATTTGATGCACAAATGTCTAACAAACATTTTTGACCGCGAAATGACTTTTTTAAAACTTATTTTTTGGAGAGTCCATAACCGATGAACCTGCCTTTCCAAAAATTTATTCAGTTCTTCATATTGTCAATACAAGTAAAATGATTTTTGAATTATTAAAATCGGACCCCCCTTTCTCTTAAAAACTGAGTAAGAGTTTTTGGCACTTTTTGTCCCGTATCTTGGGAACGGCTAGACTTGCCTCCGCCAAAAACAAATCAGCACGTCTCCTTAGCAATACGAATAAAATGTTTTTTTAATTATTCAAATCGCTTGATCCCAAAATCATCGACCAAAATTTGAATCCGCACACACACACATAAACAACAACATACACACACATAAAAACACACATACATCCATTTTTTTCTAAGGTATGCCAAAATATTCAGAAACTAGATATATAGAAATTTTCATTTTCGATTTTTTGCGATTACTAAAAATTGCCCTACGGGAATTTAACTAGTGGTGCGCTTTAAGGCAAATTGCTGGTACCATAATTGAATACTCGATGAAAAAAACAGTGTTCTATAAATATTAATCAATGAATAATAACAATTGTTTTAAATATTTTCAAATAGACAATTATATATTTCGTCGCTCATATTATTGCATAAAATACTTGAGAATGTTTACATTAACATGCCGAACGAATCTATCTGAAGATATATTTCTTACGATTACGCATAACTATAACGCATATGAATATATACATTTTTAAACTAAATTGTAAATTTAAAATTTATATTTAAAGTATAATACTTTGAATATCCTTGAAAATTTTGAAACAAAAAATCTGAAAATTTTGATATTTGTTTGAACCGTACAAGTGAACTTCAAACATTAAAACATCTTGATATGAAACCCAAAAAAATGTAACAAAATTAGTACTCATATTTAAAATTTATATAGAATACTTGATAATTTGATGAACATACGAGGTGTGTTCAAAAAGTACCCGGAATTACTAATAATTAAATTTCGCGGGTCTGGAGTGTCTGATTGTCAAAATTTTTTTTTTATTGTGTTGGTATACATGCCGCTAAAGTATGATGAAATTTTCAGCTATATTCACTGTTTACTTTGTCTGTGGTAGTCGCTAAGGTTCGACGTGTTTTTCTGAGCTCGGCGATTTTTACAATGGAAGAATTGAAAAGTCAAAGAATTTGTATTAAATTTTGCGTAAAAAATGAAATAAAGTGTTGCAAAGTGCAAAAATTCACCAGATATGGCTCCGTGTGACTTTTTCCTATTCCCAAAGTTGAAGAGAACCCCAAAGATTTCCCAAAGATGAAAGGACGGCGGTTTTCCTCGATTGAAGAAAATCGCTGAGAGTGCTCAAGGACATATCAAAAAGTGAATATCAAGGGTGCTTCGAAAATTGGAAAAAACGCTGGCATAAGTGTATTATATCTGGGGGGGACTACTTTGAAGGGGACCACATTAATGTAGACGAATAAATAAATATTTTTTTGAAAAAAACGAAAATTCCGGGTACTTTTTGAACAGACCTCGTATGTCTTATGATCATTTTTGACCTCTGTATCTCCCAAATCGCTGGGCCTGCATTTCCAAAATTCAATCATTTCTTCATTTTCATTCAATCGGGCGCTCCGTTCTTTCAAAAACTGAATTATTGCTTTAGGCACGTCTTGCCCCGTACATTCGAAACAACTGAACCTCTCTTCGCCAAAAACTAATCAGCACATCTTCCCATTAATTGGAATCGATTTTTTTTGGAAAATACAAATCGGTTGATCCATGCGCCCGGTATCGTGAACAAAAAATTGTACACACACATACACACACATCAATTTTTTCTGAGGTATTACCCTACGAGTAGGTAACTTACCCTACAGTTAATCACATCAATTAAATACATCAATATTTAAATGATTAAATATATCAATAATTAAATTACTAGTTATAAGGCCGCAATATTTCAGTAAGTTCTATAAGATCATGATATATATCGCCAAAAAAAGTTCCATAAAAATCGGCTTAAATTTTTTTTCAACAGTTAATTACAAGAAAACGGCTCGGTAGATTTTTACCTAAAACTAATCAGTATCATTACCATCTAATATTTTTTTAACAGTTTTTGATTTTTTTAAATCGGTTCGGTAGTTTGAGGTTAAATATGGACGAAAAAAACGATACTAATTTTTCCAAACTTTGAAGAATTAATTTAATTTTTAATTATGACCGTAATTTTTTAGTATGATCTACGAGACTATAGTATCTACCGTCAAAAAAATAATTATAAAAATCGCCGATTTTTTTTAAACTTTATTACAAGAAAACGGCCCGGCCGATCTTTACTAAAAACTAATCAGCACGATTCCAAACCAATATCTATCAAACAGTTTTTGAATTTTCAAAATCGATTCAGAACTGCGGGCTAAAACGTAGACGAAAATTTTTTCACTTTTCTGCAATTTACAAGAAAACATCCCGGACGATCGTCGCACAAAACTCATAAACGCTATTCCTCATCGTGATACATGGACCGGCTTTTAAATTTTTTAAATCGGTCCATTCGTTTTGGTGAAAACGTCGATTTACGGCAAAAAATCTGTTCACATGCACGCACACACATACACACAAATACACATATTCATACACACACATACACGCACACATACTTTTTTAAAATTTGGTCTCATTCGATTCAGAATGACCTGAAACGTCGAGAAAACATGAAATTAGCGAGTCGGATTTTTTGATGAAAACATTTTGTCTTTCGGGAAGTTAAAAAATTGAAATTTTGAAAACATTTTTTTTTTGCCTTTACCAAATTTAATAGATTCATAACATTGTTGAAACAAGCAAAATGTTTTTTGAATTATTCAAATTCGATACTTCGTTCTTTCAAAAACAGCTATTTTTGCAATTTAGGTCCGTATCTTTAAAACGGCTCGACTATTCTTTCCAAACAACTAATCATCACGAAATCTCATCATTACAAATTTATTGTTTTGAATCATTCAAATCAGATACTTAGTTCTCTCAAAACCTTAAATTTTAATTTCTGCACTATCTGCTTCGTATCTCCAAAACAGCTGGACCTGTCTTTGCCAAAACCATTTAGCACGTCTCTCAATCAATAGGAATCTAAAGTTTTTTTAAACATTCATTGAGGATGATCCAAGCACCCAAAATCGTGGTCGAAAAATTGCACTACACAAAACACACATACACAAACACATTAGATGGCACACTTTAGATGACTCCACCCTGTTTTGTTTTGCCAGATTTTGTTGAATTCTTAGATCGTCTAGTAGGGGATGCAAAACAACAACTGTAGCGAAAGCGGGTAACTTCAATACATGGGCGATAAACACACACTAATGCAAGAGGTAAAGCACTTTTAGAGGTCTTTATTGCACTTGATGTAGTTTTACTAAACAGCGACGATAAGCCAGCCTTTACCTCAATAATAAACTTTACTTTTTAGCCATAGCTTTGTCATAGAAAATTGCAATAGGAAAGTATTAGATGTCTACACTGCAATCATCTAGGAAATATCAACGACTAGAAACATTGGAAGACATGTAAAGTTTTATAAAGCCATTGATTAACTAAATAAAGGTTTAAAAGATAAAAGTTAGCTGCTTGAAAGAACTCCTAGATAAAGTCGAAGAAACCCCATGGAGAATGCCTTATCAGATTGTAATGCCTTGCCTCAAAAGCCATTCAGCAACTTGCCCATTACTATTGGATCAAATAGTAACAATTTTGTTCCTACGACAACATAATTTAAACTGCCATGTCACACATGTAGCCCTAAATAATATTCCACCTATAACGCTGCAAGAACTAACTTGCACCGATTGAAAGAATAATTCACCAAAGAATAGATGCAGTAGTTGATCTTCTCTTAGCAGACAATCAGTTTTTGCAAAGGGTAATCAACTATCGATGCTATAAAATTAGTAGTTATTACTGCCAAGAAAGCAATTGCTGAAACCAGATGAAAGTGCGGTGCAAAGAAGTACTGTATAGCGGCTACATTAGATATCAAACATACTTTCAATGCCGCAAACTGAGATTGCATTATTAATGCACTCCGTGATAAGAACGTACCAGTATACCTCTGTAGTCGCCAGCTACTTTACAGATAGAATACTGATGTACGATTCACGCAATTGTACAGAAAAATATAATATAACTGGAGGTGTGCCGCCGGATTAGACCCCATGCTATGGAATATTGTGTATGATGGCATTTTGAGACTGGAGATTCTAGCATGTGTCAAACTAGTAGCATATACGGATGATGTAGCCTTAGTAGTTATTTCCAAACAAGCTGATGAGATCGTAAGCCTATTTGACATAACCTTGAGAAAAATTAATCGCTGGATGGGAACAATAAACCTTCCATTAGCACAGAAAAAGGTAAAGCTATTCTAATAACGAGTAGAAAAACAATAGAGAACATTGCGGAATATAAACATCAGAGTGAAACACGATTGTGCTAAGGCGTCAGCAGTTAGGAAGAATCTTGCTCAACTGATGCCATATATTTGAGGGCCAAAACATACCAGAATGATATTACTGTCATCAGTGTTTTTTTTTTTGGTCATACAAATGGTACCTCCATATGGGCTGATGCTTTCAAAACTCAAATATCGCGGAGAAAGGCAGGACCCATACATCGTCTGAGTGCTTCAAGAGTTACTTGCTAATTTCGCACATTATCGGAAGCAGTGTGCGTCATTATAAAAACTCTCTAAGTATTAGCAGAGGAAAGACGAACAATTTACCACCAAAGACATCAACAACTGAGTCCTGAAAAGTTGAGAATAGTAGAACGCCAAAAAGCATTGAGCGATGGCAGCAACTGTGGAATGTTACAGTGAGAAGCAGATGGACGCATGGTCCCATTCGAAATATCAAAGTCTGGCTAAATCGCTAATCGCAAGCATGTAAAAGTTAATTAATGACACTACGCAAATTCTATTTGAGTACGGCTGTTTTCGAGCCTGAACCGCCTCAAGCGCGAGAGCATGCCGGATTGCTCATATTGTTTGGGCAAAATCGAAGATCCTGAGCACATGCTCTTTGTATACCCGCAATTTAGTGCTATACGAGACGATGTAGAGGAGATATCGAGGCAAAGAATTATTTCAGATACTATTGTAGAAGTGATGCTGACAACTGAGGCTCATTGGAACACCATAGACATATTGACGAGAGAAGTGCTAATTGACCTGCAATCTATGGAAAGAGAAAGAGCGAATGGGACTTCGTGCATTTAAAAGATATGTATAAAATCAAGATAAGAATAATATCATTCTTGCCCTACAAAGTAATGCCTATCGGCAGTTTTCCTGGGGACCAGAGGCAAGCGATAGTTTTAGTCGGTATTATACCCAGGTGGTATTGAGTTCGACATACCCAGACAAATGACCAGTCTGGGATGCATAAATGCATTTCTTTTGCTATACAAAAAATCACACACACATACATTAATTTTTCCTAAAGTATGCCAAAATATTCGTTAACCTTTCAAACGTAAAGCTATGCAAAAATTTTCATTTTTGGACGATTACTATAACTTACCCTGAAAGCTAATTTATTCATAGCAAGTGGTTATTATGGTAAATCTATCAAAAACTTTTAAAAACTTTATAAAGTTAGCATTGGATTTTTGGATTTTTACTTAATAAAAGGTTCAATAACAATAGCATTATATTATTTAGTGAAAAAAATGTATGCATGATTTATACACATCAAAATATTAGTAACATATACATAATAGAAAGTACCACCATAAAAAAGCCATAAACCATAATACCTTCCTGCAATTAGTGTTTAAAAATATTAAATTAACACCGTCAACCGTCCTCCTATTGTTACTATCATGTTAATATAATTCTTACCTTCAGATTTGTTTTGACTTTTAGTTAACTTCTGATTTTCTTCTTCGAAATCCGTCATATTTTGTTCTAAATTGTCATCTGCAGGAATAATGACGGGGATACCTATTGATGAGCATTGAACAGAAATCAATAATTTAACTGATCTTTGATTTTCTAATTCTAAATTTATTTCGATTCCTTACCATATTCATTGCAGGTATATTCTGTACAAAAGGGCATGTTTGCAAAGTAGTCATCAAAATATGAGGACGACATCTCATTTGTACAATGGACGTCGTCGTGGTGGTCATCATCATCAAAATACAACAACTTGTTTTCAGAACTTGAACTGTCACTGAAGTCGACAAACATATCTGATTTACTTACGGCTCTTGCTGGTGATTCTCGGTTCTGGATAAAGTATAATAATGTAATATTGATAATATTGATGACGACAATTGAATTAAGATGTACATATGGTTTATAAATAATGTACCACGTGGATAATAGATGTATCTAGAAATACGTAATGATAATAATATTACAAAAGTCGGTAGATGTCGTATTTGACGAAAAAATAAAATATGTACAGTAATCGAATAAAATTTAATTTTAAAAATCGAAGCTGATCTTAAGAATTAAAAGTATTTTTTTACCAACTATAATATTTAGAAGCATCATACAAATGGCAAATGTTGCAATGGCGGATGTGGAGATAAAACTTGCAGTTACATTTTAGTGCATGCATAACACTTTTAATAATTTAAAATGCAAAAAAAGAAATTATGCAGACTTTTCTATATACTAATATATCAAATATTTGTATTCCGACGTCTTAATTCTATTGCCCAGTATTATGATTTTGTTTATGAACACTTACCTTCAAAATATCCAACTTTTCCAAAATTTCACAACAATTGCTACCATCTTGAATCACCTTGTACATCATATAATTCGTAACTTGGGCTTTGGTATCTTCATTAGACTTGCACTCATCAGAAATTTTACTTGTTTTTCTGTTTATAGACTCTAATTTATCTTCAAACCATCTACCTTTCACCATCGCTCTGCTTTGTACTGGTTGAGGCATATCATGAGAAGTAGGTTGAGGTACAGATTGAAGCACAGGTTGAGGATAATGGGAAGAAATATGTGCCTTCCCTTTGGGTTCTAATGTTCTTATTTTTTCATCAAGTTTTGATTTTTGTTGCAAAGGCTTTGCAGCCTCTATAGCATATTTTTTAGGAGGTTGTGAGTGGTTTTTTGCATTAATTTTTGGTGCACATAGAGTTTTGGTTTTGAAAATATTCGCATTATGTTTAGGTTCCTTTGCAACATATGAACTTTTAACGTCCTGATCAATTGTGGCTTCAACTTTATCCGAGGATTTCTTCTCTTTGATATCACATTTGATGTCACTAAGACTTTGTAAAACTTGCGGAATCCTAAAATCATAAGGGTTGTGATTGCGACTACAATGCAATTTTGGACCTAAATCTTCCCTTGGAAGAAGCACAAAAATTTCTTCACGAGAAGGCGTTTTGGGTTTAGTATCAGAAAACTTTTGTTGATCACTTGGTGATAGATTTTTTGGGTTCTCGGCATCTTTTATATAACCGTTTATTTGCATTTTTAGTTGATTATTATGTTGAACTTTTGCCGAATCGTCAGTTTTTGAAGCTGGACTACCATCTTTGCACTTGCTGATTGGAGAGTTACATTCAGGATTTTGACCGCTACCATTATCGTTGTATTTAATTTGCATCTGCCTATTATTACATCGATCTTGAGGTGTTCTTTCAATAGGTTCTTTACCTCTTACTCTGTGTATCATTGTTCTTTCCTTGCAGGTATCAGTTTTGTTACAACATAAACTGCAAGAGTTGCCTTCGCTTGAGTTAGAGTTCTTGCAATTGCTAATGCATGTTCTTTTGCAAGACATACAATGGTTGTCTTTACATGATGATTTATTGCATCCGGCATAGCCGTGGTAATTACAATGACAAGGTATACTTGGCAAGTCTATACAGGACGTTCTATGCCCATTGATTGTTTGTTTCTGACATTTTTGACAATTTGGCATGATATTGGCTGTACAGAGTTTAGGATCCAATGCTTCCTTTTTGCACGATTGTTCACTATATTTGCAAGTGGAACGAATTGAATCGTTTGGTTCGACCTTTTTGTGTATGCAATTGTCAACGGGACTCTCGGAATGAGTTTTGGCGGAAGTCGGTGAACTTTTATTGTTTTTATTATGCCTGGTGCCGATATCATGTTGTTGTACCGGTGATTGATCATTTTGATCGGTATCATTACTTTTTGCATCACTATCTACGTTATGAATAATCGATTGATTAAAATCGGAATTAATTCTTTGTTGTCGAGATTTCCTTTCTCTTTCATAATTTTCTATATCTCTGGCGTACTTATCTTCCACTTTTGATCTATGGCTTTTTGAACTTTGTGGCTTTTCCTAAAAAATAATATACTTAAACTAATAATTATATATATATATATATATATATATATATATACTAGCATGCCCGACAACGCATTGATGTGGCTTTTATTTCATACTTCTATCTAATAGATAACTTCTATTCCTTTAAACTTATATACGCGCATATGCGCGCACCTTTTGAATAAAATTGACAATGAATGTGAAATAAAATTCCACATTACCTAACGATTCACCTGACTCAGAGACTCACTCTAGCGTAATATGTCCGCCATATATTGAAGAATTGTACGTTCCTCGGAAAAAAACTTTTTTATAAATATGGACTCCAACTTGTATACAATTTTAGTACCACGACTAGCAGTATTTTTTTAACATCGAACAACTTATAAATCTGTTCTATCAAATAAATTGTCTAGACTGTAATTTAATTTACTTTTGAAAAATAGGCAAAAACTTAATTAAACGTTTACAATAACACAAAAATAATTAGCGAATCTCAGACAATTTAAAACTATACTTGCGGACCACATTTTTACTTTACAACACAATATAGACTTTTCTAACCCGACTGTTTTACAATTCGAACAAAATTTATTTAAACGAAGAATTATAGAAGGATTTTTGTGACTATTTATAACAATACTAATATAATGCTGTGCGACTCAAATCTCTTGTATTTAGATAGCTTTTCCAAAAATGTTTATATTACATAGTGTAGTGCTTTACTATATCCTGATATCATAGATTATTAAAATTTTCTAATTTAATTAGGTAATCTAATTGTAAATACTTTTTGCTTTTTATATATTTTTCTTTTCACTTCATTCAATCGCCTTAGTTTTCAATTTTATTTTTAGTTTCCACTGAATGAAGGCTAGAGTTATAGCCGAAACGTATAGATGTAAAATAAATTTTTGTAAGAAATTCGTTTTTTTCATGTTATGCCCTTTATTATGACTTTGTAAATATATACATATATATACACACATATACACACACACACATATATATATATATATATATACTAGCAAACCCGACGAACTCCGTTTCGATGGTTTAGTGAGAAGGATGAAGAAATTTTTTGTTTGTTTTATATTTGAAAAGGAAAAAATTGATTTTATTCCACAACAGTAATGAATTTATTTCGATTACAAAAATGAAGTGTTTTTTAGTTGAACTTCTCTAAGTAAATGAAAGTGAATCCGCAAATTATCCGTTTCAGCGAAATGCTCTTTGGTAAACAACATTTTTTGTTTTTTGGTCTGACGGTAACACAAACAAAGCGGATGGTTTTCCAACTCGTGAGCAGGCAACGTGTAACTGCCCATATGAAAAACAAAGATTTTCTAAATGGTACGATGCCATGCACCACTAATTTTCTTAGCTATAAACCTTGCGGAGCCCGAGTCCTTTCCAACGAATGCAAAATTGTCGGAATCGATTCGTGCGTTCTGGAGTTAAATTGTCAGGAAGGAAAACCCGACTTATTTTATATATATATATATATATATATATATATATGTAGATATATATATATATATATATATATATATATTTATATATATATACTAGATGACCCGACAGACGTCCTGTACCCACATCTACGTTTTTTCAACATCCTATACTAATATTTACCATTCAGTTGAAAATAATAATTATTGTTTTTCGAATTACTATTTACATTACACCAATATATGAGTGATGTTAAATGTAGAAGTGCTTAAAATGAAACGATGATTATCAATTCCGACAGTTAGCACTTTAATTATCTCTTTAACAAATATTAAAATATGTTCAATAAAATTGTATATTAAAAATTATACACTACAAATTTATTTCCAATAGCTCAATTTAGTTTAATGCCAAGGGTAATACAATTTTTTAGTCATACCTGTAGATTTGGATGTATAAATGAATGATTTTTTGTTTATTCACGACTAAAACATTGATTTTCCAAATGTATCACACAAAAAATGATCGTCTGTCCTTGTGATTTATGGTCATAGCATAAGATATACGTCTTGAAAATTGAAGTCTTTTAAAAGGTCAAACAAATTTAGAAAGAATTAATATATAGCATTTGTGCCATATTTTAACTGGCTTTTAGTAATTTTAATATCTAAATTACATTTTCCTCACTAATAATTTAATATACATTATTACTTAAGTTTATATTTGAAGTGACTTAATTTGTCAAATCCTGTTCACATGTATTTTATTCAACCTACGATCAACAAAATTATTGCAGCAAATGGAGAGGAAAAAAACGTGTGTCGGAAATAGGCTAATCTTTATCTTAAGTTCAGAAGTGCAAGTGCAATCTATTTGAAAAAAAACAAACAATTTCTCATTATTATATCTCTGAAAGAATAAAAGATACCTATAAAGCTCTCAAGGTCTTTCAAGAAAAATTCAAGGTCTTTTTCTGACTAAGTATTGCTTTTTATTATTTTTCTATTACACAAATATTGATAGAGTTATGATTGCTTAAAGAGTGCGCGGCTGTCCAACCGAAGTGTCTTTTGAGCCCTTTAACTCTTCGCCGTTTCAAAATAAGAAAAGCTATGGTAAAATTTATGATAGAGAAAGTTGTTTATTTAATTACCTTTAAAATCGTGTATTACAAGTTCTGATAAAATCAGAATTAAAAGAGTTGTAATCAAAATAATGCGGTGGGTGGTGACGGAGTGCAAATTGTTTTCACTTCTGAACTTAAGATTAAAGTTAGCTTATTCCCAAAATATCAAGCAAATTGGAGCACAGTAAAAAAAATCACATGGCACACGCTTTTTTATTCTCCATGTACTACAGTAATTTTGTTTATCGTAGGTTGAATAGAGCACATGTGAACAGGATTTGACAAATTAATTCACTTCAAATATGAACTTAAATAATAATGTATATTGAATTATTAGTGAGAAAAATGTAATTTAGATAGTAAAATTACTGAAAGCGAGTTAAAATAAGGTACGAAATCATAAAAATTATAGACACATTATTGAAGCAATTATTTTGGGTAAAAAATCCATGGTATATCACCTTTACCGCGAATGCTATATATTAATTCTTTCTGAATTTGTTATACTTTTTGAAAGACTACAATTTTCAATACGTGTAAATTATGCTATGACAATAAATACATCACAAAGGCAGACGATAATTTTTTGTGAGATAAATATGGAAAACCAATATTTTAGTCGTGAATAAACAAAAAATCATTCGTTTATACATCCACATCTACAGGTATGACTAAAAATATTGTATAAACCTTGTCATTAAAATAAATTGAGCAATTGGAAATAAATTTGTTTTATAAATTGCATTGTATAATTTGTAATATACAATTTTATTGAACATATTTTAATATTTGTTAAAAGGATAATTAAAGTGTTAACTGTTCGAATTGCGAATTATTATTTTAATCGAAGCAGTTCTACATTTAAAATCACTAATATGTTATTGTAAATAGTAATTCGAAAAACAATAATTATTATTTTTAACTGAACAAGAAATATTAGTATAGGATATTAAAAAAAAACGTAGATGCGGGTACAGGACAACGTCTATCGGGTCATCTAGTATATATATATATGAGTTAGTTTTCATAGGGCGATACATCAAGAAAAAAACAAAGATTTATGAATTAATTTTTAATTCCAAACGTTCTAACATTCAATTTAATATCATCATCAGTGGATTTTTAGATCCATAAATTAGTGCACTGCGCATAATAGAATAATATGCATGAAAACGTTATTGAAGAATATCAGATAGAAGCCGTTTACTTTCGAGCTGTCCGATGCATTGATACTTCACTAAATTTCTGGCCATGACGTTTGAATGGGTCTGTAATCTTTTGTGGTATCTTAGAAAAAGCTTATCAATTCCTTCTTGTCTGTGTTTGTTTTCAGAATTATAATTTGTTTTCAAAATTAAATTCCAAACAGTGACATAACATCTCTCGTATGTTAGTTTAACTCATACAACAAATATTTGCAATTCACTGTCGAAATAATAACAATTTTATCAGTTTCTTAAATTTACAGTTTTAACGGAAAAATAATAATATAATTACTAATTGTTATCATACACCAACTCACCCAGGTCGATATCTAAACTATCTCTCCTACTACTCTCTCTCTCCTAAAATAGGCACCATTATCAACTTAATAGATCGTGCTATGATATTGTCACAATTTTTTTAAGAACAACCTCTCCATAACCAGAAACAGAAGTATATATCTCCAAAACGGCGGCAAATTTCTACTAAAAATATAAGCCACGAAAATGACGTGGAACCAGAACTTTACTCTTTATAAACAATTTTTACTACTCCGTTCTCTCAAAAACTCGATTTCTATTTTCTGCACTTTTTGCTCTTGATCTCCGTAACGGCTGGACTTGCCTTTGCCAAAAACTAATCAGCACATCTCCCTATCCATAGGAATCGAATATTTTTTTAACCATTCAAATCGGTTGATCCGTGAACGTAAGCAAAAATATGCGGACACACAAAACACATAGACACACACACACATCCATTTTCAGAAACCTTCACAACGGCGAGAAGTGCAAAAAATTTCATTTTCGATTTCCCTACGGGAAGTTAATTAATTTATGAGTGATTAAAATTATTCTGAGTAGATTTATTACACGTTAACTCAGAATATTTTCTAAAAACAAATCTTAAAAAGTCAATAATTTTTATAATTGAACCAGTTTTCGTAGAAATTTAATAGTTTAGTTTATGTTCATTAAGACCAGGTCTATCGTTATACCAAGTAAATAGTCTAATTTTAATTTTAACAAACGTCAAAAAAATACTCATTTTCACAAATGTTGATAAATTTTTAAAATTAAACTACTTGTCGTATGGCCTTAATATTTCAGGAAGTTCTATAAGACAATGATATTTATCGCCAAAACAAGTTCCATTAGAATCGGCTTAAATTTTTTTTAACAGTTAATTACAAGAAAACGACTTGGTAGATTTTCACCTAAAACCTATCAGCATCATTCCCAAATAATATCTCTCGAACAGTTTTTGATTTGTGAAAATTGATTCGGTAGTATAAGCTTAAATGTGGACGAAAGAAATCGGTTCAGGCGATTTTGAGCAAACGTCGATGAAAGGACTAATTTTGACAAAACGCAGAACATTGATACCAATCTTAGCAAACTTTGACGATTTTTTTAAATTAAATGGTCGTAATATTTAAGTATGATCTATAAGACTTTGGTATCTACTGTGAAAAATCATGAAAAACAATTTTTTTAACATTTCACTACAAAAAAACGGCCCGGCCGATCTTTACCAAAAACTAATCAGGTCGATTCCCAACCAATATCTTACGAACGGTTTTTGAATTTTCAAAATCAATTCAGAATTGCGGGCTGAAACGTTAACGAAAAATTTTATACACTTCTGCTATTTACAAAGAAACGGCACGATCGTTGCGCAAAATTGATAAACTATATATATATATATATATATATATATATATATATATATATATATATTTATATATATAATAATAATAATAATGAGTGCTCTGCCCTAGGGCAGGTCCGTGAGCTGAGTATATATATATCCTACCGTTTCGATTTCCTCATGGTTCACTACATCTTCACTGTGGCGAAGTTTATCCTGTGACGACTTGATGTAATAGTTTTTCTCTTTTAAATAGTCCCGATCAATCAGAAGACTTGAATAAAATTTGTCTTTTGTCATTTCCGGATTGATGGAAAGTACCAAGTTCGAAGAATGTTTTGTAGGAAATGTCGTAGTTTGGTGACAATCAATGGCTTCGTCCTGGTAACCATAATAAAAAATTAGGTGTTGGTTTGATATAATTAATTAGTGGTTTCCTTCAAAATTGTTTTATAGTTATTACAAATTAAATATTTAACAATATTGTGGTTGCCTATGGTTTTAGCATTTACTTTTTTGATATCTGCCAAAAGCGGTTTTGCCAAATCAATTTCTCGTTTATCATCTAATTTGGACGTAGTGGTAGTACGATGGCACACAATGCTGGCAGATATTGGCCTCGAAGATGATTTCGAAGATGGCTTCTTCATTATGCTGGATGGTTTTTTCAACATTCCATGTTCCTTTGTTTGCGATTGAGTGCATTTCAATTCGTTCTTGTCGACATTTTCACTTTTAATTGAATCCAAATAGTTGCTTATGTCTTCGTAAACCTGAATTTAAGAAAAATAAGATAGAGTAATATTTTTATAATATTATTAATTTATGGCGAGATAATCTTCTTCTTATTAAAACTCGAAAACGGCTAAACCAATTTGGCCAGTCTTAGCCTTGAAAAATTTATGCTAATCAGTAGGTTGTTGGAAAGATGAGATATTATTTCAAAATCGCGTTGAAACTTTACATTTTTAATTAAAAGTTTTTTTGTAAAAACGTAATTTGAATAAAACAATGGACGGTGGCTAATACGTCAAATGTCAAACGATTTTGACAGATGATGTTCAATTACATTTAATAGGATGTTTTACGTGAATATTATTTAATTATGAATAAATTGTAGTAAGCAATACAATTTGGTATTTATAAAACATTTTCTAGGTTATATTATTTTTTATTTATGTTATTTCAATTCAGAACCTAAATTTCGTTTCGATCAAAGGAACATTTTGTCGAATAACATTTTCCCAGTTATAATTTCCCAGAATTTATCGAAAAATATTTAGTGATATATGAAGGGCCGGGGTTAAAAAGGTCCACCACCAATATGTCAAAAACCAGTAAAGTTTCGTAAGCATCGTTCAACAACAATATTTGAAAGTAGAGGGAAAAAGATGTATAACCAGCTATAACCTTGATTTTCATGACTTTGCTATCGGGAGATAAACTGTAATCTTTGAAAATCCATATCAAAAGTATTTCCTTTTGCTGTTAGTTTTTTTGAGTTGTGAGCACTGTAATTTAGTTTACGAGACCTTAATATAAATTTAACTATACGCTATTTAATTGTTTTATAAAATGGAATGTTAATTTTGAGTGAGATTCAACAGTTTTCTTTAAATAACCAACCTTTAAAAACTTACATTTGTGTGGGGCAAAAATGACCAACTGAACATTGACCATGGCTAAAGACTAAAAAAAACTTGGATTGAATTATACCATATTTTTATATATAAAACTTCCAGTTTGATTATATTAACAAAATATGGACGAACGAATATTGTTATTATAAAATATTTAATTCATTATTATACAAGTAGACTTTGGGTTTTATTTTGTTTATAAAACCTCACTGTCTACACCATTCAAACAACACATCCTTACACTCCAAAAATAAAGTATTCTTTTTTTATTCTTTAGAAATTGTTTAGAAATACCTTACTTAGCAAATAACGTTTACCGGGTCAGTTAGTATGTTATAAATTACTATATATTAGAATAAAGTGAATATGTGAATTATGTGTTTGTGCTTGTTAAGGTCTAACATATTTCGGGGGAACGGATAAACCATTTTAGATGGTTTATAATCATATATTATAACTCTGGTTATCAAAAATAAAAATATCGGACCACAGCCTACACTTATATCATAAAATTTCGCCTTAGTTTAATCTACTTTCAATCTAAACTCAAAAACATGAATTGTGTACCTAGTAAATAAATATTATTAACCTTTCTCTGAAGATATTCATTTCCTGCTAACAGCTTCTCCAGATCTTCCGCCGTGGAATATGACTGAAGGCGTTTGTTTGGTTTGGCTGTGCGATTATCATTATGCAGCAATTGCTGCTGTATATTGAAATGCTGTTGCATTCTAAAAATTAATAAGTGACAAAATTTATTCAGAATTTCTATTTTTTATAAAGTTTATCACCTGGTGCTCGGATAATATTGTTGAATATCAGACACATCTTGCACCTCGCGCTGTTTTTGTCTGGTTGTTTGTTTGGGAGAATCCACGTTTGGAGATTTTCTGTTGATAGGTTGAATATTTTAAACAGTGAGAATCTCGTTGAAACAGCAATAAATAAAGTGTAAGTGGCATTTTACTTTGAAACGTTTTACTGAGTGCCATTTTAAATCGATATGTTTTGAACTTCTTATCAGTCATCAAATTTGTAATATTAATAATTGAATTAATTATACACGAGCTTGCAAAAGCTCTGCAAATCATACCACATTTTAATTAATTTTCATAATTGAAGCACTTTTTGTAGAACCATAATTTTTCTGAATATTTTTTAGACCATAAACTCTGTCGCTATATAAATTTCGTCAAAAACTCAATAAATGTTTTTTACATTTAATTGCTAAATAACGACCAAGGCGATTTTGCTAAAAAAACTAGTTAGTATTGGTATTTTGCCTGCAAGTTATTATACATGAACTTCCCGATTTGTGTAAATAATCGACTTAATCCATGCTAGATAAATTAATTTATGAGTAGTTAAAAGTATTAGAAGTAGATTTATTGAAAATCGAACACGTCAACCCGGTCGGAGTATTTTTTAAAAAAAATCAAAAATCAATAATCTTTATAATTGAGCCAGTTTTTTGTAGGACTTTAATTGTTTCTCATGCTCATTAAGACCAAGTACTCTATCGTTATACCGTTTAATTTTAATTTTAACAAATGTCAAAAGAACTACTCATTTTCTCAAAGTTTGATAAATTTTTAAAATTAAACTACTTTTCGTAAGGCATTAATATTTCAGTAAGTTCTATAAGACCATGATATATAACGCCAAAAAAAGTTCCGTGAAAATCGGCTTAATTTTCTTTTCAACTGTTAATAAATTACAAGAAAACGGCCTGATAGATTTTCACCTAAAACTAATCAGTATCATTCCCAACTAATATCTTTCGAACAGTTTTTGATTTTTTAAAATTGATTCGGTAGTATCAGCTTAAATGTAGACGAAAAGTTCAACACTTTTTTCCAAATTACAAAGAAACGGCTGAAAAGAAATCAAATGGTTTTTAAATTTCTAAAATCGGTTCAGGCGTTTTTGAGCAAACCTCGATACAAGTTCTAATTTTGACAAATGCTTAAAAGACCATACTAATTTTTGCAAACTTTAACGAATTTTTAAAGCTAAACGAGCTGTCGTAGGGCCGTAATATTTTAGTATGATCTAGAAGACTATGGTATCTACCGTCAAAAAAATAATAATAAAAATCGTCTAATTTTTTCTTAAACTTTATTACAAGAAAACAGCCCGGCTGATCTTTACCAAAAACTAATCAGCACGATTCCCAACCGATATCTATCGAACGGTTTTTGAATTTTCAAAATCGATTCAGAATTGCGGGCTAAAACGTGGACGAAAAATTTCTCACTTTTCTGCGATTTACAAAGAAACGGCTTGGTCGATCGTCGCACAAAAGAAACGCTAGTCCTCATCAAAATACATCGAATAGCTTTTAAATTTTTGAAATCGGTCCAACCGTTTTTGAGAAAACGTCGATTTACGGCAAAAAATCTGTTCACATACACGCACACACACACACATACTTTTGCCAAATTTGATCTCATTCGATTCAGAATGGCTTGAAACGTCGAGAAAACATAAAATTAGCGAATCGGATTTTTTTATGAAACAAACTTCTCCTTCGGGAAGTTAATAATCAGCATAATTTCAAACTCATATCTTTCGATCGCTTTCTGTATTTTCAAATTGGATTCAGTTTCTTTTAAAAAACGAGGTTGAAAAAAAAACGCTATATTGCTGATCAGGTTTCATCGAATGACTATTAAATTTGTAAAATCGGTTCAAATATTTGAGACCGACTTGGAAAGATCATACTCTCGCAAAATTAAAAACTATAAAAATTTGAACTGCTAAAATATAATGGCTATTGATAATAAATTACTAATTTACAAGGTGGTGATAAAACCAATATGCACTTATGGAATACAATTGTAGGGCTGTTCTAGCAAATTAAACATTGTTCTAATGCAACTGGCCAAGTCTAAAAATTTGAAACAGATTACTAATGCTCCATGGTTCTTGAGCAATAAGACGTTACACGACGATTTTAACATAAAATTCCTAAAAGGAGTTATAAAAATAAACAGTCTTCAACATTCAGCACTCTTGACACTAATTACAAAAAGCTGTCCAAAGATAATATTGAAGACCTACAGCACTACCCGCCCTACTCTGCTTAGAAATGAACAGAATTGGTGAATCACTCATTAGAGTGATTCTCCAACTATCGATATAGTGAAATTTATTATATAATTTATATATAAAAGTGTGTGTGTATGTGTGTGATTGAACGACATAGGCAAAATAACTTATGGGCTTGTACTATATTATAATTGCTGTTAAAAATAAAATAGTCGACAAGTAATCAATTTCTGACTTAGTTGGAAAAAGCGCAGATAGAAGATAAATTTTAGAATTTGAACGACTTGTCGTCTAGTATGTCTTTGAGACCTTTATCGTCAAAAAATAGTTTTTATAAAATCTTGTTTTATTTTAACCAATTACGAAGAAACGGCTTGACCGATCTATTACCAAAAAATTTGAGAATCAGTAAGATTCTAAATAAATATCTTTCGATCAGTTATTCAATTTTTAAAGTCGATTCAGGATTTTGATTAAAACAAAAAAATAGACTTTTTTGTTAGTTAAATAGAAATGGGTCGGCTGATCGTCCAGCAAAGAAGATAAACACTGATCCTTATAAAGTTACCTCGATTATTTTTCAAATTTTCGAAATCGGTTTAGCCAAGTGATTAAGAATGACTTGAAAGATCTAGTATACATAAAATTATGCCCTTCGGTGAACAAGGAGTGTGTTGAGTAAGAAATGGGTTGGCTGATCCGCTAATACATATCGAGTTACATCGAATGGCTTTTAAATGTTTGAAATCGTCTTTGCCGTTTGGAGAAACCGTGGACGAGAAATAAAAAAGAAACATATGCACACAAACACATACTTCCTAAATTTGATCTCAAGCGATTAAGAATGACTTGGAACTCAGATTTTTCTGTGAAAGTATAAACTTATCTTCTCCGGAAAACTTAGTGCCTTCTTAGAGTTAGTGCTTTAGAACTTCCCGAAAATGTCAATAATTGAGTTTTTCAATGAGCAAAATTATAAATTCATCTTAAATGTCTTACTTTTTAATTAATGTTTTAACAATATAAATTTAAAGATCTCACCTTCCTTTCCGTGCCCCTGTTGCAGTACTACCAGAAAGTAAATTACCTTGGTTTCTATTCTGTCTCTGTTTTTTCAAATCATATGGATTCTCAACTTCTCGGTACATTTTCATGTTAGGGGGTATTTTCTGAAACTACATAATCAAAAAATATTTCAAATTATAGGTTTTTGTCAAAAATCTGAAAATTTATTCATGATTTCGATCAAATTATTATATAAAACTACGACACAGGTATTCAAGGTCAAGTAGTTATAATCGTGGGCTAATTGATAAGTCATGATGTGGCATCATCAGTGCAGTTCTTTATCACAATCCAAAGAACAATTAATTCGAAAAGAGGCTTTTACTTAGAACAAAGTTTTTTTAATGAGTATCAAAATTGGAAGAGAAATTATCAATGATGTCAAATTATTGGACACAGAATATAATAATTGATAATACAGTGTTTGATGTACATAATAATGTCAGAAGTTTATATATATAAAATAAAAGAAAAATTATTGTATATTTGTTAAACCGATTTAGAGATTTACAAACCACTCTTAAAATGGTGGCAAAAATTATATTCGATTCATATAGAAAGGTAGTAAGTAATTGTTAAAGGCGAATTACATTAAGTACTGTATCAACTGACAAATACTACTAGTGAATCTATTTCACATAAAATAATAATTAAATCAAAATTTTATTATAAAACCGACTTTAGGATTTTTTTGCATCTGATCCTCCTTCTTCTGCTGCACTTCTTTTATGTATTGATAACAATCAATATTAGATGAACTTTCCTGCTCTTTCAAGTCTTTAGCATTTTTATAAACGCGCAGCAAAGGAACCCGTTCACTAATTTTGCTAGAAATCTCTCTGCCGTCCTGTGAAAAATAAAATAGTAAGAAGTTGTAAGAAAGTCATTTCGGTGTTTTCTGTTAAAAGAAATAGTTTTCATTTTGCAACTAATTTTACACTCGATCCGAACGAGTAATTCAACAATTGTGTGTAAAATGATCTATTTATTTAACGCAGTAGATTCATGTGCTTATAGGCAAGTTATTTCTAACTTACCTTAATAATCAAATATTTTACAAAAACCTCATATATACCTTATCAATGTCATTGTCTTCTTCCTCATTATTTATATCTACTAATGATGATCTTTTGTTTTTAACAGGGTGTGGATTATCGTGAACCGTTTTGCTCGAGTCTTTGGCTGTAACTGCGGCTTTCAGCATTTTCTGGAAATGTTTCTCTAATTGACGCTGCATATACTGATACCTAGGGAAAATGAAGTAGATACAAGTGTCATTCAGTCAGTATGTGTTTGTGAGTATGTGTGGGTATGTATATGTGTGATACAATTTTATGTCGACGATTTCAAGAGTTGAATCAACATATATTAATGTTTCAAAATATTACAATTCCTATTGATGCGAAGACGTGCTGATCAGTATTTGACAAAGGCAGGCCTAGCCATGTCGGGGATAGTGAGCAAAAAGTGCTAATATGGCAGTTTAATTTGTGAGAGAATTTCAACAACATTTTGCGTGCATCAATGAATTGGAATTGGAATGAAAATTTCACTAATATGTTTGGAAGTATAGTTTGGAGATCCAGAAAAAAAAACTCTAAAAAATTTCATTTGGTAGCCAAAAATAACTATTGCAAATTATGCACATCAATTTGTCAGATATTTTATAGAGATTTTGTGTTGCGTACCAAAATTTTCAATTTTTAAAGTTTCTTTATCAATCCAACCATATGTCCTGGACATTTTTGCTTGAGCGATACTGTCAAAAATGTCAAGATATGGTTGATATATTTATTTATTTATTTATTCGATGCCAATTAGCTATATACTTAATAGTTTCTTTATATAATTAATAAATTATATAAAGAAACTACTACATCTTTTAACTATATTCTAAAAATAATTATAGGTAAAAATAATTATTTAAAAAAAAAGTAACAGCAGATCTGCGGGAGCACCTCTCGAAAAACACGTTTTGCGACGACCACTCTATCTCTAAAAAAAATCCTCCGAAATTAAAAAACAAAAAAGATTTTAATGAAGAAATAGTAAATGTAGTAATTAATCCAAGCAATAAGCAAAATAATAATTTTCGAGAAAATGGCGGTTTCTTGAAAAAAATCGTTTTTTTGCCGAAATTTTGATATTAAATTGTTCATAAAAACCAAAATATTCATCGGACAGATAAAATCTTTAATTAATTACTAACAAATATATTTATGAAAATTCTATTAAAATTTAGGTCTAATCGGATTAGCCGTTTTTGAGTTATGTTGGTTACCGATTTTGAAAACACCATTTCGAGAAAACACCCTCCACCGATTCGAAAACTTCTAATAACTCGAGCTGGTGTCGTCTGCGAGCCATTCTCGCGCTGCTAACCTTATTTTTCGGCATTTGAATGCGTATTGAGCCTAAATTGTAAATTATATTGCTTTCCTATATGGAATCACTCCATTTCTTCATTAAATATGCCGGTGGCTATGTATGCAGCGTTTTTCACAGTTTTCAAACCGGTCGGAAAATTTTCACATTATACATTTCACATATTCAGAAATTGCTTTAAACACTGTCATATAATTTAGAATGCAATACTGAACAGTATAATAACGTGTAACTAAGTTTTCCTCTGGATTTTGAAATTTTTTCGCGGGATCACTAACTACTTCCATCTCCGCCGTGTTTTTCTTTTAAAATTTGCGTGTCACTTCGAAAATATTCACCAGAATAATATAATTTTTTGTGAATAATATAATTTGAGAAAATAAAATAAACAAAATTAAATTTTTAAAATATCCTAAGTGTATAAACCCCTTAAAGTGGTTCGAAAAGCATTTTTTTTTTTGAAAATTTGGAAAATCAAAATTTAAAATAAAACGAATTGATGTTTTTTAAAAAATATTAAAATTTTTAAAGGAATAAAGAATTTTAAAAAACTAAAAAGTCGATTTTATCAAAAATTTGCAAAAAAAGATTTTTAGTTCATAATTTTTCTGACATAAAATTTACGTATGCTTTTATTCCATCTCGGCTCGATTGGGTTTTATTTTTACATATCTGTTTACATTTCTTGTAAACATACGTATACGTTGTTTATAGAATACGCCGTTGCCCTATCTAATATGAACTTATAAATACAAGATATTTATCTATTAAAAAATTGAATGTATTCGAAAACATTTAAAACAATTGTTATTAATCATTGATAAATATTTATTGATTATTTTTATTCCTCGAATGTTTAATTTCAGTATGAGAAGTTTCAGCAATTTGTCTTATAATGCAGAAAATGCTAAATAAAAAGTTAATTACCACATCACATTTTCGTTTTTAACGTTGTTCTGGAATTCTTGATATTGTTCATAAGACATTCCACGAGGCATCAAGATGGTCGAAGGCATATTTTTGACGTTGTCCCACATTGTAGAATCATGTCTCTCTGATTAATAAAATCATATTAATACACACACAAACACACACAGATATATATATATATATATATAGGTATATATATATATATATATATATATAGATATATATTGCCGAAACGCTAAAATTTAAAAACCGGTTCATAAACCGGTTCAAAAACCGGTTCTCGCGTTTGTACCGATTCCGTTCGAAAAGGATAGAAACAAAAATCATTACAAAACCCATTTTGTGCATATCTATGTATGTTTATTACAATAATAGGAACATTTAATGAAAATTAGTTGAATAATAATTTATAAAATTTACTTATCAAATCATTTTCTATATATAGCGATTTTTTTAATTTTTTTTTTTGCCGGAACACGTTCGTTCCGGACCCGTTTTGCCAAAAACTAATTAGCACGTTTTATCAGTAAGAATCGAATGTTTTGTTCAAATAGGTTGATGCGTGTTTCTACAATCATCGACAAAAGTTTGTATTTAAACACACACACACACACATCCATTTTTTCTAAGATATGCCAAAATTCAGTAACCTCTGAAACGTAAAGATATATAAAAATTTTCATTTTCGACATTTTTGCGATTACTATATATAACTTACCCTACGGAAGTTAAAAAAATATTATTAAGTTATTTAATCAATATTAATTAATACACAGAGTAATTTTTTTCAGACATATTTATATGCACTCGTCAACATATTTATATAATGCCCTAAACTTTGCAGACCCCGCCTTCCGCCAGCCCTGATTTTCAAAAGAAAAATTGATGATTTAAACAAATATTGATAAATCACTTCAAAGTAATCATATAAACTTTTCAAAAGAAATGACATTTATAAGCTGATATAAAAAAGTAGGAAAAATCGCTGAACAAAATCGTAAAGATGCTTATACGAATTCAACGAATTTTAATGAATACAATAAAATAAAATTATTAACCTGTTCTTAAATTAGAATTCAAAATTTACACAAATATACATTTATATACACCGAGGAATAAAATTCTAAATTATATGGTTAATCATAATTTATATAAATCAAATATTGACAATAATAAAAATCATAGTGATCATTTATAATTCAAGAAAGAAAACTAGTTGGTACTGGTATTTTGCCTTGAGGCAAGTTACATGAACTCCCCGAAATGTGTAAATAATCGACTTAATTAATAAAAAATAAATTAATTTATGAGTGATTAAAAGTATTCCGAGTGAATTTATTACACATCATTGCAAACAAACGAACAAACACGTTAACTCGGAGTATTTTCTAAAAGCAAATTTTCAAAAATCAATAATTTTAATTAATCAATAATTATAATTGAACCAGTTTCCGTAGGACTTTAATGGTTTACTATGTTCAAGACCAAGTACACTATCGTTATACCAACTAAATCATCTAATTTTATTCTTAACAAACGTCAAGAAAACAATTTCTCTAACTTTGATAAATTTTTAAAATTAAACTACTTGTCGTAAGGCCGTAATAATTCAGTAAGTTCTATAAGGCAATGATATACATCGCCAAAGAAAGTTTCATAAAATCGGCTTAAATTTTTTTTCAACAGTTAATTACAAGAAAACGGCTCGGTAGATTTTCACCTAAAACTGATCAGTATCAATCCCAACTAATATCTTTCGAACAGTTTTTAATTTTTTTAAAATCGGTTCGGTAGTATGAGCTTAAATGTGGACGAAAGGTTTAACACTTATTTCCAAATTACAAAGAAACGGCTCGGACGATCGTCGCACAAAACTGAGAAACGATATGCCTCATCGAGTGGCTTTTAAATTTTTGAAATCGGTCTAGCCGTTTTTGAAAAAACGACAATTTACGACAAAAAACCTGTTCACATACTCACACATACTTTTTCCAAATTTGGGCTCATTCGATTCAGAATGGCTTGAAACGTCGAGAAAACATAAAATTAGCGATTCGGATTTTTTGATGAAAACATAAACTTCTCCTTGGGGAAGTTAACTAGTGGTGTATGGCATTGTAAGTTAAGGCAAATTGCTGGAACTTCCCGTACTGTAATGATATATTCGAGGAAAATTAAATGTTTTCAAATATATAATTATAAATACTGTAACTTATATATGTTTACAGAAAAGTAAATAAACAAAACTCAATCAATCAAATTTGAAATAAAGGGCATTGTCTAATATTTATAAGAAATATATAAACTGAATTACAAAGTTAAAATTATTTATTTCAAGTATATAAGTGAGCATTTGAACTTTAGGTAGAATTCAAAATAAAATCCACGTAGAAAGTTTTTTGAATCATTCAAATCGGATGCTTAGTTCTCTCAAAAACAGTTATTTTTTGAACATTTTGCTTGGTATCTCTGCCTTTGCGAAAAACGAATCACCACTTCTCTTCATCATTACAAATTGAAGTTTTTTGCATCAATCAAATCGGATGTTTCATTCTCTCAAAAACTCGATTTATATTTTCTGTACCATCAAATCGGTTGATCGGGGCGCCCGAAAACGTGAAAGAAAAAATGCGGACACACAAAACACACACACACACTTCTGAGGTATACCAAAATGTTCAGAAACCTTCAAAACGTGAAGAAATGTAAAAAATTTCATTTTCGATTGTCGGTCCATTACTATAGCTTACCCTACGGAAGTTAATAAATATAAAATGAATAAGTTGCTTTTTACAACTATGTATAAATTATCTAAAAATGCCGCCCCATAATGAGTGCCGAAATGAGTATCAAAATTAAACCTTTCATCGAAGTTTGCTCAAAAACGCCTGAACAGACTTCAGATATTTGAAAGCCATTTGATGTATCTCAATAAAGACTATCGTTTTTCAGTTCTGTGCGACGATCTGCCAAGCCGTTACTTTGTAAGTTGGAAGAAAGTGTGAAAATTTTCGTCCACATTTAAGCTCATACCATTGAATCGATTTTAAAAAATCAAAAAATGTTTGAAGGATATTAGATGGGGATGATACTGATTAGTTTTAGGTCAAAATCTACCGAGCCGTTTTTTGTAATTAACTGTTGAAAAAAAATTTAAGCCGATTTTTATGGAACTTTTTTGGTGATACATATCATGGTCTTATAGAACTTATTGAAATATTACGGCCTTACGACAAGTAGTTTAATTTTAAAAATTTATCAAAGTTTGAAAAAGTGAGTAGTTATTTTGGCGTTAGTTAAAATTAAAATTAGACGATTTACACTCATAAATTAATTTATACTTTATTGATCAAGTCGATTATTTACACATATCGGAAAGTTCATGCAACTTGCCTCAAGGCAAAATATCAATACCAACTAGTTTATTATTATATAGTTATTTCTTTATTGTGATATTCAAAAAAATGTCAAGTTTATCGTTACATTCTATAAAATTTTCAAGTTCCTTTTCTAATTCAATCATTTTTTTATTTACGTTTTTTTAATACACTGAATCGTTCCTTAAAAGATTTGACCATTTTAAAAAGATCATTCATCTTCAATTTTCATCACGTTTTCATATGGTTCTTGGATTATTTTCTTTTTCGATAAAACCATATTTTTGCTTTTCATATTCAATCGTCATTGTCTTGATCAAAATCTCCATCTGTTTGTTTAATCATTTTACGTCTAAATAATTCACGATTTTTATCTAAATCATGTTCGAAGTCATCTCTTCAATTAATTTGTTATATGCTTGGCAATGTGTAAATCCGAAAAAAATTCCTGAATCGCTTTGAAACGACTCACGTTCCCTATCTCTACTGACATTTTGCTCAAATATTTCTTATTTCATTCTATTTCATCTTGCGTTTTGTTATATTTTTTTAATTCGTTCTCTAGAAGCTGTTTATGGGTATTTAATTCTGTAACATTAATGTCGAGAGCATTGTTTACTATGTAATTCTCAATATTTGTTATCTTGTGTTTTGCGGTTCTAGTTTACGCTATCAACTTACATGGCTGTGCCTGGCCAGCGTGCAGTGCGTCGTGAGAGGCGGCCAAATCAAAAAAAGATCAAATTCAAAGGCGGCTAAACACAAAAGGCGGCCGTAATAAAAGGCGTTCGCATTGAAAGTTCACTGAATTAAAAGGCGGCCAAACTGAAAGACCGCTGGATTAAGACGTGGCCAAACTAAAAGTCCGCTGAATTCATTCGCGCCCGCATTGAAAATCCGTTGAGTTAAAAGACCACCGTAGTAAAAATCAGCCGAAGGCGGCTGTTTTGAAAGCGAGATCGAATCAAAAAGCGGCTATCGAAAGCTTTGTTTCAAAATCATTAATGTTAATCATTAATATATGTGTATAAACTTGGTGTAAGTGGCAACTTTGCCTTAAATTAAGATGCATAATTTTTTCAGCATGTGTAAATAACTAGCTGCAAGTGGATTCTGTCTTAAGGCAATTAGGGCATCGTGCCTTAAGGCAAATTGCTGGAACTTACGTACCAAAAATTATTATTTTTTTAAAAACGATTAACATTTTTAAAAAAAAATTACTTCGAAAAAATTAGATTTTTGAGAAACTATAAATTTGACAAAAAATTACTTTTTTTTTAAAAAAAAAATTGTTTTATTTGAAAAAAAAAATTTTTTTTGAAAACAAAAAATTTTTTTGAAAAAAAAATGTTTTTTTTTATTTTGACATATTTTGGAAATTCTGAACTTTTTTTCCAAGCAATCGTACTGCTTTAACTGCATAGAGACGAAATATCGAAGCGCCGCAACGGATAAACATTGGTACGGAACCCATAAGAATGTAAACAAAATTTATACTTATTGTTAAAATCTCTATAAAATATCTGATAATTTGATGTGCATATGTCTAATGATCATTTTTAACCGCCGAATGGCTTTTTTTTCAACTTCCCGTAGGGCAAGTTATACTAATCGCAAAAAAATCGAAAATGAAAATTTTTGCATTTCTCGACGTTTCAAAGATTTCTGAATATTTTGGCATACCTTAGAAATAATGGATGTATGTGTGTGTGTGTGTGCGTGTGTGTATGTATGTGCGGATACAAATTTTCGTCGACGATTTCGGGAACACCGATCAACCGATTTGAATAATTCAAAAAACATTCGATTCGTATTGATAAAGAGACGTGCTGATTAGTTTTTGGCGAAGTCAGGTCTAGCCGTTCCGAAGATATGGGGCAAAAAGTGCCGAAAACGGTAACTCAGTTTTTAAGAGAACGGTGCGTCCGATTTTAATAATTCAAAAAACATTTTACTTGTATTGGCAAGATGAAGAACTGATCAAATTTTCATGAAGGCAGGTCTAGCGGTTTCGGAGATCTAATGAAAAAAGTAAAAAAAATGCCATTTGGCGGTCAAAAATGATCATTAGACATATGCATTTTATAGAGATTTTAACAATAAGTATAATTTTAGTTTACATTCCTATGGGTTCCGTACCAATGTTTACGCGTTAGACGTCGACGCGGCGCTTACGAGGTTTGGTATTTCGTCTTTATGCAGTTAAAGCAGTACGATTGCTTTGAAAAAAGTTTAGATCTTTCAAAATATGTCAAAATAAAGAAAACATTTTTTTTCAAAAAAAAAAAATTAAAAAAAATTATTTTTTTCAAAAAAAAGTAATTTTTTGTCTAATTGTTTGTCAAAAATCTTATTTTTTCGAAGTAAATTTTTATCAAAAATGTTAATCGTTTTTTAAAAAATAATAATTTTTGGTACGGAAAGTTCCAGCAATTTGCCGCACGATGCCTTAAATGCCTTAAGACAGAATTCCACTTACAGCTAGTTACTTTTTTCATTAGATCTCCGAAACCGCTAGACCTGTCTTCATGAAAATTTTATCAATTTTTCACCTTGTCAATACAAGTAAAATGTTTTTTGAATTATTCAAATCGGACGCTCCATTCTCTTAAAAACTGAGTTACCGTTTTCGGCACTTTTTGCCCCGTATCTTTGGAACGGCTAGACCTGCCTTCGACAAAAACTAATCAGCACGTCTCCTTATCAATACTAATCGAATGTTTTTTGAATTATTCAAATCGGTTGATCTGTGTTCCCAAAATCGTCGACGAAAATTTGTATCCGAACATACATACACACACGCGCATACACACACGCACATACACACACACACATACATCCATTTTTTAAGGTATGCCGAAATGTTCAGAAACCTTTGAAACGTAATGATATATAAAAAATTTTAACTTCCCGTAGGGCAAGTTATAGTAATCGCAAAAAAATCGAAAATAAAATTTTATATATATCTTTACGTTTCAAAGGTTTCTGAACATTTTGGCATACCTTAGAAAAAATGGATGTATGTGTGTGTGTGTGTATGTGTGTGTATGTATGTGCGGATACAAATTTTCGTCGACGATTTCGGGAACATGGATCAACCGATTTGAATAATTCAAAAAACGTTCGATTCGTATTGATAAGGAGACGTGGTGATTAGTTTTTGGCGAAGGCAGGTCTAGCCGCTCCGAAGATACGGGGTAAAAAATGCCGAAAACAGTAACTCAGTTTTTAAGAGAATGGAGCGTCCGATTTGAATAATTCAAAAAACATTTTACTTGTATTGACAAGGTGAAGAACCGATCAGAGATTTTAACAATAAGTATAAATTTTGTTTACATTCCTATGGGTTCCGTACCAATGTTTACGCGTTAGACAGCGACGCGGCGCTTTTATATTTCGTCTTTACGCAGTTAAAGCAGTACGATTGCTTTGAAAAAAGTTTAGATCTTCCAAAATATGTCAAAATAAAGAAAACATTTTTTTTTTTTAAAAAAAAATTTTTTTTTTTTTTTCAATTTTTTTTTCTCAAAAAAAAGTTATTTTTGTCCAATTTATAGTTTCTCAACAATCTTTTTTTTTTGAAGTAATTTTTTTTCAAAAATGTTGATCGTTTTTAAAAAAAAAATTTTTTTTGTACGGGAAGTTCCAGCAATTTTGGTACGGGAAGTTCCGGCACGATGCCTTAATTGCCTTAAGACAGAATTCCACTTACAGCTAGTATACGGCAAGTTAATAATCGACTTAACTATAAATTAGCTGAAAGTGGAATTCTGTCTTAAGGCAATTAAGGCATTGTGCCTTAAGGGAAATTGCTGGTACTTCCCGAACAATTGTTTTTTTAACGATTAACATTTTTGAAAAAAATTTACTTAAAAAAAATAAGATTTTTGAGAAACTATAAATTAGACCAAAAATTACTTTTTTTGAAAAAAAAAATTAAAAAAAAAAAAAGTTTTTTTAATTTTTTTTTAAAAAAATGTTTTCTTTATTTTGACATATTTTGGAAGATCTAAACTTTTTTTCAAAGCAATCGTACTGCTTTAACTGCATAAAGGCGAAATATCAAAGCGCGTAAGCGTCGCGTCGCCGTCTAACGCGTAAACATTGGTACGGAACCCATAGGACTGTGAACCAAATTCATACTTATTGTTAAAATCTCTATAAAATATCTGATAATTTGATGTGCATAAGTCTAATGATCATTTTTGACCGCCAAATGGCATTTTTTTTTACTTTTTTCATTAGATCTCCGAAATCGCTAGACCTGCCTTTATGAAAATTTGATCGGTTCTTCACCTTGTCAATATAAGTAAAATGTTTTTTGAATTATTAAAATCGGACGCTCCGTCCTCCTAAAAACTAAGTTACCGTTTTCGGCACTTTTTGCCCCGTATCTTCGGAACGGCTAGACCTGCCTTTACCAAAAACTAATCAGCACGTCTCCTTATTAATACGAATCGAATGTATTTTGAATTATTCAAATCGGTTGATCCGTGTTCCCGAAATCGTCAACGAAAATTTGTATCCGCACATACATACACACACGTACATACATACATACATACATACACACACACACATACATCCATTTTTTCTAAGGTATGCCAAAATGTTCAGAAACCTTTGAAACGTAAAGATATATAAAAATTTTCATTTTCGATTTTTTGCGATTACTATAACTTGCCCTACGGGAAGTTAAAAATATATTAATTCATCAGTGCATTGCAATGTAAAAGCTATAGCATTCAATTTTGTTTTCTAAACATGTTAGTTATTATTTATCTATGGTTTAAAAATTAAATATTATTGAACAAGAAATAAACGTGTTGTATATTCATTAAAAACATGATTCAAAATTGCCGAAAAAAATGTTAATCAGTAACTGAGAAACGACTCGACCAATCATTGACAAAAACTAATCAGCTCGATTCTCAAATAGTACCTTTGTAATGGTTTTTGAATTTTCAAAATCGATTCACGAATTTATGTTATAACGTGGACGAAAAATTTGGCACTTTTTTGACAATTCTAAAAAAAGCAGCTAGGCCGATCGTGTGGCAAAACTAACCAGCACGAGTGTTTATCGAATTTCATTAAATTTTCTAAAAGTATTGCGCATTTCTAAGAAAACGTCGATGAAATTTTGTCTCACGTAAAAAACTTCGATAATATTTTGAAAATTAAAACGACTTGTCGTTGGGTCGAAATATTTAGTTATATTTGAGATCATGATCTCCATCGCAAAAAAAAAAAATTAACAATTAAATACGAAGAAACGATCCGACCGATCTCTTAAAACTAATCAACACGATTCCCAAATGATATCTTTCAAACAGTTTCTGAATGTTTAGAAACGATGCAGGATTTTTGACTAAAACGTGTACGAAAATTTGTACACTTTTCTGTTGATTAGAAACGGCTTAGACAATTGTTGTACAAAACTGACAGACGGTAGTCGTTATCTAGTTGTGACATCAAATGACTTTTAAATTTTCGAAATAAATTTAACCGTTTTTCAAAAATCGGCTCATATACACAATTTTTTTCTCAAATTTGGTCTCAAACGATTCAGAATGACTAGAAACGTAGTGTAAACATAAAAATTACAAGTCGAATTTTTTGTGAGAGCATATTTGATACTTTCTATTATGTTATTTTCAAGGCTGGCCAAAAAATGCTCGCACGCAGGCGGCCACATACCCAGGCACGGCCCTGTCAACTTATAATGGCATTCCAATTTGAATGCCATAGGCCTTTTATAAATTTTAACTAACAAAATTTTCCTAACTATATGTTATGTGGACTGTATATCGTTGTATTCCTTTAATGTAGTTTTTATCCGGCTCAAAGAGCCATTTTATCAATAGCTTTTCCATAAATAATTATGACTTTTATTAAAGTTTTGATATTATATTAATTTCGCCAATTAGGCGAATTTAATTCAAAATCAATACATTGTAATTCAACAATAATTTTATTAGACATGAGCATTTCTGATACACTTTTATGTTAATGTATAAAAAGTCATAGCACCCTTAATCTATAATGGAACTGATTTGTTCCAGCCGTATTTATAAGAAAAAAAAAACCACAGATTAGCGTAAGCTGAGTTTCGGAAAGGGGTGGTGAAATAGTACATTATAGCTTTACTTTAATTATGAATTAGGAATGTAAACTCTGAATTAACTGAACTGCTACAACTACTAAGTAGTTGTGTGATGACGGAGAAATGAGAAAAAAAATATAAACTCTGTACTAAAGTCTGAAGGTAACAAAGTAATAAGTGTTTTGAGTACAGGAACATATGAGAACTTCACTGGGTACGAGCGTAAATTATAGCTGAATATATGTTAGCATAAAGTTAAAATTTGTGATTCTAAAGAAAACTAATGTCTAAGAATACGAAATAAAATAAAGTGAATCAAACCTTCCTCTTCAGGTGATAAATAATTTCTATTCGATTCTAAATGCCTGTGTTTTGATAATATTGAATGGTTGGCACGCTTCTCGCATTCGCCTTCAGAGGCTGGTCGCTTGTAATGTTTACCACTTCTAATCGTTTCTTCTTCTAAATCCAGAAAATAAATAATGATCAATTGCTGCTGAATAATTAATAATGTTTAAAATTAATCATAAAATATTCAAATAATTTATGAATTAATTAGTTTTAAACTGTCATAATTTTTAATAGTAGTTATACATTTCATTTGAAAATAACTGTTATAAATGATAATTCAAACATATTCAAACCATAATTAAATTCAAAACATTTATATATATATATATATATATATATATATATATATTAATTCGGAAATATGAACAAACTTTCTTTTTTTTGCACTAATTTATTAAATAATAATTTTCACAAACGTTTCGAGACTAGGTTTGTCTCATCATCAGTGTGTTATAATTTAAAATTTAAAATATGGAAATCTAAATTAGCATTTTGTGTTAACCATTATAAGACAGGGAAGTTAAAAATAAAAAATTATCTTCGGATCTGCAAACTCATCATTTGGCTTAAATCAAAATATCCGAAAACCTGTCCAAAGATTTACCAAACAATTTTCCAAATTTTTACGGCGATTGGACGTGTGGTTTAAGATTGCATAACAATTACACACCTGCCTGTATGACACATTAATTAGAAATACACAAAGAAATTAATTAGATATTTTGTTGTTAAATATTTGTAAAGTTTTGTTAAAATGTTCCCCATCAGAAGGGACACAGTGCCATGCAATATAACTGTTGAAACCGTTGAAACAATCAGTGCAGCTAATAACATGAGCATAGCGCTATGCCCAGATTCGTCAACTGTAACCCAAAACCCGCTAACAAGCTCATTATCATCAATATGCGATGTTGTAGATAGTAAAGTAGAACCCATGGCTAAACTGTCAAAAATAATTTCAGGAAATATCACTTTACAAAAAAAATGAGTCTTTGAAGTGCTTTGAGAATTTAGTAAATGAACTCCACAAGATCGTTAAATCCAAATCAAATATACATAAAGAAATAAAGGTAAAAACAGGCAGCATAACGGCTGTAATAAAAAGATTTATTGATCTTGACAGCCAATGGATATAAGAAATAGGCCGAACTATGGAAGATACGGATGAAGTAATGGTTAATGAAGTCCGAAGTGGTAAAACAGTCCCTATAGAGGAATGTACGAGGTGTGTTCAAAAAGTACCCGGAATTACTAATAATTAAATTTCGCGGGTCTGGAGTGTCTGATTGTCAATTTTTTTTTTATTGTGTTGGTATACATGCCCCTAAAGTATGATGAGATTTTCAGCTATATTCACTGTTTACTTTGTCTGTGGTAGTCGCTAAGGTTCGACGTGTTTTTCTGAGCTCGGCGATTTTTACAATGGAAGAATTGAAAAGTCAAAGAATTTGTATTAAATTTTGCGTAAAAAATGAAATAAAGTGTTGCAAAGTGCAAAAATTCACCAGAGATGGCTCCGTGTGACTTTTTCCTATTCCCAAAGTTGAAGAGACCCATGAAAGGACGGCGGTTTTCCTCGATTGAAGAAAATCGCTGAGAGTGCTCAAGGACATATCAAAAAGTGAATATCAAGGGGCTTGGAAAATTGGAAAAAACGCTGGCATAAGTGTATTATATCTGGGGGGGACTACTTTGAAGGGGACCACATTAATGTAGACGAATAAATAAATATTTTTTTGAAAAAACGAAAATTCCGGGTACTTTTTGAACAGACCTCGTAAACAACGGAGCACAAGCGCGGCCGAAACTTACAAAATGTAACAACCAGTCAGCTTAATGAGAAAAACAATTTGCCAAGACGCCAGTCGATTATAGAAGTACGGAATGAAGAAAAAACGGGGTAAATGACTAGCATAAATATCAGCCGAGGAAACAGAAAAAAATGATGGGTACTCCATCTGTCAGAGCAGGACTCTAGTCATAAAATGATAAAAAATCATAGAATATTTTCCAAACCAAATGTTCTATTAACTCGGCCTTCAGAAAATGTTAACAATTCTCAAAGCCCATGTCGTATCAAACAAGATGTTCCAGAAGATCAAGTAAATACTACAGTAGACAAAATAAATAAAACCAGACAGGGAGACTTGGTAATAACTATTTCCAAAAACAGCACGTACAAAGGCCGAGGAAAACAAAAAATTACATCAGCTTTGAAGGGCGCCAAGAGATGTTCTATATACAGGGAGGCCTTGGAGAAAATAAAAATAAAAACATAAAGATAATGCAGCTAAACATAAATCATTGTGAGGCTACACACAACTTGCTTATGCAGACGGGAAGAAAAATGAAAATTGATATTGCCCTCTTATCAGAACCTTACAAACAACTAACTGATGTGCCATGGGAAACACCATCCCGTGGTGATAGCCGGTGACTTTAACGCATGGGGTAGTAGACAACCTAATGCAATGGGTAATGCACTTTTAGAGGTCTTTACTGCACTGGATGTGGTTTTACTAAATAGCGGTGATAAGCCAACCTTTGTCAAGGACACTGTGAAATGTAGAAATTAGCTTTCTTCGTAAAAAGTGTCATAAGAAAAGAAAGATCTCTTGGCGAGGCTATGGTCTCACAACCTAGTAGCCTAAAAACCCCTAAAACTATCAAAGATAGCAGGGCTAGGTGCTGGAAACAACTTAAAGGTCGAAGTCGAGGAAAACCCTTATAAAATAGAAATGCCTCGCTTCAAAAGCCAGCCAATTCTTTCACCAATTCGCTCTACTATTGAATAGAATAGTAGTAAATTATACTCCACCTATAACACTGCAAGAACTGATGGAAGCTTGTCATCGGGTTGGAAATAGTTTATAATGCAATCAATTATGACATCTCAGATATTGTTTTTAATGCTTATAATACATGTATAAAAGTAAGGGGTTTTCTATGAAAATGAAAACAGCAAAAATTAGTGCTTCATCCCAACGGAAGAAAACCACCAGATAAACCATAATCCTACCGTCCAGTATGCATGCTGGATATAGCGAATAAAATTTTTTAAAGATGAATTTACCAAAGAATAGATGTAGTAAATCCAGTAGTTGACTCACTCTTATAGACTAAGAGCCCGTGGGCGGATGACAGTATGTATTTTACGACACCTGAGATTTTGTGGGGACTGACTAAGCCCAAACTGGCGGACACAGCTACTGCGCAGCTGGTAAAGGTACCTTTTTTTCGACCATATCCGAACCATTTTACGACGGTTGCCGTTTCGAAAATTTGAAAATATAATATTATTACTATCGTAAAATAACAATGGCAGACGATTATCGCGCGGTTAACATGGTGGCAGACGATTTTGAAAATGCAGAAAAAAAATTTTTTTGAATGTATTTTTTGATGTCTGCCATTTACATATTTTATTCCTTATAGTATCAAAACCTTATATTCATCACGGCAGACGTGTACCTGGCGTACCAACATCAGCAGAGTTAAAAAACTCAGCTACCATCTGGCCTGATAGTATGCATAAATCTCCATGTTTTATACGGATATAAGCAATTTTTTCATAATGATAATAGAAATTAATATTTTTTAGTCTAAACATTTTTTACGCAAAATTCATAAAGATTAAAGTATACAAACGATAACAACAATTATTGTAATCATTATTCAATTTCTTTATTTATTTTAGTCTAATTTCAAAATGTTGTATAAAAATAAAGTTATACATTATTATATATATATACATATATATATATATATATATATATATATATATATATATATTCTTTATTTGTCATCATCTCGGAGCCATATCTCTCTTTTGATGATTCCTCATCATCCGCTGAATCAGATTCTATAAAATAATAAGTCATTTGTAAAATAAAAATTATTTCAAAATCCAACTAAAGATTTTTGATAAAGACGAGATTCTCCAATTACTATTAGCAAACAATTAGTATGGTTTTCGTAAAAGGCGATCAACTGTCGATGCTATAAACTTGGTAGTTAACACTGCCAATGAAGCAATTGCTGGAACCAGACGGAAGGGCGGTGCAAAGAAGTACTGTTTAGCAGCTACATTTTATATCAAAAATGCTTTCAATGCCGCGAACTGAAATTGCATTATGAATGCACTCGGTGATGAAAACGTGCCAGTATACTTCTGCAATATAGTTGCAAGCTACTTTACAGAAGAATATAGGGTCGCAAGGCTCTGTTCTAGGTCTTTTGTTGTGGAATATTATGTATGATGACCTTTGGAGACTGAAGATTCTATTATGTGTCAAAAATAATTTAGCCATAGTAGTTGTTTCCAAACAAATTGATGAGATCGTAAGTCTATTTGACATAACCTTGAAAAAAATGAATCGCTGGATAGGGGCAATAACCCTCAATTAGCATAAAAAAAGTGAAGCTGGTCTTATCACGAGTAAAAAAATAATAGAGACCATCAAGTCGAAGATAGGAAATATAGAGATCAAGTCAAAACCTCACATCTGTTACCTTAGCGTAATGCTTGATTTGCGGCTAAATTTCAATCAATAAGTACTACACATTAGTACTAAGGCGCCAGTAGTTAGAACGAGTCTTGCTCGATTGATCTAATCTAATCTTGGAGGCCCTAAACAAACCAGAAGAATATATTATCATCAGTGGTTACTTCGGTGCATACATATGGTAATTCCATATGGGCTGATACTCTCTAAAATCAGAAATCAAGGAGAATGGCATGCCAATAACAGCATTGATGATCTTCGGGCATATGTCTAATTAAATATTTCAAATTAACGCGTGAACAGAAAAAAATATGAGCACATAATACAAATAATAAATGACTGAATTGGGAAGTTTTTCTTTCTGAATGCACCAGGAGGGATTGGAAAAAATTGCTCGTGATTTACTGGGAAAATTTACATTTGGTGGCTTTTATTCTAGAATCTTATAAGAGTGAAACTGTGCTACGTCTGAATTAATAAATCGTGTTATAGGGAATCAGTGTTATAAAATACTGTGTTATGCCGAGGTTACGCATACGTATATTTATATATATATATCATTAATAATAATAACGGTTTTAAATTTGTACTGTTTCCCTATGCTATTAAAGTATATGGGCAGACCAAAGTGAAAACTTGAATTTTAATTTGATGTAATTGGTAGGTAAAGTCATTTCCTAACTGTTAGTAAAATTATGTTTATTATATAGTCTTAACTCAAAAGACTTTGCTTAGTTACCACGACACATATTTCCCGGTTATTATTGTAATTTTGCAACATCGAAAAGAGAAATGAATGAATCATAGAAATATATCCTGCCACAAAGTAAGAAAATGTCTAAAACCTAATAATGCTATTAAATCTAGTATTTAAAGTTATTCAAAGTTACATATAAGATGATAGACAACGTTGTGGAAGCAAATAAAGTAGTCAATTATTTAACGGGATTTCTAAGCCAACCCGATCTGCCAGAGTTTCCTCGGAAGTAAGCTAAATTATGGGTTCGGAAACAATGATTTTTTGAAAGATGAACCATTTTTTCGAGTACCCAAAATCCCGTCTAATACATAATTTTTTTAAAAGATTTCAATTGCCAGTTTGTTTAGTGTTTGCAATTACAATCAATTTTAGATTTTTATGAGGATTGCCTTTCACACGGGCAACTGCATGTCCGATCGATAGATTTTATATCTACGTAAGCAGTAAACAAATTTATAATTTGTGTATCCGAAAAATTTAACAAGTATTGCAAAATTATGCTTATATGAAATTGATTCTTTGTTCTATTTCTCACTATGGAAAATAATTACCAGCTAAATAATTGTTGATCAATTCGAAAAACACCAAAGTCAAAACAATAGAATACATTTTTCTCTTCTACCCCATAATAAGACTTAGTAAAAAGAAACAGCCATCGGTCAAAGTGATACAGGGTCTTATTTTTGAAAGGATTTTTATGAAATAATAGCTAAATTTTCCAATGTAAAATACAGTATTTGCAGTGCATTTTTTATATTACAGTAATTTTAAAAAATAACATTGATCTGATAGTTTACAAAAAATATTCATCAGCCGATTTGGAATAACTATTAATTTATTTTGTTTTTTGTAAAATGCTTTCCTCAATTTAATTTACTTTTTTATTCGCTATTTTTTATTATTTACACCTTTGCTAGGGTAAAGGTTTAGTTGGTCCTTTTCACCCCACCGATATGTGGGGTATAATAGAGGTTAAATAAAAACGTATGTTGTATAAAATTTAAAATTAACAACACTTCTTATAAAACACTTAAATAACGTATACTTAAAAATTATATTAAGGTCTCGTAAACTAAACATTGTTTAGAGCCAAAACAAACTGACAACCAAAAAAATACTTGTGTTATAAATTTTAAAACATTATCTCCTTGTTATGCATCTTTTACGCTCTATTTTCAAATATTGTTTATTAAAAAATCTTAACTTTATTTGTTTTAAAGTCATTAGTGGCGGACCTTTTCACCCTCGGCCTTTTAAACCTTGTCTAACTTATTTGAAACGTGCAGCCCATATAACACAAGTTCATAGTAAAATTAATTGATAGAATGTTTATTAGTAAACTTACCTCTGGCTGAAAATTCATTATCAGAACACTTTTCTGATATACTAGGACATTTTTTCAACTCTCTTTCCGAAACCAAGAGCTCTCTCCTGGACACTGGTATAGAGTGACCTGATGAAGCAAGTCTTATGGTTGAAGACTGACCATTGTATTGGAGAGAACCCACTCTTGATTGATTTCTTGGCGGTGGTGGTATGATCCTTCCACTGGCATGGCTCAGATTTTCGTTCCTTTCTTGTAACCTGCTGAAACTGCGATTGTAATCATCAGAAGATGGCTTTCGGTAAAATAGCCGTTCCCTAGATTGATCATGGTTACGGCGTTCTAGTTCCAATTCATCTTTTTGTGATTTGTAGACAGGATTGTGTTTACATTCTGAATGTTGTTGACGTTTATCATAGTACCTATCGTCATAATTTTCTTTGGCTGCCTCATTTGATTGTCGGTGGTGCATGTTATCATTTACATTTTTTTTTGTTGACATTTGCCGTTCAGGTTGATCATGCTGGTAGTTGTTGCGGACTTCCATAGATTTTCGGTTCGCGCGTGGCGCACGCTGATCAGGCTCCTCAATTGGATTTGGACGGTAGCTTGGTGCAGGTTTGTAATTTTCCGCTGATCTAATTCGCGAAGCTTAAAGTAGAAAAAAAATAAGCCAACATTCTAAATACAATTTATTCATAAGATGGATTTACCATTTTCCGAGTTATATGTATTCCGTCGATCTGATTGTCTAAAACAAAACAAACTAAATTATTTTTAATTTTTGCGGAGGTATAACTAAAGTGTGGACTGAACTAGGTGTTAGTGGCATTTTTTTCTGAAGGTAATCAATAAATATTTTTGAGTTTCTGTTGGAAAAGTTATAGTAATCTCAGAAAACTTAAAAAAGGCAAATTTTAACGTATCTTTACGTTTCGAAGGTTTCTGAATATTTTAGCATAGGTTACCAAGAATGGATGTTTATGTGTATGTATGTATAACTGGGCATTCGATTAGATTTATTCAAAAGACACTCGATTTGTCTGCCGATTTATCTGTCTACCTGCATACTAGACTTGCCTACTAGTCGATCTGGCTACCAGTCTTTCTGGCTACCAAATGACATGCCTATTAACTAACATTCTACCTGTCAACCTGTCTACCTGTCAACTTGTCTACCTGTCACCTGTCTATCTGTCATTTAGACCTTTGTGCGTTAACTTGGGCTGCTTTTAGTCCCATGATATTTTATTTTTGTAAATTTGAAGCTGTTTCTCGTACTCAGGACATAATTTCCAAGTCACCTTGTGGCCTGTCTCCTTGCGTTTATTTCTTACGCAGTTTACGCATTTTGCGTCTTGCTCTTTGGAGCAGTCACTCGTGGTGTGTTCACTGCTGCCACAATTGTCACAAACAGGTTTCTCGATTCTGCATACACTCGCTATGTGTCCATATGCATGGCACTTATAGCAACGAGGAATTTTTACATACTCGCTGAGCCTGTATGTACGCCAGTCCATGTAGACTCTGCCCTCGTTGAGTAGTCTACTGGCGTGCTTTTCGGGTAATTGGATTACCCAGTTGTTTTTACCAAATTTTGTTCTGAATTTGGTTACCACTTTGCACTCCTTTCTTAGAAGCTCTGCCTCTGCTTCCTCTAAGTGTACAAAGTTTTTCAGAATTAGACAGTCCAGGAAGTTTTCTTCCTGGCAGTCTTCTTCTACATCATACATAATTATTTGTGGTTGTAGCTTTTTGGGCTCTTCCACAACTAATTTTCGCGCACTCAAATTTGCTCTCTTAATTATTTCTATGTCTCGCTTAGTTTGAACCTCTAAGACAACTCCTTTGTTTCAATATTCATACATGTATATAAATCAATAATAATTTTTCGATTTTTATCCTATAACTCCGGAACTGCTAAACCTGCAATCGCAGAAACGTTATCAACTGCTCATTTTGTCAACACCAGTAAAATATATTTTGAATGTCTTTTCAATCAATCCAATCGAATGTTTAGTTCCGATAAACGTGTTCTACAAACCACTTATATTTACTAGAAATTTGTTAATTTTTTTTAAAAATTCTAAAATGTTTGAAATTTTTATGTTTTTGGTAAGTTCGAATTTTTTTAGAATTTTTGAAAAAAAAACATTTTTTTAACTTCTTGAGAATTTGGAATTTTCTGAAAATATTTTATTTTTTTTTAAATTCTCGAATTACTTTAATCGTTTTATCCGTTTTCCCAAAATCGTCGACGGAAATTAGTATCCGCGCATACACATCTATGAAAAGAAAAAGAGAGAATGGACTTCGCTCATTTAAAAGATAAGTATAACTTCAGTGCAAGAATGATAGCATTCTGGATCCTCCTGAAAGCCTCCCCCACGAAGTAATGCCCAACGGCGGTTTAAGTGTGAACTAGAGGCAAGGGCAAAATGGAGGTTTTAGTCGGTTTTAAACCCAGAATCAGTATTGAGTCCGACATACCCAGATAAAAGACCAGTCTGGGATGCATAAAGGCATTTACTTCGATATACAAAAAATACACATACATATATTTTTCTAAGGCCTGCCAAAATGTTCAGAAACCTTTGAGTCGTAAATATATATAAATATAAATTTTCATTTTCAATTTTTGATTTATTGATTATTATTATATGATGATTATTATTATAACTTACCTTACGAGAAATTAAAAATGTATCATTCAAAAGAAGCAAGCTTTTGAGTGCATCCTCATACATGGATATGTTAAATTCAGCAGTTAATCATTATGACAAAAGTAAAAAATAATTTTAAGTTGAAAAATTTTCAACGTAATGAATGAAAATAAACATATAATTTTGAAATTCAAAATTTTGAATTCTTTTACGTGAGCATAAAAAAATGTTGATTAGTAAAAATATTGACGAATACATTTTACTTTTTTACTAAAAATAAAATTCTTACCCGTCGCAGCGACCTCCTGAATGCCTTGCCGACAACGACCTGACAGCAACCAAATCTTCCTCATCTCTAGCAAGTGCTTTCGCTCTTCGATTTTCAATAAATTTTAATTTTTCATTGGTAAAAAAGTGAGGATTTCGTTCATTAAAGCTTTCGCTCAGAACATTGTCATAACGTGATGATGCATAGTGCGTCCAGATATCGTCAGAATCATCATCTTCGGAGTATTTTCTTCTTCTGGTAACGTTTTGGTTCATTTGAGAGGTTTCCTTTACTTGTTTGTATGGTCTGAAACAATGGTTAAATTAGAGGTTTTAAAACAATTGGGATTTCAAAAAGTAGAATGATTTTTGTAAAAAAATCTAGTTCAGATTCTAAGATTTATCAAAAAACTCTGCTCATTGTTAACAGTGCTCTAAATCTAAACTAATATTAACAGATCGCAGAATGAATAATTAAACAAAAACGTTTTCCAAAATGATGAAGTATTCCGCATTTCCAAAAATTTCAACTGCGAAAGAATAATTACCTTTCATAACAACTATTTCTTCCATTTTCCTGGTTCACTCTATTATGCTTCTGCCTATAACAATCTTCCTTCTTCACAGGTGGCGATTTTGGTTTATAAATCTCAGCAGCAGCTGCCAATGATGACTTTGGGCTTCTCGGACTGTCGTACGTTTTAAAATTTGGAGACTCCTTGCCACTACGGGGAACTTTCGATGGAGGACTTCTGGAATGAGACTTTCTAGAAGTGGAAAAACTGTGCGACTTTGGAGTCATTTGATTGTGGTGGTGAGGGTTATTTTGACGTTCTTCGTAAACCTGAAAAATATTATTTTTGAAAACATTATTTTTAAATATACATGTTTTCATGTATATATACTTATATGTAGGGCTCACCGTTCTTCCTTGATTCGACGGTGAAATATTCAAAATATTTTCATGCTGACGTTTGTAGTCCATAAAGTATTCAAAGTCGTCATCGTATTGTGTGCAATCTTTACACAATTTTGCAGGAGATCTGCCTTAAAATTAAGTTACATACTTAATAACATTTGAATTAGAAGTGCCGAATGGGATGATTTTAGTATTCTTTATTTTTTGTATTACTCTTAACAATTATAATATTTTAACATAAGTATAGGCCACTCAGAAAGGGACCTTTTGTAAAAGAACATACTACAGTATCAGCTTTTACATGCTTAACACTTGGATCTGATTGAAACCCATTTCTTTCCATTTGTGCTTCAAGCTTACTGCTATCATGTGTAACCCTATATCTTTCTAGATTACGGTCACGTCTGTTAGTATACATATTTTGGTAGCTAAAACTAGCGACAATTTGAAATAAGCCTTGAATATTGTTATATATTTAGAAAGATTTAAATGCGATTATCATTTAGGTAGTCAGCTTCAATACTATTTTCTCATTGATTATTTTTCTATTAAACAGTTTTAACAACCATATAAAAGGGTAACAATTTAAATTTTAAACTAGGAATAAAATAAAGGCAGTTATCTTATCTGCAGGTTGTAGATCAATGTTGCGGAGACAAGTGAGTTCATATGGTTTTCGAGGTGGCTCTTGTACCTGCCTGAATGAGTCTTTTTAGATCATCCAATTTACTTTGAAGCATTTTGAAAGTTTTAAGACATTGATCTTAATATCTGATTGTCATAGTTTAGTTTGTGATATGCCAGATTGGCTTAAACGGCTTTGTACAAGTAAATTTTGTTGTGTCAGTCAAGTTTTGATTTCGGCTCGAGGTGGCAATGATATCTTCTCATGTCTTGTCAAGCGGTCGAGTGTTTTGCTTGATGTGCTCTTATTAAGTTAGCGTCTTGACAAAATCTAAAGGAAAATATTGGATCATATCTCTTCTAACAAAAAGTATTTTGCTCTTCGGGGTATGATTTTATATTAAGTATAGATCATACGATAACACATCCTTGATCTTGTTTAGGCTTTAGATTTGTTTGAATTTGAAAATATTCCCTTGTTTATGGTAAAATTCAAGCATAATTTGACGACTAAATAATTAACATTTTACTCCTCAAATAAACGCTTTTAAAATTTACGTTTTATACAAATTTGAGAATTTAGATGAAATATTAAGCAAGAAAGTAATAACAGGAGAGTAACAAAGTTGCTAAATATTGCCCGACTCACCTTTTTATTGCTAAATTATACGATAAAAACCACGCATCATTGATAAAACAATGAACAACATTATTTTAAATAGTTACTTAATTATAATCCAATACATTTTGAATAAAAAATCTCTCTGCATAGATAGCTGTAATAAAATATCAGACTTAGGAGTTTGACTCTGTTGTCTTTTACAGATCGTATAGCTGACATTTGTAATAGAACACATAATTCTTTAGGAAAGATATTAAGAAGCTGTAAAGAATTTAATTCAAATAATGCACTACTTTGCATGTACTATGCAAATGTACGTTCCAAGTTAGAATATAGATCGATCATTTAGTATCCTCATCAGATCAACAACTCCGATGCGAAAGAGAAAGTTCAATGTAAATTTCTAAAGTATCTTTATTATAAAATACACAAAATTTTACCCTTGTTAAATGAATTCGGTATATTTCTTGACACACATCAATTTATCCGTACTATGCAATAATAAGTATAGTAATCGCAAAAAAAATCGAAAATGAAAATGTTTATTAACATTCCGTATGGCAAGTTATAGTAATCGCAAAAAAATCGATTAGTGCGGCGCATGGCATCGTGCCTTAAGGCAAATTGCTGGAACTTCACGTACCAAAAAATATTTTTTTTAAAAAGATTAACATTTGAAAAAAATTTACTTCGAACAAATTAGATTTTTGAAAAACTATAAATTTGACAAAAAATTACTTTTTTTAAAAAAAAAATTTTTGACATATTTTGGAAATTCTGAACTTGTTTTCAAAGCAATCGTACTGCTTTAACTGCATAGAGACGAAATGTCAAAGCGCGTAGCCGTCTAACGGATAAACAGAAAGTAATTCTTTGTAAAATTTATATTTTCTCAAAAATATAATTTTTTCGATGTAAAATTTTTTCAAAAATGTTATTCGTTTTTAAAAAAGAAATAATTTTTGGAACTGGAAGTTCCAGCAATTTGCCTTAAGGCACGATGCCATGCGCCCCACTAGTATATCTTTACGTTTTTGAGGTTTCTGAACATTTTGGCATACCTTATAATAAATTGATGTACGTGTGTGTTTATGTGTGTATGTGTGTATGTTTGTATGTGTGTGTGTGTGCGGATATAAATTTTCGTCGACGATTTCGGGAACACGGTTCAAACGATTTCAATTATTTAAAAAACATTTGATTGCTGTTGATAAGGAGACAAACAGTAACTCAGTTTTTAAGAGAACTCAGCGTCTGATTTTATTAATTCAAAAAATATTTTACTTGTATTGAAAAGATGAAGCTCTTTCTTAAATTTTCATGAAGGCAGGTTTAGCGGTTTCGGAGATCTAATGAAAAAAGTGAAAAAAAGACATTTGGCGATCAAAAATGATCATTAAACATATACACATCAAATTATCAGATATTTTATAGAGATTTTAATAATATGTACACATTTTGTGTAATTTTTTTAGGTTTCGTACCAAGATTTTTAATTTTAAAATTCACGTATATGGTTCAAACAAATGCCCTCGATATTTTCGACAGTATGGAATAACCAATTTGAATAATTTAAAAAACATTCGATTCGTATTGATAATGAAACGTGCTGATTAGTTTTTGGCGGAGACAGGTCTAGCCGCTCCGAAGATAAGGCGAAAAAAGTGCCAAAACTCAGTTTTTAAGAGAACGAGCGTCCGATTTTAATAATTCAAAAAACATTTTACTTGTATTGATAAGATGAAGAACTGAATAGATTTTTGGGAAGGCAGGTTCAGCGGTTATGGGCAATAAAAATAAGTTAAAAAAATATCATTTGGCGGTCAAAAATGTTTATTGGACATATGTACATCAAATTATCAGATATTTCATTTTAATTTAAATTTTTATATACGGTACGGGAAGTTCCAGCAATTTACCTTAAGGCACGATGCCATGCGCACCACTAGTTTAAACTTTGCACTAATGCTATAGACCAGGGGTCGGCAACCTGATTGCCGTTAAGAGCGCAAAACTAAATCTGAAAATTACCGAGGGCGCATCGGTATGAAAAAAAAAAATTTTTCATAACTTTATTCTCTTAGTATAGTATAATATATACATCACGAACATTCAGTACATCGATAAAAAAAGAGTATTATCTAATAATACCTAATTATATACATATAATTTAGTGTGAAACTTGTGTGAAATATTTCATATTTGAAAACAAAGACTCGCAATTGTATGTTGTTGCACAATATGAGAAAATTTTTAGCGCACATTTCCTTAAAATAGGATACTTATTTTCATCGACTCAATTCCAAAACATTTTAATATTACTATGTGCTTTTAAAATAATATCATTTTGCAAGTTTATTATTTCTAACTCCACGTCTTCGATATTACTAATTTCGAAATACACTGAAACACTTTGCAGAAGATCATCTTCGGCAACTTTATATAAAATAAAGGGTTTATAAAAAAAATCCTAGAACGGGTTCTAGTGCTGCGAAATCTTGAAATCTTGAACAAAACTCTTCTGCCAATTTGTCTATAACTTCTAAATATGATGTAGTAGTAAAATTTTCTATATTTATTTTTAGACTTTCAACAATATGCCTTATATTTGGAAAATGTGAAATTGATTTGCGCTAAGGTTATCATACATTTACATTAACCGAGGGCGCATCTAAAGTTGATCGGGGGCGCTATGGCGCCCGCGGGCGCCGCGTTGCCGACCTCTGCTATAGACTATCCTCTAATTCTTGACCAACTATCATTTAATGTTCTTATGCTATTTTCGCGTTTACAATTATTTTTCAATTATCCTACTCGTAAATCTATTTATCTCTTAAATTCGCCTATTCTACTTGTGTCCTCTAACTTTAACTAAATTAATAATGACATCGATATACATAAGACTTCACTTCATCAATTAATCTCTAATAGCTCAAGTTTACCATTTTATTTCTTTTCCATTATTTTTTTTTTATTTTTCTTATTCTATGTAATTATATAATATTGTTACATTCTGTATTATATAATTTTGTTTTATGAAGTGCATTATATATTAGACTATATATTGTAATTTATCCATATCATATGTTTAATAATTGTATTTTTAAGTCCTTTCAGAACTATGCCGTGAGCTATATGTTTAACAAAATTTAAAAATGTTATAAAACTTCACTTAAAAAATTAAATTTTATAATGCAAAAAAATTACCTCTGGTTTCATTGTCGTTTCTCGGACTTTGGGCATAGACTGCTCCTTCACTCACTTTCCTATTATGATAACTTGCTATTGAACTTGCAATACGGGAAAATTCTTCACTATAATCCTACAAAAAAACTGAGTAGACTTCATAAAATTCACCAACAAATTATTTGTTACATCTCTTTTTATTGACCTTTCCAACTCTATCCATACGCTTCTCCCTCTCCCTAGTGTTTCCTGATTTCCTGCCATCATCAGATCGATTTTTCTGCACCTCTTTCTTTAAGTTCTGATGCCGGAGTTGCGCATATCTTGCCAACTCTTCATCATCTTCTAACTGTTTGTCCCTCCTTTGCTCACTCGGATTTTCTACTCGGGTATGATTGATATTTCTACCAGAGCCCCCACATTGTCTGTTATTTCTTGCAGTGATAACGGATTCTTTGCTTGAACGTCCACCGGCGGAAGTTCTAGAGAACCATCTAAAGAAAGCAAAATATTTTGATGAAAAGTGGGTAGATTTAGAGAGTTATACAAAACTTTCACCTTGCGTTTGAAACGCAACCGTCTTCGTTATCGGAGAAATCAGTAACGCTGCCAACTGATATTGCTGGTGTATTGGTTCTCCTGTAATATTAAATTTATCATTACATGCATAATAAAAAAACATGTTATAAGCGATAACTTCCATTTCATTAGAAAATTTATTCTGACACCTCAAATCTTTATAGGATTATTACAGCAAAAATGTGATGAGATGTGTCCGATAAAACTGTTAAAAGATCAAGGTAAAAACTCTAAGCAACAATGCAGTCTTCACAAAAAAATATGATGACAGACGAGCAAACAAATTAAGATTAACTGATACGGACTTTGAAAAAAGAAACTCTAGCAAAGAGAAAACGTTAACTTGACTCGATAAAGACAAATTGACCAATTAACTTGACCAATTTTGCTGACGAACAAAAGCGATTTAAAATTATGAAATAAAACTCTTAGCCAGCTCAATTTACGCAATCAAGGTTACTATAATTCATAATAAGCTGTAACTTGTCAAAATTATTTAAAATACATCTATAAAAGAAATCTCAAAAATCCTCATCGATCCGATGCGAGCTAAAAAAATGACACGAGGTAAAAGGTAAAAAAAATTACCCTTTTGCAATGTTTAGCTAAACGATCAGTCTTATTGCGAAATTACTTGAGACAATATTGTAGTGCATATAATTATCTACAAAATTTTATTTGCTCAAAGCTATCGTTTTAAAGGATACTTTGAAAAGCACATTTAAGCGCCACCTACGAGGTAGTATGCTTAGCTCGTTTCTTTCACGTGTTTTTTTCAATAGGCCTCTTTCACGGGTCTGTTGTGATTTTGTTTGTTTTGGAACACTTGCAGAATTGAATTTGGGTTGGTAAAAATAACAGCGGTTATTATAAAAAAGCAACTAAATTTATTAATGGAAGTCATAATTTTTAAATATTTCTACGTCCTTTTCGTATTGTTTTTCTTGATCTACAAATCATGTTTTATGCAAATCAGACGAACTTAATTACATGAAGTTCTTACTTAATTACATGACCGTTACAAGTCGTTCGATATACTGTTCGAGTATATCGAACGACTTGTAACGGATAACACATCATGCTAATTTAAGTTTCCATATTTTAAATTTTAAATTATGACACACTGATGATGAAACAAACCTAGTCTCGAAACCTTTGTGAAAATTATTATTTAATAAATTAGTGCAAAAAAGAGTGTTGTTTGTTCATATTTCCAAATTAATATCTATTTATCCACACAGAATATATATATATATATATATATATGTTGAAAATGTTTAAATTTGATGTTGAAATGTATGATTGATTTCTTGGAGGGCGTAACATCAAGTAAAAAAAAAAGAGTGAAGTAAAGATTTTTTTCAAAACATCTTTATTTTTCCATACGTTTCGACGTAAAATTCTACGTCATCTTCAGTGGTTCTACAATTTAAAAAACAAAAAGTAACGTTACAATTTGAATATACATAAGCAATAGTAAAAAGAAAAGTTTTAACTAAAGAGAATTGCAAAAAACATTACTTACTTGAATTATTTATATTATCACTAACACATATTAATATAACTTGTAAAAATTAATAATTATAGACAAGCACTAACTGTCAGTAATTTCTTTTTTTTTAAAAAAAGAATAAAAGATAAAAAGTGATTACTAAATAAAATATTATACGTAATACACTTTCATCCGAGGCCAGTGCCAAACAGAATAATATGTTTGTAAGTGTTCGAGATGTGAAGTAAAAATTTTAGAAAAAACACAAACACATGTGCTGGTTTTTGACCGAACGTCTTGGCGCGCTAAGCAAGTGTGCGTGATAGTGTTGTGCAACCGTGGTGTTAGGTATTCGATATGAATTGGGAAACATTATTTAGAACAAATTGGTAATTTTCGCAAATGAAGCTAGTGTCTGTGCGTTTATTTAAACAATTATTTCTATTCAAGAAAATATAGGCCGATTCTGAAAAGCGCCTTTGTGAGACTTTCGATTCGTGATGAAGAACCTTTGCGTCATAAAAATTGAAAGTATGGTTATTTAGTTTTAAATGTTCTGTGATCATTGTTTGCCCTTGATTTTTGTTTTTTGAATTATTATCGTGTTATTTCAAACGTTTGATAAGGTTCTGTCCTGTTTCGCCAATATAGGTGGAATCACAGTCATTGCAAGATATTTTATAGACCACATTGGATACTCGTTCTAAACTAGTGCGCGGTTTTAAATTTGAGAAGAGGGAGTTGAGAGTTAAATCGATGTTGCATACTAAACGGAGATTTGCGTTATAAAAAAGTTTTTTCCACATCGGATAAAGTTCTTTGATGTAAGGAAGGCAAATGGTACCTTCAAAATTATTGTCTTTTGTGGAAATTAAACTTAGGTTGGGGTTAGTTATTTTATTTTTTAAAAATCCTGGAAAGTTTTTTTGAGTTCGAATCGATATTATTCTGTTTGGCACTGGCCTCGGATGAAAGTGTATTACGTATAATATTTTATTTAGTAATCACTTTTTATCTTTTATTCTTTTTATTAAAAAAAAGAAATTACTGACAGTTAGTGCTTGTCTATAATTAATAATTTTTACAAGTTATATTAATATGTGTTAGTGATAATATAAATAATTCAAGTAAGTAATGTTTTTTGCAATTCTCTTTAGTTAAAACTTTTCTTTTTACTATTGCTTATGTATATTCAAATTGTAACGTTACTTTTTGTTTTTTAAATTGTAGAACCACTGAAGATGACGTAGAATTTTACGTCGAAACGTATGGAAAAATAAAGATGTTTTGAAAAAAATCTTTACTTCACTCTCTTTTTTTTACTTGATGTTACGCCCTCCAAGAAATCAATCATATATATATATATATATATATATATATAAATGTATATATATATATATATATATATATATATATATATATTATATATATATATGATAAAAAATTGTTTCTTGGGCATCCATCCAATAATTAAAAAAACAGTTTTAATGCGAAATGTTTTACTTAAGAGAACATACGTTTCGGGTCCAGATCTGACCCATCTTCAGTGCATACAAATAAATTTTAGAAAAATATAACACAAAGAACAACACAAAAATGCAACGAAAAAATAAGTATGAAATAAAAAATTGAAAAAACATCAAGTTATGAAAATTTTTGAAAATTGTAAAAACTAAAATAAATAATATGTTTTAATGTAAAAAAGCTTATTACAAAAACACATCTTGTTAGTTTGGAGACAGAGTTACGTATGTGAGAGTTCACATACGTAACTCTGTCTCCAAACTAACAAGATGTGTTTTTGTAATAAGCTTTTTTACAATAAAACATATTATTATTTTAGTTTTTACAATTTTCAAAATTTTCATAACTTGATGTTTTTTCAATTTTTTATTTCATACTTATTTTTTCGTTGCTTTTTGTGTTGTTCTTTGTGTTATATTTTTTAAAATTTATTTGTATGCACTGAAGATGGGTCAAATCTGGACCCGAAAACGTATGTTCTCTTAATTAAAACATTTCGCATTAAAACTGTTTTTTTAATTATTGGATGGATGCCCAAGAAACAATTTTTTATCATATTATTTCACCATCTGAAGAAAAACCTCTCGCTTTATATATATATATATATATATATATATATATATATATATATATATATACGAGTATATATATATATACGAGGGGCATGTAAAAAATAAGGTTCCCAACGCTGTATACTCGCCGCGCGAGATACTAGGGGAAATCCGAAAAACACCATTTTCATTGTTGATCCTTGCCACTCTATTCCAACTACCTGGAAGATCTTTGCAAAGCTTAGTGCGCAATCGCCGTCACCGCCAGGTATAAAATCCGTTCAGTCATTCAATTTTTAAATGCGAAGAAGCTTACACCTATTGAAATTCATAGACAGTTGGAAGAAGTTTATGGCAAAACTTGCATCAGCGTCCATCACGTCCTCAAACGGTACAGGGAGTTCTCCGAAGGACGCACAGACGTTCACGACGAGCAAAGGAGCGGGAGGCCATCGAGTTTTGGGACCGAAAATGTGTCTTGCTTACAAAGTTAATGCTTAAAGGGTCCACTATAAATTCGGACAAGTACTTCGAGACACTAACAAAACTCAGAACAGCCATCCAAAATCGCCGGAGAAGAAGACCGACCAAGGGCGTGGCGGCGGAGTTCTTCGAAGCGGGTTTTCAGAAGTGGAAAATTCCTCAGAAAAAATACATTGAAAGATCTGGCGACTATGTAGAAAAATAGTTTGAAATACAAGCTTTTTGTTGGTATACATATTTATTGCAATAAAAAATGCCTCAACCTGAAAAAAATGTAGGAACCTTATTTTTTACATGACCCTCGTATATATATAATTATATATATATATATATATATATATATATATTTTTGAATAGTCTTGAATTTGATGTTGATATATATGTATATATATCTACATATATATATATGTATATATATATGTATATATTTTTATTGATGTTACGCCCGATTATTAAACTCAAATTAAACATATATATATATATATATATATATATATATATATATATATATATATATATATATTCAATAGATAAGTCCTGGATTTTTTCAATATATTGATTGTTTCTTTTCCGAACAGTAAATCCAATAATAAAAACCAATTTGTTTTTTGAAAATGTTTAATAACGACGTTTCGGAGCTAGATACGTTCCATCTTCAGGTTTATCTGCAAAGACAATGTTTTTTTAAAAACTATTGAATAACATTAATTAATGGTTATTGCAGATTATTTAGAAATATAAAGGAATGGATTATGTACCAGCGTAAAGAATAGAGAAAAGTAACTAAAAAAGGTTTTTATATAAATTTGAGAAGCAAAAATTATTTACCTGTAATAATTTATATATCCATATCACCAATATTCACTCTTTATAATACTCTATCATTATAACACTCATTAATTAATTTTAGTCAATAGTTTTTAAAAAATATTGTCTTTGACAGAATAAACCTGATGATGGAATGTATCTAGTTCCGAAACGTCGTTATTAAACATCTTCAACAAATTGAATTTGAAGACCTTCAACCAGTTTACAAATAACACACTATCCATTTGTGATTCTTTAAAATTAGTATTTTGTGAAAATATTGTGTAATTTCAAGTTAATGTTTATAATACATAGAGTAGTGCATTAGCATATCCTAATACCATGGATTATTAAAATTTTCCAATTTAACACTAAGATCAACTAATTGTAAGTACTATTTACTATTTTATTTTTTCTTTTCATTCCAATTCAATTGTTTTAGTTTTTAATTTTATTTTTAGTTTAGTTTAGTTTAGAATGAAGGCTAGGATTATAGCCGAAACGTATGGATTTAAAATAAATTTTTGAAAGAAATTCATGTTTTTATTGATGTTATGCCCGATATTAGACTTTGTAATATATATATATATATATTATATTTATATAATTTTGAATATTCTTGAATTTGATGTTGATATATATGTTTAATTTGAGTTTAATATTCGGGCGTAACATCAATAAAAATAGTATGAGTTTTTTTAAAAATTTTATTTATTTAAAATCCATACGTTTCGGCTAGCATCTTAGCCATCATTCAGTGGTAATCAAGTTAACTATAAAAATTGGAACTAAATAAATTATATGAAAGGAAATTTCATGGAAAAACAATAATAATAATAATAGTAATAAAACACTTACAATTTGTATCCTAATATAGCATATGAAACCATTATTAATCCATGGTATGAGTATGTGCACATTGATAAGATATGTATTTTTTAACACAAACATCACAAATGGTAAAACACACTAATAATCATGATAACTTGACAAGTTGTCGAAACTATGTATTTACTCTTCGGAGTTTAGGATAGAAATGTCACAACTTTCTCAAAGTAGTTTTTAGCATGTGTTGATATTTTTGGAAAATTTAAAAGGCGATGGGATTTTGTTATTTTTTAAGGAATTTTGACACGCTATTAAGAAACCACGTGTTCGTTTCGATAAGGGCCGTATTGTCATTGCGTTTATTTATGACTCTGTCGTTATGTAATTGTAAAAACAACCCCTCAGCGAATCTTCTTTTAATTGTATTCTCTTCAAAATGTAAAATTTTAGGGTTAAAAAAATCGATATTGTGATTTAAATTTTTAATATGCTCAGTTAACATTGTTTTAAATTGTTTGGGATTTTTGAATTATTTTGTGTTGATTAAGGCGTTTACTCAGGTTTTGGCTAGTTTCTCCAATATAAAAGAGTTCGCAATTAGAGCAATTAATTTGATATACTAAATTCCTGAGCCGGTCAAATTGAACTTAGATTTCATTTGTGTAAAAATTGAACTAAGGGTTGCATCACAATACACACCAACAGAATGCCACACTGTTGAAATAATTTTTTCCACGAGAAATATAAATCTTTTACGTACGGTAGGCAAATGACACCAGTATATGATTCTAAGTCTAAACGGTTTTTATGGTCTGTGAGGTCTTTTTGTTTGTTAAGAATGTAACTGCGTCTGTTATTTATGACAGAGTTGATTATGTTCGTAGGATATGAGTTGTTTTTCAGTGTGTTTATAACCAGGTCAATGTTCGTGTCCCAGAAGTTTTTGTCAGATAGTAATATGGCGTGGTCTGTTAAATTTATTATTGTCGCTATTTTCATTTTAAGAGGGTGGTATGAGTGGTAATTTATGTATCGTCCGGAGCTAGTTGGTTTCTGGTACCAGTTAGTAATTAGTCGGTGGTCATTTGTACGTATTAGTCTGATGTCTAGAAAACTAATCGAATTCACTGTCTCTAATTCTACGGTAAACTGTAGTTTTTTATTAAAATGTTAAAATTATCAGTAAATATTTAATGTCTTCTTCCGGAATACAAGTAATGATATCGTCTACATATCGGTAATAAAAGATTTGTTTGTTATAATTATTAAAAATTTTGTTTTCTACTAATTGTAAGGAAATTTCTACTAAAGACGGAGATGCGGGAGATCCCATTGGGGTGCCAAAAATTTGGTAATAAAATGATCCATTAAATTCAAAATAGGTGTTAGAGACAATGAATTTGATGATTTCTCTAAACCAATGTAAAGATAATGTGGTGTGAAGGCTAATTTCACTCCATCTGCTGGTGATGGCGTCTAGTATTAAGTCTAGTGGGACATTTGTAAATAGGGATATAACGTCTAGGCTAATTAGTTTATAATTATTGGGAATGGAAATATTATTAAGAAGTTTGACAAGCTCGAAGGAATTTTTAATGTAATATGGGGACTGTTTTGTTATTATGTTAAGATATTACTAATGTACTTGGATAATTTGTATAGTGGAGAATTTATGTCTGAAACAATCGGTCTATAAGGTAGGTTTGTTTTGTGTATTTTAGGAAGGCCGTATAATCTTGGAAAGTATGGTGAAATTTTTTAAGTTGTAGCTGTATCTTTTGTGATTTGTTTATTAGTAACTAATTTGTCTAGAAGTATGACAGGAGCGGTTAATGTGTTCGGTTGGGTCGTTTG